>NC_056739.1:381006000-381339293 GCF_019279795.1 Protopterus annectens | reverse complement strand
TATAATAAAAAATATATATATATATATATATATATATATATATATATACACACATATATATATATATATATATATATATGCACACACACACACACGCGCGCGCGCATGTGCATCACTTGACTAATGCTACATCTCAAAGATCACTAACTTTCCTTGTTCATGGGCTATGTGTCTGTGGAGGTGATAACCCCCACGTGGGGGGGGGAAGGAGTGAAGCACCCCATGTAAGAAATGTTTTTAAAGATATGCCTGTAAGTTAAGTTGAGTTATTCTGCTAGGGACTTTGTCTTTTTAATTAAGGGTACCTGCTCAGGCATAGTATTTCAATCAAAAATGTAATTACTGTTAGTTTACACCTGCAATCATTGCCGCACCAGTTTTTTTTTATCCAATTTAAGTCTGTTTTATATGAAATTGGTTGATTTAATGCACCTCAAAAAATATCTTCAATTTATCTATAATTACATACAAACACACACACACATACATACATACATATTGAGTGTGTGTGCATGTTATGTTTATCCAAAACTGGACAAAGAATATTGACCAGTCAGATTGCTTATCACCTGTCCATCTTATCTACTGCAGCACAAGGCAGAAAAGTAATGCAAGCCACCTAGACCTCACATTCTGTTGTAGAGCCAGCCTCCCTCACAGATCTCTAAACTAACTGCTACCTTCTTGAAAAGCAATTTAAGCACTGGAAAAAGTGTCAGACATAAATATTCCAAAAACAAACCAGTAAATCATTAAAGAAAGAATGCACCACCCACAAGAAACATACCCCAAACTCAAATACGCTACTAAATCTGCTGAATAATTTTGAGACTGCAAGAAGCAAATCATCAGGTAAACCAGTGCTGGAAAAATGATGCATGTAGCGGAGCATTACTGCCTAAATGTACGTGTCTTTCCATTCTTCTAATTACAAAAAAAATGACATTTGTGAATAGTTTTGAGGCCATGTTAACTGAAAAACAGTATCCATGTTTGTACAGTCTTATCTTCATCCATAATCATTCTCCTGCCAATAGTCAGCTATGCAGAGTAGCTGGCAATTGCTTGTAGCTTGGAGTTGCAGTAAATTTAAAATGGGAGAAAAATATATTGTACTGAGCAAATAAAGGAGATTTTTTTGCCTTATGTCCTCAGAACAAATTATTTTCTCACAGTTAAAACAAGAAAAACTAAATTAAATGTAAATGTGACACAGACTGCTACAGAATTGCTAAAATCATCTTGCTTTCCTTCCTTTTTTCCCCAGACATAATCAGAAAGAGAATAAAGATGCATCGTACAATAAATCAATGAAGTGAATCAGTATTTTTCTTGTATTCTGTTTGCCTTCTTTAAAAGCACTTCTTGGCACACAATCTCCATCTTTTCCTGGGCACCAAAACATAATTAATAAATGTGCATGGTGAACTTGTCCACATTACCAGGCTACACCTTAAATGCTAAGGTATGAGAGTTCAACCCCATAGCTGCCCAGCTACTGAAAATATCTTGCTCGAACTATACGGTATATTTCACAAATTTTAAATTTCTTGCAGCAAATATTCTATTATCCATGGATCTACTGTAACTGCGATCACCTCATGCAAAATGAGAATCATGTAATATTGAACATTTTTGTAAATACTTTAACTCCAAAATAATATCTTACAAAGTTAAAAAAAACACTTAGAACTGTTGCTCAGGTTTTATGTAGTACCGGCACCTTCTCACAAGCAGATCTGCACAATAGCTAACACTTTAACAGAAGGTCCTTTAAATGCCCATCATAAAAATTTTGCAGGAAAATTCAGCAGAAGGTAAAAAATAACCTTGCATGGCAATTACTTAGTTAAAATTAGTGAAAGTTATTTTACATTAAAATACAATACAAAACTTTGAGATCACCAGGGCAAGCCATTCAATGGTGCAAACACTGGCTCTTTTATTAAATTGGTCACATTGACTAATGTTGATGGGACATCCTGACCATGTGTAAAATGGGAAAAAGAAGGCTGATAACAATGATGGCAATATGGAACTTGAATGAAAAACTGTTTAATTACAGAGCTCTATCCCATAAAAAAGTGGATATCTTAATACAGAGGGTAGCTTATCAGCATATGCAAAGTACAGTTTTGTACCTACCATAAATGTAGATGTTCGAGTGTATACACTGCTGCAGTCATTACAGTTGGGTTATCCTGCCGTCAGGCGGTTCCCCAGTCGGCCTGAGTTCCAAAGTTTTGGTCCGGCGTCGGTTGCTGTCGCCTCCTCCCTGACGTCAGTGCGACAGGGGTATATAAGATGCAGCTGACGCCATTTTCTTCAGTTTTTTCTTGCCTCAGATGTCAGGCGCCTCTAAATAGGTAGGCAATTCCAATTGCTAATAAAACATACATAAGAAAAGCAAACAACTTACAGCTACCAGCAAATACTCCCCATAGGTAGTAAAGGGTAGAAGACATAGGCACGTACCAGCCAGTAAGAGGGGGAGGGTAACCTGGACTGCAGCAGTGTATACACTCGAACATCTACATTTATGGTAGGTACAAAACTGTACTATGTTCATCGTGTTACACTGCTGCAGTCATTACACTTGGGTAGAATCCCAAAGCTGAGGTAGGGTGGCTGGTTCTATAAGGCATTAGGGGTGGCTATAAGGCCCTGCAGCACTGCAGTGGCCAAGCCAGCTCTGGA
Organism: Protopterus annectens; assembly: GCF_019279795.1. Lineage (NCBI taxonomy): Eukaryota > Metazoa > Chordata > Ceratodontiformes > Protopteridae > Protopterus > Protopterus annectens. The sequence continues at coordinate 381,336,596 of NC_056739.1, read as the reverse complement.
TTTAGAGTATAGAGGCAGATGGTAATGCTTGGTGAAGGTATGTACAGAACTCCAAGTTGCTGCTTCCAAAATGTCCTTGGTAGGTACTCCTCTGAGGTAGGAAGTTGAAGTGGCTGTTGCCCTGGTGGAGTGGGATCTAATGCTGCTAGGCACAGGTTTTCCATGGTATGTGTAGCAGAAACGTATACAATGTCCTATCCATTTTGAAATAGTCTGTTTTGAAATGGCTTTTCCCTGTGCTCCTGCAGCATATGCTATCAAATATTGCTCAGATTTTCTGAAAGCTTTGGTTTTGTCCAAGTAGAAGCGTAACTGCCTGTGAATGTCCAAAGAATGCAGTAGTCTCTCCCCTTTATTTGGTGGTTTAGGATAAAAAGTTGGCAGGTGAATAGTTTGGTTTAGAGCCACGCTGGATACCACCTTTGGCATAAACGTAGGGTTAGTTCTTAGACACCCTGTCCTGGTGGAAAATGAGGAAAGGTTCCACTGCCATTAGTGCCTGTAATTCTGAAACTCTTCATACTGATGTTATTGCCAGGAGCAGAGCAGTTTTCCAAGAGATATATTTTAATTCTGCTGTGCTAGCTGGCTCAAAAGGAGGTAAAGTTAATTTTTCCAAAACAAAGTTGAGGTCCCAAGTTGGAGTAGGTGCTCTACGGGACGGTCTTATGTTTTTAGCCCCTCTGGGGTACTGTTTTAACAGAGGATTAGAGAAAATTGGTGGATCTGTCTTGTAATGAGCAGAGATGGCAGAGGCATGGATCTTGATGGATGAGAAAGAGAGGCCTTTGTCCAGCATCTCAGTTAAGTATTGTAGTATCTGAGGAATGTTTGGGACAACAGGGTCAAGGCTGTGAGCTTGGTTCCAGGCACAGAATCTCTTCCATTTATCCGAATATGCTTTCCTGGTACTAAGCCTTCTGGCCTCCAGAATGACATCCATAACAGCTTTGGAGAGAGGCACTGCCTGCTTGACTAAGAAATCCTCCATGCAGCTAGGTTTAAGGTCTTTAGCTGGCTGTGTAGTATTTGATTGTTGTGCTGGGTCAGTAGATGTGGGATTTGAGGCAAAATCCAGGGTGGTTCTTGTGCTAAGCTCCTTAAGATTGGGTACCAGTGCTAGTGTGGCCAGTCTGGTGCAATCAGGATCATCTTTGGCTCTTCTTGCCTGGCTTTTATGAGTACCTTTGGCAGGAGAGATAGTGGTGGGAAAGCGTATACTTGTAGGTTCTCCCAGCTGAATGAGAGGGCATCCAATCCACTTTCCATGCTTGTGGATGGTAACTCCTTGTGCAGAATTTTTGTAGCTGGCAGTTTACTGGGGATGCAAACAGATCTATGTCTGGACTCCACCATTTCTGTGTTATCATTCTGAATATTTGTGGATTCAATTCCCATTCATGGGGATCCATGCTGTTTCTGCTTAAGTCGTCTGCCAGTGTGTTTTTCTCTCCTGGCAGTAACTGTGCTTGCAGATGAACTTGAAGGTTTATAGCTGTGTTCCACAAGGTCATGGCTTGTCTGCATAGGATGTAGGAGTGAGTGCTCCTTTGCTTGTTTATGTACCACATAACTGTGGTGTTGTCTGTCTTTAGCAGTAGTTGTCCTGGATGCAGTAGGTCCTGGAAAGCTATAAGGGCATTTTGTACAGCTAGCATCTCTTTTTGATTGATGTGAAGATGTCTTTGTTCTGTGGGCCACGTGCCCTGAATACATTTGCCTGCCATGTGTGCTCCCCAGGCGTAATCCGATGCATCTGTTGTCAGTGTTTGCCTGGCTGTGGGTTGTGTAAAAGGCTGTCCCTTGTTGAGGTGACAAGCTTGAACCCACCATTGAAACTCCTGTTGAAGGCAAGGAATTAGTGGTATAACTGTTTCCAAACTTTGACAGTGTTGAGACCACACATTCTTTAGGTACCATTGTAGTTTCCTCATATGCGGTATGGCATATGGAATTAGTAGTATGCAGGTTGTCGTGTAACTCAAGGCCTGCAGAATATTTCTTGCAGGGAGCTGAGTCTTTGTTGCCCTCAATTGAAAGTATTGAGTCAGTTGTCCTTGTTTGTCTGGCGTGAGATAAGCCATCTGGGCCTTTGTGTTCAAGCTGGCACCCAGGAATATAATCTCTTGTGAGGGCACTAGTTTTGATTTCCTTTCGTTTACTGTGTACCCCAGGCAACTTAATAACTTTTTTACAAACGCCAGATAATTTAGAAGAATGTCCTTGCTCTCTGCTTGAATCAGGCAGTCGTCCAGGTATGGATAAATTTGAATTCCTTTCTGTCTGCAAAATGCAATTACAGGTGCCAGGCACTTTGTGAAGACCCTGGGTGCAGTAGATAAGCCAAAGGGCAGTGCAGAGAATTGATAGTGCATTGAACCAGCTATGAATCTCAGGTATCTTCTGCAGTTTTGTCTGATAGGGACATGCAGGTATGCCTCCTTGAAGTCCAAGGTCACGAGCCAGGCTTTCTTGCCCAGCATGGGAAGAAGCTGCTGTAGTGTCAACATTTTGAATTTCGGAACTTCCAGGTAAGTGTTTAGAGATGAAAGTTCCAGAATGGGCCTCCAGGCTTTGTCCTTTCTGGGAACCAGATAGCGTCTTGAGTAAAATCCTTGTCCTTGCTCCTGTGATGGTACCTTTTGAATAGCTCTCATATCCATGAGTGCTGTAATTTGTTTTTGAGCCTCTGCCCATTGATTTCGTGGCAGATTTGGCATTCCTTTTGACCTTGGCAGAGTGTGAAAGTGGAACCTGTAACCTTGAAATACAATGTTGAGAACCCATTAGTCTTTGGTGATCATTTGCCAATTATGGTAGAAGAGTGCCAGTTTTCCTCCCAAGGGGGCTGTCAAGAGAGATTTGTTTGGCAGCTGTAGTGGGAAGTCATTGGAGCTGCTTTTTATATGGTTGGGGCCTGTCTTCCCCTTCTTTCTGGGCTGATGCAACCCATTGTCGAGGCCTGTAAGGACCTTGTGTTTGACTTCTACCTCTTGGGCGTCTGCATCTTCCCCTTTGAGATCTGTCTGTAATTGGAAAGGACCAATTCTTAGTTTGCCAGTTTCTGCTAAATCTAGGAGGCTGAACCTGTAAGAAATCCTTCAACGTTTGCATAGATTTTGCCTTATCCTCCACTTTCTTTAATACCCCTTCTGCCTTAACTCCAAATAACACATCCTGCTGCAAAGGTGCATCCAGTAATTTTGCTTTAACATGATCTGGTAACGTATGTTCTTTTAACCAAGCATGTCTTCTAATGAGAGAGCCTGTAACTGCTGCTCTGCAGGAGGCCTCTAGAGAATCAAAAAGTACAGTTTTGTACCTACCATAAATGTAGATGTTCGAGTGCTAATACAGCTGCAGTCATAACAGATGGGTTTTCCTGCCGTCAGGCGGGTCCTCGGTCGGCCGAATTCCAAAGTCTAGGTCCGGCGTTGGTTGTTGTCGCTTCCTCCCTGACGTCAGTGTGACAGGGGTATAAAAGATCCAGCCTATGCCATTTTCTTCAGTTTTTCTTGCCCCAGATGTCAGGTGCCCCCAGAAGGAAGGCAATACATAAAATTATGTAATAATGCAATGCAATATAATCAAAAAACAGTAGTTGCAAGCAAATACACCATAAAAGCATACCCCTAGAGGGGAAGGAGGGAGGGAAACCTGAACTGCAGCTGTATTAGCACTCGAACATCTACATTTATGGTAGGTACAAAACTGTACTATGTTCATCGTGCATACAGCTGCAGTCTAACAGATGGGTTGAATCCCAAAGCTAAAAAGAAAAGGGTGGTAGGCACTAGGTGGAACTAGTAGGAGCCAGGATGCCCTGCAAGACTGCAATGGCAAAGCCTGCTCTAGATTTGGAGTATAATGGTAGGTGATAGTGCTTGGAGAAGGTATGTACGGAACTCCAAGTGGCTGCTTCCAAAATATCTTTGGTAGGAACCCCCCCTGAGGAAAGCTGCAGAGGTAGCTGTGGCCCTTGTGGAGTGAGATCTGATGCCTGCAGGTACAGATTTACCATGAAAAGAGTAACAAAAGCGTATGCAGTGGGCTATCCACTTTGAGATTGTCTGTTTGGAAATAGGCTTCCCTTGAGCTCCTGCAGCATAGGACACAAAGAGTTGTTCTGATTTTCTGAAAGGCTTTGTTCTGTCCAAATAATAACGCAGCTGTCTGTGAATGTCCAAGGAATGTAGCAGTCTTTCCCCTTTGTTTTGAGGGTTAGGGTAGAAGGTAGGTAAGTGGATAGCCTGATTCAAGGCTACCCTGGATACTACCTTTGGCATAAAGGACGGATTGGTTCGTAAGTTAACTCTGTCCTGATGGAAAATGATGAAAGGCTGCACAGCCATGAGGGCTTGTAGTTCCGAAACCCTGTGAGCTGAAGTGATTGCCAGGAGGAAGGCTGTTTTCCAAGACAAGTATTGCAGTTCTGTTGAAGCAGCTGGCTCAAAAGGAGGCAAGGTCAGTTTTTCTAGTAAGAAATTGAGGTCCCAAGCATGTACTGGTTGTTTCCTTGGGGGTTTTATATTCTTAGCCCCTCTGAGGAACTGCCTTAAGAGGGGGTGAGAGAATAAAGGAGGATCAGTGTTGTATTTTGCAGAAATGGCTGAGGCATGGATTTTGATGGAGGAGAATGGAAGTCCATTGCTTAGCATCTCAGCTAAGTACTATAATATTTGGGGTAAATTAAGTATTCCAGGATTCTGACCCTTTTTCTCATTCCAGGCACAAAACCGTTTCCATTTTGCAGAATAGGCTTTTATTGTAGAAGGTCTTCTGGCCTCCAAAATGACATCCTGCACCTCCTTGGAGAGTAGGGCCTGTTGTGAATTTAAGGAATCTTCCATGCGGCTAGATTGAGTGTTTTCAGTTGACTGTGTAGAGTTTTGAAGTTGTGCTGAGTCAGTAGAAGAGGCATTAGAGGCAGGATCCATGGTGGGGAATGCGTCAGGCTTTTCAGGAGTGGGTACCAGTGTTGTCTTGGCCAGTCTGGAGCAATGAGAATCATCTTTGGTCTGTCTGCTCTGGTTTTTAATTGAACTTTGGGCAGCAGAGGGAGAGGTGGAAAGGCATAAACTGTCATTGTTGCCCAACTGAAGGAGAGTGCGTCCACCTTCCAGGCCTGTGGATGAAAGGTCCTTGAGCAGAATTTTGCCAATTGATGATTTCTGTGGGAGGCAAAGAGATCTATGTCTGGCCTTCCCCATGCTTGAGTTATCCTTGTGAAAACTTGAGGATGCAACTTCCATTCGTGTGGATTTGTCATATTTCTGCTTAGGTTGTCTGCCAGTGTGTTTTCCTTGCCTGGCAGGTACTGTGCTTGAAGCTCGATTTGTAATTCTAGAGCCATGTTCCAAAGAGACATGGCTTGCCTGCATAGGGGGTATGAATGGGTACCTCCCTGTTTGTTTATGTACCACATTACTGTGGTGTTATCCGTCCTTATCAATAGCTGGCCTGGATGCAGTAGGTCTTTGAAAGCTATAATAGCATTTATTACTGCTAGCATTTCCTTCTGATTGATGTGTAGGTGCTTTTCTTTTTGGGACCATTTGCCCTGAATGCACCGATCTGTCATGTGCGCCCCCCAGGCGTAGTCCAAGGCGTCTGTTGTGATGATTTGATTTGCTTGAGGCTTGCAGAATGGGAGACCTGTGTTTCTTTGGCATGCTTGAGCCCACCACAGAAATTCCTTTTGAAGACATGGAATTAGTGGTATTATTGTTTCCAAACTGTGGCTGTGTTGAGACCATCGGTTTTTTGGGTACCATTGAAGTTTCCTCATATGCAGCTTTGCACATGGGATTAGTAGGATGCAAGATGCCATGAATCCCAGAGCCTGCAGGATTTTCCTTGCAGTCAGCCTGGTGAAAGTTGCCAGTTTTCTGAAGTAATGAGTTAGTTGTCCTTGTTTCTCTGGCGTGAGGTAGGCCATCTGGGTGTTTGTATCCAAGCTGGCGCCCAGGAAAATTATTGTTTGAGAGGGTATTAGCCTTGATTTCTTTTTGTTGACTGTGTATCCCAGAGAATTCAACAACATTATTACAAATGCCAGATGTTTCATAAGTATGTGCTTGCTGTCCGCTTGGATCAGGCAGTCGTCCAGATATGGGTATATCTGTATCCCTTGAAGTCTGCAGTAGGCGATTACTGATGCCAGGCATTTCGTGAACACTCTGGGTGCAGTAGATAAGCCAAAGGGCAATGCAGAGAATTGATAATGGGTTGAACCTGCAAAAAATCTGAGGTATCTTCTGCAATCTTGTCTGACTGGGACATGCAGGTATGCCTCCTTGAGGTCCAATGTTACCAGCCGAGACTCCTTGCCCAGCATGGGAAGAAGCTGCTGTAATGTGAGCATCTTGAATTTTGGCACGAGTAAAAAGGTGTTTAGGATGGATAGGTCCAAAATAGGTCTCCAATCTTTTCCCTTCCTTGGTACCAGGAATAGTCTGGAATAAAAACCTTGACCCTGTTCTTGTACAGGTACCTCTGGAATAGCTTTCATGTCCATGAGATCTGAAATTTGTTTCTGTGCCTCTGCCCTTTGATTGTGTGGCAGGTTTGGCATGCCTCTCATTTTTGGAAGGGTGTGAAAGTGAAATCTGTAGCCTCTGTCTATAATGTCCAGGATCCATTTGTCTTTTGTGACAATATGCCAATTTTTCGAAAATAATGCCAGTTTTCCGCCTAAAGGTGCTGCCATTTGAGCCTTGCTTGGCATGCAAAGGGGAAAGTCATTGGTTCTGCTTTCTGAATGGCTGTGAACTATCCTCACCACCTCTTTGTGTGGGTGCTTGCCATTGTCTGCCTCTAAATGATCCTTGAGATTGTCCTCTGCCCCTCGGGCGCCTGTATCTACCTCTTTGGGGTCTGTCCGTGGCTGGAAAGGATCAATTTTTTGAAGGCCAATTTCTACTGAAACATGGAGATTGTACCTGTAGGAAATCTTTTACTGTTTGCATTGATTTTGCCTTCTCCTCCATTGTCTTTAATACCTCCTCAGCTTTAACACCAAACAATACATCTTTTTGCAGAGGGGCATCTAGTAATTTAGCTTTGACATGATCTGGTAAAGTTTGCTCTTTGAGCCAGGCATGCCTGCGTATGACTGATCCTGTAACAGCAGCTCTACATGAGGCCTCTAAAGCATCAAAACCACATTGCAAGGTATATTTACCCACTTGTTCTGCACTATGTATCAAATCCTGCAACTCCTTCAAGTCTGGTTGTTCAGGTTGTGACATTTTGTTTCTCAACTGTGATAACAGAAATTGTTGGTACTTTAACATATGGAACTGACAGTTTAATGCCCTCATGGTTAAGGTGGCCGAGGTGTAGACCTTTTTCCCCCACCTCTCTAAAGCTCAGGAATCTCTCTCTGAAGGTAATGGATTTTTAGCAGTGGAGGCCTTAATTCCCTTGGGACCCTGTGATATAGTTTCTGGGTCAGCCGCATGGCTTTTGTATAGGAATTGGTGTGAGTCAGGAACCCGGTAATACCTGTCAGGCTTGACTGGAGCTGGAGGTAAAGAATTTGGGTTAAGGCAGGCCTCCGAATACACGTCATCTAGAATGTCTAAGACAGGAGGTATAGCCAGAGGCCTGTGCTGAGGGAGCAAGAGGAAATCCCTAAGCCTTTTCTTGGAGTCGTGAGTACTCTTGGCCTTCCCAGTGGAAATGTTCCCTCAAGGTATGTAAGGTTTCCCCAAAAGAGTAATCCTCAGAGGGGGAGACAGAGGGAATGGACTACTCTGCATCAGAATCTTCAAAAGGGGAGTACAAATGTTCCTGGTCTTCAGAATGTTCTGAAATAATGGAGGCCTGGTCCGAGGAGGGGGATTCTTCCTCCACTCCGGGTCTTTTGTCCGGGGGGGGGGGGGGGTTGAGAACCCCTAATAAGAGTAATCAAATCCTCAGCCATTTTGAGCATCTGCTTTTTAGGCATAGGGCCTTGAGAAGGGCCTTGTGGAGCTTGTTTTTTTAGTATGCATGGCCGATTTAGACTTAGTAAAAGCCTTGATGGAAAAAGAAGAGGAAGGCCTGTAGACACCTTGAGAGGTGGCAGGTCTATCTAAACTCTGAGTTTCACCGCCAATAGTGGCTTCGGTATCTGTAGTCGGGGTGTGGGCCGAAGAGCCTGCGACCTCGGGCACAGAAGTCACCGCCAATGAAGTGTCGTAGTCAGGGGCTGCGTAGGCGCCTCACTGAGAACCGGACCACCTGTAGTCGGTTTTGGCGTGGTGTCGGTAGAAGTCGCGGACCTCGTATGTCGGTCCTTATCTTTGCGTCTTTTACTTAAAACTGGAGTCAGAGTATCCGACAACATAATGTAATTAAAATTTTTTGCCAAAATAGTGTTGGGCGAACTCCGCTTGACGCTTAATAGTGCGTCTGTTGAATGTAGCACAAAAACGACAGGCTGAGACGTCGTGGTCTGGGCCTACACAAGGAATGCAGAGGGAATGAAAATCCTTATGCGGTATTTGCTTCCCACAAGAAATGCAATTATTAACTTTGTCTAACATCGGTCTGAGGCAAGAAAAGTTCCCCCAACGGGGTACTTAGCTTTCAAGAAGACTTCGGTTGAAAAATATTCGTAATCTCAGGAGTTGGCCGACCGGCACTTGCGAACTGCTTCTGCTTTGGGCACCAAGAAAGACTATAGAAAATGGCATCAGCTGGATCTTTTATACCCCTGTCGCACTGACGTCGGGGAGGAAGCGACGACAACCGACGCCGGACCTAGACATTGGAATTCGGCCGACCGAGGACCCGCCTGACGGCAGGAAACCCCATCTGTTATGACTGCAGCTGTATGCACGATGAACATCCACATTGCAAAGTATGCTTTCCCACTTGTTCAGCTACATGCAATATCCTGCATTTCTTTAAAATTAGGAGGATCTGATTCTGGAAGCATTTTTTGTTTTAAGTGAGAGTAAAAATTGCTGATATTTTAGCATGTGAAACTGGCAATTTAAGGCTCTCATTGCTAAAGTTGCAGATGTATATACTTTCTTTCCCCATCTGTCTAATGCTCTGGAATCTCTGTCAGAGGGAACTGGATTCTTGGCTGATGAGGCCTTAACCCCTTTGGGTCCCCTGAGAAATAGTTTCAGGATCAGCAAAAGGGCTTTTACACAGAAATTTGTGAGAGTCAGGGACTCTGTAGTATCTGTCAGGTTTAACAGGGACTGGAGGTAAGGAATCAGGATTTAAGCTGGATTCAGTATATACATCATCCACAATATCTAACACTGGCAGAACAGCAAGGGGTCTGTGTTGAGGCAATAAAAGGAAGTCTCCCAGCCTTTTCTTGGATTCTGAATAATCCTGGCCTTCCCAGTGGAAATGCTCCCTCATGGTATGTAGGGTTTCCCCAAAGGAGTAGTCCTCAGGCGGTGAGGCTGATGGAATTGATTCCTCAGCATCAGAATGCTCATAAGGGGGTAAAGAGTATCCTATGTCTGAGGATGAATCAGAAGAGATGTACACCTGACCGGATGAGTCATAGTCTGCATCCTGTCTAGGCCTTTTATCAGGAGGGGATGGGACTCCCTGATCAGAGTGATTAGGTCTTCGGTCATTTTGAGCATTTGTTTCTTAGGCATGGAGGCCTGTCCTGGAGAATGCTGTATTTGTTTCTTTGATTTTAAAGGAGGCTTAGACTTAGCTGAGGCTTTAATGCTTAACTGAGTAAGTCGGAAGACACCCTCTGAAGCTGTGGGTTTGCTCAGCTACTCCGGATCCCTCTGAAGGGTTAGTTTCGGTAGGCTGAATAACCTGTGCGTCCGAAAGCCCGGCCATCTCCACGTGGGAGTCAGAGGCAGCCTGTGGTTCTACAGATGCAGTCAGGGGCTGCGAAGGCACCTCGCTGAAAACCGGAGAACTGGCGACTGGCCTAGAAGAGGCTTTGTCGTCAGTTTTGGGCCTTGGATGCCTATCCTTGCCTTTGCGCTTTTTGTGTATTCCAGTCATCGGAAGTTCTGACGGCGTGGTATAATTGAATTTTCTACCAAAATAATGTCGGGCAAAATCAAACCAACGTTTAATAGTGCGCTTGTTAAACCTAGCACAAAACCGACAACCAGTGACGTTGTGGTCTGGGCCTAGGCATGGGATACAACAGGAATGGAAATCCTTATGAGGTATTTGCGTCCCACAAAAAATACAGTTATTAACTTTTACTGACATCGGTCTGAGGCAAGAAAAAGTTTCCCCAGCGGGGTACTTAGCTTTGTAGAAGACTTTGGTTCTGGATTCGGAATGAAAATCTCAGGAGACGGCCGACCGGCACTTGCGAGCTGCTTTTGCTTCGGGCACCGCGCGGCAAGAAAGACTGAAGAAAATGGCGTCAGCTGCATCTTATATACCCCTGTCGCACTGACATCAGGGAGGACGCGACAGCAACCGACGCCGGACCAAGACTTTGAAACTCAGGCCAACTGGGGAACCGCCTGACGGCAGGATAACCCAAGTGTAATGACTGCAGCAGTGTAACACGATGAACATCTCTCAATCTCTTATTGCAGGAAATTTGGACAACATTAAAAATAATGGGGGGGGGGACAATCACTGAGAGATTTTAAATATTGCTCTTTTAAACTTGGAATGGCTTTGGATGCACATCTGCCTGAGGTGGTGGTAACGCTGGCAGATGTAAAAGATCACAGGGCACCTATTAAAAAGAGTAGGGGAAGTTCCTAGATGCTCTGGCCAAATTTCCCATAGTAGTATAAATACCACCTCAGGTCTCCCCTGAAAATAATCTGCTAGCCTAGTGAGACTAACACAGTCAATAAATGTTAAATAAAATAAAAACAGAACAGAAGATTTTGCATTAAAAGGCCTTTCATGAAGAATAAGAAGTCCAAAACTCAACTGCCTGTCATTATTTAGTGACTTCAGTCCTCAGTGGCTTGCCATAAAACCACCAACTTTAAAAGTAACAAACCAAAAATATAAGGCAAAATTCTGGAGAGTTCAGAGGTACATTTGTCAATGACTTACAGATTAAAAAAAAACAAAAAAAAACAGTAAGAGCTTTAAGATCTTGTGTGTGTGCCTCTCCTTTTTGAAGTAAGAGCTGTGGAGGTCAAAACTGATACAGTTCTTCATAAAAGGTACAGCTTGATGTGAGAAGTGGCAGATTTGATGGACAAATTAAAGGTGACAAGATGAGATTGACAGAATAAACACATCCAAGTTCACTTCTGAAAAATAATTCAAGGGAATTGATGCTAAGTTAGAGAGGTTAAATACTTGAAAGGAGCCCTTGATAATATTCAGGAAAAATTAACAAATATTGTGGGGTGACAAAGATGATGTAACTTCTGAATAGTGGGCCTGAAAGAGGCGAGTGTTCATGTGTGTGTATGTGAAAGAGAGAGGGGGTCCAGGCATAACTTCATTAAAGGGTAGCTGATGGATTTAAGATGCTATCAATATTTGTACATCACCAAACTGATAGGACTCAAAGAAAGTACAGTTGTGTACCTACCGTAAATGTAGATGTTTGAGTGCATTCACTATTGTAGTCATTACACTTGGGTTATCCTGCTGGCAGGCTACCCGTAGTCGGTCCGAGTCCCAGAGTCTAGGTCCAGCGTCGGTTGCTGTCGCCTCTTCCCTGACGTCAGTGCGCCAGGGGTATAAAAGATGCAACCAATGCCATTTTCTTCAGTTTTTCTTGCCCCAGATGTCAGGTGCCCGCAAATAGGAAAGGCTGGAAAAAATTATGCCAAAAAAACATTCATGTACTAAAATAAACATTTCCTTGGTCTACAAGCAAATACACCACATAGGTTGTATAAAGTTGAGAAGTAAAGAAAAGTCCCAGCAATGAAAAGGGGGATGGTGGGTGGGTAACCTGGACTACAACAGTGAATACACTCAAACATCTACATTTATGGTAGGTACACAACTGTACTATGTTCATCGTGTTTCACAGTTGCAGTCATTACACTTGAGTTGAATCCCAAAGCTGATGTTGGGTGGATGGGCCTAAATAGGATTAAGAGAGGCTACCAGGCCCTGCAGAACTGCAGTGGCAAAGCCTGCTCTGGATTTAGAGTAGAAAGGTAAGTGGTAGTGCTTGGTGAAAGTGTGCACTGAACTCCAGGTTGCAGCTTCTAAAATGTCTTTGGCTGGTACTCCTCAGAGAAAGGCTGCTGAAGTGGCTGCTGCTCTGGTAAAATGTGGCCTAATGCCCTTAGGCACTGATTTGCCATGTTGTGCATAGCAGAAGCGAATGCAGTGTCCTATCCATTTTGAAATGGTCTGCTTTGAGATAGGCGTTCCTTGTGATCCTGCAGCATAAGCTACAAACAGTTGCTCAGTTTTTCTGAAAGCTTTTGTTTTGTCCAAGTAGAATCGTAGCTGGTGCAGAAGTCTCTCCCCTTTATTCCGGGGATTTGGATAGAAAGTTGGCAAATGAATGGTTTGGTTAAGAGCCACACTAGAAACCACCTTTGGCATAAATGTTGGGTTTGTCTTTAGAGAGACCCTGTCCTGATGAAAAATGATGAAAGGTTCCACTGCCATTAATGCCTGTAACTCTGAGACTCTTCTTGCTGAAGTTATAGCTAGGAGCAGAGCAGTTTTCCATGATAAGAATTCTGTATCAGCTGTGTTGGCTGGCTCAAAAGGAGGCAGTGTGAGCTTTTCTAAAACAAAATCGAGGTCCCAAGTAGGTATTGGTGCTCTCCTTCGGGGTCTTATGTTTCCTGCCCCTCTGAGGTACTGCCTAAGCAGTGGATGTGAAAAAATAGGAGGTTCCATATTGTAATGAGCTGAAATGGCAGAGGCATGGATCTTAACAGATGAAAAGGATAGGCCTTTGTCCAGCATCTCAGTTAGGTATTGTAAAATCTGAGGTATATTTGGAACAAGTGGTTCGAGTCCTTGTGCCTGGTTCCAAGCACAGAATCTCTTCCATTTTTATGCATAAGATTTCCTAGTGCTGGGCCTCCTGGCTTCTAAAATGACATCCATAACAGCTTTAGAGAGAGGTGTGGTCTGAGTGACTATATTATCTGCCATGCTGCCAGATTTAAGGTTCTGAGTTGACTGTGTAGAATCTGATTGTTTTGTTGAGTCAGAAGATGAGGAATTTGAGGTAAAGGCCAGACTGGGCCTTGAGACAAGCTCTTTAGGATTGGGTACCAGTGCTGACGTGGCCAGTATGGGGCAATCAAGATCATTTTTGGCTTCCCTTCTCTGACTTTTAGGAGTACCTTGGGAAGAAGAGGCAGTGGAGGGAATGCATAAACTGTCAGGGTTTTCCAGCTGAATGAAAGAGCATCCACTTTCCATGCTTGTGAGTGATAAGTCCTTGTGCAGAATTTCTGTAGTTGGCAGTTGTGAGGGGAGGCAAAAAGATCTATGTCTGGGCGTCCCCATTTCCTTGTTATCATGCTGAACACCTGTGGATTTATTTTCCATTCGTGCTGATCCATGAGATTTCAGCTTAGTTCATCTGCCAGTGTATTTTTCTTTCCTGGCAGGAATTGTGCCTGCAGATGTACTTGATAGGTCAGTGCTGTGTTCCACAAAGTCATGGCTTGCCTGCAGAGGGAGTAGGAATGCGTGCCCCCTTGCTTGTTTATGTACCACATAACTGTAGTGTTGTCATTCTTTAGTAATAGTTATCCTGGATGTAGTAGATCCTTGAAGGCTGTTAGGGCATTCTGTACAGCTAGCATCTCTTTTTGATTGATGTGAAGATGCATTTGTTCCTTGGGCCACGTGCCCTGAATACATTTTCCTGCCATGTGTTCCCCCCAGGCATAATCCGATGCATCCGTTGATATTGTCTGCCTGGCTGTGGGTAAGGTGAAAGGCTGTCCCCTTGTTGTGGCAACAGGCCCTGGACCACCATCGAAACTCCTGCTGAAGACAGGGAATTATAGTTACTATTGTTTCCAGGCTGTGGCAATGTTGAGTCCAAACACTTTTTAGATACCACTGTAGTTTCCTCATATGCAGTCTCGCATATGGAATTAGTAGAATGCAGGATGCCATGTAGCCCAGGGTCTGCAGAATTTTTCTTGCAGGGAGCTGGGTCTTTGTTGCCATCATTTGAAAGTAATGAGTCAGTTGCCTTTGTCTGGCGTGAGATAAGCCATCTGGGCAGTTGTATTTAAGCTTGCACCCAGGAATATTATCTCTTGAGAGGGCACTAGTTTTGATTTCTTTTTGTTTACTGTGTACCCTAGGCAAATTAATAATCTTTTTACAAACACCAGATGTTTAAGTAGAATGTCCTTGCTCTCTGCTTGAATAAGGCAGTCATCCAAGTAGGGATATATTTGAATTCCTCTTTGTCTGCAACATGCAATTACTGGTGCCAGGCATTTTGTGAAGACCCTGGGCGCAGTAGATAAGCCAAAGGGCAGTGCAGAGAATTGGTAATGCATTGAGCCAGCTATGAATCTGAGGTATCTTCTGCAAGATTGTCTGACTGGGACATGCAGGTATGCCTCCTTGAGGTCCAAAGTAACTAGCCAAGCCTTCTTACCCAGCATGGGTAGACGTTGTTGCAGTGTTAACATTTTGAGTTTTGGAACATCCAGGAAGGTATTTAGGATTGACAAGTCCAGTATTGGTCTCCAGGCTTTGTCCTTTCTGGGTACCAGGAAAAGTCTTGAGTAAAATCTTTGTCCTTGTGGTACTCTTTGAATAGCTCCCATGTCCATGAGAGCAGCAATTTCCTTTTGTGCCTCTGTCCACTGGTTTTGTGGCAGGTCCGGCATACCTTTTGATTTTGGAAGGGTGTGAAAGTGGAACCTAACCCTGAGAAACTATATTCAGTACCCATTTGTCCTGGGTGATAATGTGCCACTTTTGTGCAAAAAGTGCTAGCTTTCCCCCTAGGGGTGCTGCCAAAAGGTAAGTGCTTGGCCTTTGCAGAGGGAAGTCATTAGGACTGTTTCCTATAAGGTTGTGATTTGTCCTCTCCTCCTTTGGGGGCAGAAGCACCCCATTGTTTAGGTCTGTAGGAGCCTTGGGGCTGAAATCTGCCTCTTGGGCATTTGTATCTGCATCTTTGTGGCCTGTCTGACACCTCAAAGGACCAATTTTTTTTAAAGGCCAGTTTCTACTAAACATAGGTGGTTGAACCTGTAAGAAATCCTTAACTGTCTGCATAGATTTTGCTTTATCCTCCATTTTCTTTAACATCTCTTCTGCCTTAACACCAAACAAAGTATCACGCTGTAGTGGAGCATTCAATAATTTTACTTTAACATGTTCAGGTAAACTTTGTTCTTTTAACCAAGCATGCCTTCGAATGACAGAGCCTGTAACTGCAGCTCTGCAAGAAACCACATTGCAAAGTATGTTTTCCCACTTGTTCAGCTGCATGCAATAATTCCTGCATTTCCTTATTGTCAGGACTTTCTGAATTTGTAAGCATTTTCTGTCTTAACAAAGACATGAGGTACTGTTGATATTTAAGCATGTGAAACTGGCAGTTTAAAGCCCTTACAGCTAAAGTAGCAGAAGTGTAAACTTTTCCCCCCATCTATCCATAGCTCTGGAATCCCTATCAGAGGGGACAGGACTTTTTTGCAGTGGAAGCCTTAACCCCTTTGGGACCCTGAGAAATTGTTTCTGGGTGAGCAGCAGGGTTTTTATAAAGAAATTTATGAGAGTCAGGGACCCTGTAATACCTATCTGGCTTGACTGGTGCAGGAGGTAAAGAATCAGGAGACAGACTGGATTCAGAGAAAACATAATCAACAATATCAAGCACTGGGGGGATAGCCAGGGGCCTGTGCTGAGGTAGTAACAGAAAGTCTGTGAGCCTTTTCTTGGATTCAGAATAATCCTGGCTCTCCCAGTGGAAATGCTCCCTCATGGTGTGCAGAGTTTCCCCAAAAGAATAATCCTCAGGTGGAGAGGCTGAAGGTATAGATTCTTCAGCATCAGAGTCCTCATAGGGAGGAAGAGAGTAGCCCTGATCTGAAGAGGAATCAGAGGAAATAGAAACCTGGTCAGAGGAATCATAGTCAGTGTCTTGCCTAGGCCTTTTATCAGAAGGGGGATGGGAACCCCTGATCAAAGTAATTAAGTCTTCGGCCATTTTAAGCATCTGTTTCTTTGGCATGGATGACTGTCCAGGAGAATGTTGTACTTGTTTCTTTGTCTTTCGTGGTGCCTTTGACTGTACCTTGGCTGCTGCAGTGGACTTAATAGTAAGCTGTGAAGGTCTGAAAACACCCTCAGCAGCCAATGCCTGCTCAGCGGCTCCGGACCCATCTGAGGGAATAATTTCCATAGGCCCAATACCTTGAGTATCCAGAGGCCTAGTTCTCTCCACGTGGGAGTCGGATACGGCCTGTGGCTCTGAGGTAGCGGGTGTCAGGGGCTGCGAAAGCACCTCACTGAGAACCAGCGACTGGCCTAGAAGAGGCTTCGTCGTCGGTTTTGGACCACGGATGCCTGTCCTTTTCCTTGTCTTTGCGATTTTTATGAATTCCGGTCGTCGGTTGTTCCGACGGCATTATATAGTTAAACCTTTGGGCAAAGTAATGTGAAGCAAAATCAAACCGACGTTTAATAGTGCGTTTGTTGAAGCTAGCACAAAACCGACAACGAGTGACGTCGTGGTCAAGGCCTAGGCAAGGAATACAGTAAGAGTGAAAGTCCTTATGAGGTATTTGCTTCCCACAAGAAATACAATTGTTAACTTTTACTGACATCTGTCTGGAGCAAGAAAAAGTTTCCCCAACAGGGTACTTAGCTTTATTGAAGACTTCGGTTCTGAAACTCTATTTCGAAAATCTCAGGAGTCGGCTGACCGGCACTTGCAAACTGCTTTTGCTTCGGGCACCGCGCGGCAAGAAAGACTGAAGAAAATGGTGTCGGTTGCATCTTTTATACCCCTGGCGCACTGACGTCAAGGAAGAGGCGACAGCAACTGACGCCGGACCTAGACTTTGGAACTCGGGCCGACTGCGGGTAGCCTGCCAGCAGAATAACACAAGTGTAATGACTGCAACAGTGAAACATGATGAACATCTTGAAAAATAGACAGGGTGTCAAACTTCAACATGTAATAGTGAAACACCACTTGTACTGCAGGAAGATGTTCTCTTAAAGTTCTTGACATGATAGATGAAAAGGTACACATCATAAAATGTCTTCCCCTGGTGATCCACAGAAGATTGTCCCTGTAATAGAAAGTATGAGGAAAGAGGGGACTATAGCAAAGTGGCTTTATCTTGTTTCAATCACAATACTGTGGAAGGGTAATCACTACCTTTGCATTCTTTGAAGGAGGCAGTTATAAAATACTAATTCAGAGGAACAAAATTTTGTGGCTTTCGCAAATTACAGACAGCCTTAGTCTAATGGAGATAGTAAATGGTGGCAGGGGAGGGTAACCATGATGAAATAAAGATCTCCTCTTTGACTGCATAGTCAGGTAGCTTGCCTAAAAAGCATGGCAGCAGATGAACTGAGACCAAAGAATGAACAGTCACAAAACCACTCTATGTGAAGGGCACAAAATCTCAACAGATGAAGCAAGCATCACTAAGTACACTAAAACACCTAAGACTGTAGCTTTGCTGGTGTGCGTGTGTGTGTGTGTGTGTGTGTGTGTGTGTGTGTGTGTGTGTGTGTACAATGCCCCAGTTAAATATACCTGGTGGCTAGAGTTATGCAGGCTCAAAACCTGTACCTTGGGTACCAGTAACAAGAGCCTGAATTCCCTACCCACCACCACTTGTGAAAACTGTCCAGATGTTTGCTTCATATTTTTGTTCGGTTACTCTGTGGTTTTCTGGAATTTTGTGTCAAATCAGTAAGGACTGAATTCTTTAAACAATGACAGGCATTTGAATTTCAGACTTCATATTCTTCACAAAAATACATGGTAACAAAACCTTTTTTATTCTAGCAATTTTCTAAGTTTATAAGATCAATATTTGAAATATGCCCTATTTTTGTCAGTGTATTCCCCCATTATTGGCTTTGTCCAGGCTTTTTGTGGTAAGAGGTTGAGAAGTGAATTCACTAAATGACAGCCATTTAAGTTTGTCTTCCTATCTTTCAGGAAATGCATGGTGGTAACAACACTTTATTCTAGCAACTTTCCAAGATTATACAAGTAATGTTTAAAATGTGCCCCTGGTTTTTGTAACCCCCCCCCCCCCCCCCCACAATAAATTTTGGCTTTTTCCAGATTTCCTGTGCTGCAAAGTTGAGAGTCGAGTGGATTTTAGGAGGAGCCGTGAGCTTCATGGGAAGAGAAATTTAGTGCTGCTTATGCCGTCTGCTTGCATTGTTAGTAGCATAACAGGTATAATACTTGCTTTTGATGCAGAAGGCTGTGGGTTCTACTCCCACAGTATGTACATGCACTGCTGATACTGTACTGTGTTGTACTTTTTAAAGGGGGCGGATGCTGCAGTCCTGAGCATGTCCTCTTTGGCGGCGATAACTAGTAACTATGAACCTGTTATCAGTTTGCCATCCATTGCCTATTGCAATATTACTAGCTTATTTTTTTAATTTAACAGACAATTTATTCCTCAAGGGCAACAAGCCCTATTGGTAGATGAAACAATGAAATATAAAGTTGTTTGCTAGCAGCAACCTCTTCATTAGTTACAGATCTCTTTAATGTGGAATTATGTAAATGAATTTTACTTCTGCAGAGATTGTGCATATCTCCTTATACTGGTGGATTGTAGAAGTTTGAATAGACTTTTATGATGGAAATGTTTTGAATTGGGCAGTTTTGTCATTATTGGTTTACGCATTTTGTTTCGTTGTTTACTGGAAAAAATGTTCAAAACAATAAATTTAAAACACCCTCTAACAACTGTACTGTATTATACAAGGAATATAATTTCATACAATCAGGAAGGTGTATCAAAGAACACATGTATGTTTTGTGTGCAAAGGGGCCTATGATTTGAAAAAAGCCCAAAGGTAATCTTTATCTGCCACTGGCCAGATGCATTTTCTTTGAATGTGGGTTTTAGTGCTGTTTCAATGAATGTGAGCTTCAAGGGCAAAAAAGTTTTAATGCTAAGTTTATTTTCATTGTTTTGTTTAGCAGATGTCTATTAGTGTTTGTGCTGTAAAATGTAAAATAAAACTTTTAAATGAAACCCAAATCATTGTAGAAATAAAGCAGTATGCACATTACAGTGTTTATGGTGAATGGGGTGAAACAGCCAAGTAATGGGACATTGGAATGGCTGCAGGGGGAGGGCTGTTTATGGGGAGGCCCCATTCGACCATGATTTTTGTGAGGGGGAACTCAAAGGGGTATGCCACTGAGCAATAGGCCATGGAGAATGACTTTTGGAGGTCCTAGCAAACTATAATATTCTTTTGCCAAGATTAGAATATTGCCTACCATTAAATGCCCTACTTTTACTATAAAGCCCACATACTGCAAGTCACCAAAAACAAAATCCTAACGTTCATCATCTTCTCCCTTCCCAGTGAACATCATTGCTACAAACTTTAAAAAATGGTTACCATTTACTACAGGGTCTAGGTCTGGGGCTATATTTTGGTTGTCTGTTCTTCAGTTTGCGTTTGAAAGTTGATATCCCACAATTCTATTGGAGTGAGTGGTGTTAATTATGTACACAAATTTTACATTAATCAGCGTATGGATTTCTACCTATTTTTCATGAGCCTTTGTCCAGACTTTTGATGTTTCCAGGTTGAGAGGTATTGCTTATCACACTAATTAAAAAATCCCTTCTAAATGGACCCAAAACAGCTGCTTTACAAACCAGCTATTAAGTTCAGCACTGCACCAAATTTACCCATACATTCTAAATTTCCTCCAATAACACCCCAAACAAAAAATTACCAAAATGACTCCATAAATTATTACCAATATGGTTCACAGTGCTCATTAGCAATAGCATAGAGTCCAATCCAAATCCTCCCCTCTACCTCAAACCCAAACAAACAAAAACAACATTACAATTTCCTTATCAACGTACACAAATTTGAAATAAGTTATGTTGCTCTCTTATGTGCATTAAGAAGACATTGTGGCTTGGGTATTTTTAAGTAGTTTATTGTACAAATACATCAGGATGAATATCAGAAACACTGAACTAAAATGATCTGACTGACTACATACTTGCAAGCTCTCACTCTGGCTGCTCACTCAAAATGGCACTGTTGCTTGCACATGGCCAATACTTATATGCATGTGTTGACTCACTGGAAAGCTTCTTAAAGGTATATCACACACATTGATCTATACCCCCCTCTTTACTGAGCTGTCGCATATAAACATTTGTATAGGCATGCAATTATAGACACAAAGAAAAACAGTCATGCCCACGTTGCTGTTTATCTGGAAGTAGGTTTCGAGATGCACCTAATCTTAAGACATAATAGTCAGGACGGGGTTTAGCGACAGGGACAGTCAGCAGAGAAAGTTATACTTCATGAGTTTCAGGGATTTTCTCAGGAACGGGATTGCTGACAATGTCCTCTGGAACAGGAAGATTGGACAAGTCACTCTGAGAACAAGTCTTTGTCATAGGCAAAATGCTGTAACACTGGTTCAGACACTGGTAATAAATGCTTCCGATTTCATCTGAATTCTACTCCTTGGGATTCCACAATGTGCAATCTCAACTCTTGACACAAACTTTTCTCAAATCCTATGCAATCAAAACCTTTTGACATCTGCATCCTCACGACCTCCCATTTTTTTCAATGAACTGAGTAGTTTGCTGCTTTTATCACAGTAAGACTTCTGGGACAAATGGTTTTTCAGCAGTTGGGCTTTTATTGTTTTGTTGTTCTTAGCATGTGGAACCAATAAATTACTGCTGATTGGTAGTGTGGTTCTGATTTGTCCCATCACAAGTCTCTGGGCAGGTGAACCAAAATGTTTATCAAGAGGAATGTTTCTGAGATTTAACAAGTTGAGAAAAACATCAATATTGTCACATCTGGATTTCCCTAACAGCTGTTTTGCACTTTGAACTACATGTTCAGCCAAGCTGTTTGACTGGTGGTATTCAGGACTACTCAAAATATGAACAAAATCCCACTCTTCTGCAAATCTCGAACTACTGACTTGTAAACTGTGCACCACTGTCAGAAATAACTCTGTGTGGACTACCATGGACTGAAAAATGTTGCTTCAACTTAGTAAAGACAGTACTGGAAGTTAGGTTGGTAAGTAAGTCAATTTTGAACCAATCTGAATAAGAGTCTGTTAACACCAAATAATGTTGACCATTCCACTCAAAGATATCTATGGCTACTGCTGACCAAGGTAGTTCAGGAATCTGGCTTAACTTAAGTGGTTTCTGAACCAGATGAAAGTACGTTCTCAATATCTCGACATAAAAGGCCAAAATACTAGACCTCTTGCCCTTCATTTGGTAGGATCAGTTCCTGGCTGGCCACGATGCAAGATTATGTTATACTCATCTTGCAAGGATTTTGGAAAAATCACGTTAGGACCTTTCATGATGATATCACTGTCTGACAAAATCTCACCTCTGTATGGACAATAAGGCTGTATTTCCACTGGTAAACAAGACTGCTTTGAAGGCCATCCTCAACTGATAAAGAGGTGTACCGTCTGTAGAATTGGATCTGAAGCTATGTGAGTTTTGAGCTCATCAAGATGTGTGGAAGAAAAATTTCTCACTTCCATGACCTCAAAATCAAGTTGTTCATTGTCATGCTATTGTGTTTTTTTCTGGGCAATCTGGATAAAGTATCAGCAAGATAAAGAAGTTTGCCTTATGTGTAAACAAGACTGAAATTGTACTTTTACAATTTGAGCATCATGCGTTCCAATCTAGCTGGAGCTGTGAGCACAGGCTTTCTCAAAATAGTAACATGAGGTTGGTGATCAGTTTCCCTCTTAATAGGTTGACCATAAATATAATCATGGAACTTCGAACATGCAAACACAATTGTCAAATGCTCTTTCTCAATCTGGGCATAGTACATCTTGATCTGGGTAGGAGTTCTCAAAGCACAGGCTACTGGTCAACCCTCTTGAAGAATGACTGCACCTAAACCAAACTCAGAAGCATCACAGGAAAGACTAACTGGTTTGTGAACATCATAATAGCAGAGAGTTGATGGGTTAGCAATTTTCTGTTTCAGGGCATCAAATATTCTTTGGTGCTGTTCTGACCAAGACCAAATTACATCTTTGCATGTCAGCTCTCTGAGTGGTGCTGAAAGTTGGCTTAAATCTGGAATGAACTTGCCTAGATAGTCAACCATGCCAAGAAAACGTCATAGATCTTGAAGCCTGTCTGGAGTTGGCATCTCGAAAATTGCTGTTTGCTGGGAATGATCTGGTCCTAAGCCTGAACTAGTAAACAAGTGACCAACATAAGTAACTTCCCATAGCCTGAACTTGCACTTCTGTGGATTCAGCTTAAGATTAACTTCACTTACTCTTTCCAGAACTTTCTTCAGGTTTCTGTCATGTTCGACTTCACCATTGCCTCCTACTAGATCATCTACTATAACAGCACATGGATAGCCCGAAAAAATTTGCTCCACTGCAAAATTTATTCCAAATGGTATGCTCAGAAATCTGCATATTCCAAATGGTGTACAGAATGTGGTTAAAAAGGAAGATTTTCAGTCAAGCAAAATTTGTCAAAATGAACCCTTTGCATCTAAGACAGAAAAAAACAGTGGTGTTTAGCATGACGGCAGCAACCTCTTTGACTGTGCGCATTGGATGATGTCTTTTTAATGTTTTGCTTAGATATCTTGGATCAGTACCTATTCTGATATCATCTGAACTTTTCTTCTGAGCTACTACCATGGAGGATACCAATTCAGTAGGTTCTTCTACTGGACAAATTACTGCTATCTCCACCATTCTGTCGAGCTCAGCGTTGACTCACACACTGTCAAATCTAGTTGTTCTGCAGCTTTTACTCTGGCAAATGTTTCTGCTGACATGACATTGCCCTTTGAGCCAGTATCTACTTTGAGCTCTATGGGACTCCCATTAATCCAAACAGTACAAAAGATTTCATTCCTTGCCCACAAATCTACTGCATTGATTGTTTCACCAAGCACAGACATACCACCAACATAAAAAGTAGGGTTGCAGCTTTCTAACTGATCAACTTGCCTCTTGGAATGCCCTCCTAATAAAAGAATGTGCCTTATTTGATTTACAAAATCTTTTGAAATGATTCTACGTATTGCAAGAATGACACTGCTAACCAAAAGCTAGGCACTTTTCTCATTTGGGTTCAAGATTTCTACCACAATTACGACAGCTGACTATGATGTTTGCTATGGCTTTTGCCGAGTCATCCCTGTGATTCAATGAGCATGCTCTGGAATTTGCTGGAAAAACTCTGGGTTTTCCAGGGACTGTTAAAGGACCTACAGTAGCTGCCATGTGCTTGGGTCTGTTTCTTTTAACCACGTGCTGCATACTATCAACATGAGCTTTGTCACTGTGCCTTCTACAGCTATTCTCATTTGTAAGCATACTTGTTTGCTTTTCTGTAAGCTCGTACAGCTGACAAATCTCAATGGCCTTATTCAATGTTAAATCACTCCCTCAAAGCAAAATATTGCTCACTGTGTCATTATTAATACCACACACAAGCCTGTGTTTTATCAACTCATTGCTCAAATCACCAAATCTGCACGTATTAGCCTTGTTTCTCAAGTCAGTTATAAATGCTGCAAAAGTTTTACTGGTCTTTTGATCACTTGTGTAAAATAAGTGCCTTTCCACTGTAACATTCATTTGGGGGTTACACATTTCTCTAAATTTATGTTTTAAGCATTCAGGGTCTTCCCTTGTTTCAGCCAGTACCACAATATGGCTGTCTTCCCCCTTTCCTGCAAACACAGCCGATGCATACACAAACGAATGCTCTCTTTCAATGGCCTCTGAACCCTCAAAGTTAAGCAAAAAATGCAACTGTACTGGCGTCTTTGCCAGAAAAAGCAGCCTGTATGAAAATATCTTAGTCCACCTCAAAAACTCTCCAATTTTCTGCATTATTATTATCAAACACAAGTGGTGCGGGTCTGCAAAATACTTCTGCCATGCCCACAGATTATAATAAAACAATGCAAAATGGCCCACAGCAGGTACTTATAATGTTCAAATGCACAATAAACTCTTTGAAATACTGTACTCTGCGAAAGATGCCTTGAAATAACTGTACTTTGCAAAATATTCTTTGAAACAACTTTACTTTTGGAAATAGCTGCACTGTAATACTCCACATACTCAACATTTTGTACACTTCGGATATTTTGAATAGCTTTAGTTAATGCAAAAAATTATCACATAGCAAAAAAAAATGCTGTCATTTTCCCTTTTATTGTACATTTTTTTGCAATTTGGATATTGTTTCAAACATTTTTGTAATTATTTTGAATATTTTTATCAATATGTCACAGTTTTGGACATTTTGTTTGATCATTCTGCATGCTTCATTTTATATTTATAGTGATACAAATCATTTAAGCAAGTTTTAGTACCTGGAATTTGTTTCTGACCTGTTCTATGAGTTGTTTGAGCAGTAGGGATGATCCACTCCTATATATTCCTCCAACTTTAACTGGTTGCCTCATGGCTGTGACTCTGGATCCCATTCTGACACCATGTCACTCTTCTTGTGTGCATTAAGAAGACATTGAGGCTTGGGTGTTCGTTTAATAGGTTTATTGTATACAAATACATCAGGATGAATGGCATGAACACTGAACTTAAATGAAATGACTACATACTTGCATGCTCTCACTCTGGCTGCACACTCAAAATGGAATTGCTGCTTGATTGTGCTCAGTACTTATATGCAATGTGCCAACTCACCAGAAAGCTTCTTAAAGGTATATCACACACACTGATCTACAAGTTAGACAACATTAGTGCTGTCACTGCCCAAAAACCAGACATTACCGTCTTCACACAATCCTGGCTCAGATCTGACAGCTCATCCATCACTTTTTCCCTGACTACGACTACATTCTATATGCAAGACCTAGACTCAGAAGGAGTGGAGGAACTGTGCTATTGTGCAAATCCAATTGTACAAATAGGTTCATAAGTTGGTACTGGGCTATGTGCCCGAAGGCATATATTAGCCCAGCCACGTTGTGCGGTATTCACCGCCCCTTTAGTAGTTCCCTAGACCCTTGTACTAGCAGCTAGTACTCTTGGCCCCTATCTAGTAGTGCTGTTGGTGTGATCCCCGGTGTGAACTTTCTGTTACCCATCCACTCATCAAGGTACCTCTTGAAGAGTGATAGTGAGGGGCTCTGTCTTATGTAGATCGGGACCTTGTTCCATAGTAAAGGAAGTAAATACAACTAAAGCACAGATTAGTCAAACAAGCCAATGCCACATTTGCATCTTATCAGAACAGTAGATGTTCTTTTCACATACGCAGTACTCTGCACATAACACATAAGAGAACTCCTTCCAAGGGAAGCCCAACATCTGGCCAGTATACCAAAGCCTTTAGATCTCATAAGTGTTGTACATCACGAGTATGCTCCCTGTGCAAGCTGTAGGACATAAAGGTGACGTACAGACTTAAACACGTGGAAATGAAAAGCCCCATGAGGAACAGAATACCCTCAGGGGCAAAACAGAACATGTACATCCAGAAGGAAAAAGGAAACAAAGACCCCTCATCCTGGAGGACAACAAAAACTAAGGGCAAGAGGTTAGAAAAGAATGGGAAGGAGGGATGGAGGGACAGAATACTGCAACAGTGAAAAGGAGGACACCTACTGTGATGGTAAGATTTTACACATCTGTACTATGTCCTTCCATATTAGTGTTGCAATATTCTGCGCACAAAGGAGGGCACAGAAGCTAAGAAGGCTGGAAGGAGGAAGGCACAGAAACGCTCTTTACTAACCCATTCAGATTAGCCCTGGCAAAATCTGCCCTGGCCCAGGAAACATTTACTTTGCAATGTTTAGCAAAAGTACAAAGAGAGGACCAAGTAGTAGCCTCGGGGATGGAACTGGTATCCAAACTCTTGAAAAAAGCATCAGAGGAGGCAACTGACCTATAAATGTGTTTTTACAGATGAAGAAGGAATTGTGCTATGGAAAGAATAACAAAAGGAAATGGCCTTAAAAATCCAAGATAAGATGGTTTGCTTGGAAACAGCCAAACCATAAGTTCTGGGATGAAAAGAAACAAAAAGCTGCTCAGACTCAAATTGTCTCAGCCTTACCTAATAACACCTGAGCTGTCTATGCAGATCTAAGGAGCAAAGAACCTTCTCACTGGCAGAGTGGGGAGAAGGAAAAAAGGAGGGAAGAGAACAGACTGATTAAGGGACAACTCATCCACCTTGGGCATAAAAGAAGGATTAGTAAAAAAAGACACCCTGTCTCTGTGGAAAACTAAGAAAGGAGGAATAGCCATGATACTCTCAAGTTCAGACACCTTCTAGGCTGAGGTAAGGGCCAAAATAACAACAGTCTTCCAAGTGCAACACTGCAAGGTGGCTGAAGAAGCAAGCTCAAAAGCAGACTGGGTCAATTTCTAAAGCACAAAATGTAGGTCCCAGGAGGGTGGAACAGGTTGTTTGACCTGAAATCAAGAGGCCAGAGGAGAACTTAAGGGAAAACAAGTAGAAATTGCTGATAGGTGAGCTTTAACTTAAGAATATGCTAACCTAGCATGGAGCAGATCCTACAAATCAGACAGAAGCAGAGGAACCTCCACAGACATGGGATCCTGATAGGGAGAGAAACACCAAACTTAAAATTGCTTCCATTTGGGCATATATTATTTTCTAGTAGTGGGTTTCCTGGCCTCCAAAGAACTCTGAGTACATCCTCAAAAAAGAGGTGCTGAAAAGGAATCAAAACCTTATCACCCACAGTGTCAGATCAAGAGTGGACAGATGAGGATGGATAACAGATCCCTCGTCTTGTGTGAGAAGATCCACCCGGTGAGGTAACTTGTGGTAATTACCCCAACCAATTGAGACAGATGGAGGAAACAATGCTATATCAGCTAAAATGGGTTCACCTGCAAGAATTTGGGAGAGTCCTGCCTGATCTTGTGCAGAACTGGTAACAGAGGAAGAGGAGGAAAAGCATACAGAAACATTCCCTTCCAAGGAAAAGTCAAAGCATTCTCTTTCCAAGTCAGACTTGGGACTCTGGAACAGAATAGAGGAAGTTGTCTGTTCAGAGGGAAGGCAAAAATATCTACCCGAGGAATACCCCACCAATAGACTATGTCCAGGAACCCATCTCTGTGAAGCATTCATTCGTGAGCCTGTGAACTGGATCTACTCAGAGAGTCTGCCCCAAGATTGCGTTCTGAGGGAATGTAAACCATCTGAAGGATCACTTGATACTTGACAGCTAGATCCCAGACCTGAGGAGCTAGTCTGCAACGCAGATAAGACCTTGTGCTCCCCTGCTTGCTGACATACCACATCACAGTAGTACTGTCTGTGAAGACTTTGAGGGGCCGGGGATGAAACAGGGAATGAATAGCTTGCAGAGCCAGAAAAAGAGCTCTCATTTCTTTCAGGTTGATATGGTCTGACCTCTGAGGAGGAGGTCAGAGACCATGGACCTTCAGGGGGTCACAAGAAGCTCTTCATCCCAAGTCTGAGGTGTCCATTAACAGCTCCTGAGAAGGAATCAGAGCCTGGAAATTAAGCCCAGGATTGAGAGAGAGAGTTGACAAATTCACCACTGAAGATTGCCCTTGAGGCAATGAAGAAAAAGCACAGGGAACTCCAGGGGGTGGCAATGTTGCAGCCACAGTGATACGAGGTAGCAGTGAAATTTCCTCATATGCAGCATGGCAAGAGGGAGTGTGAGAATAGTGGAGGCCATGAATACCAGAATACAGAGAAACTCCCTGGCTGTGCGACAAAACAGAAGGAGGGACTGGAAAAAAAGGTTTTCAGAGCGAGAACTTGGGAGCAGAGAAAGATGCCAGCATGGGAACAATCTGAAGCCTGCACCAGAGAAAAACATGATCCTGGGAAGGTGTCACAACTGACTTTTGGAGATTTATGGTGAACCCCAGACTGTGTAAAGACAAATGGTAAAATGGAGATCCCACAACTGACTGCTGGGAGAAGGAGCTTAAAATGAGCAGGTCATCTAGCTAGGGAAAAATCTGCATCATCAAAGCCTGCAAAAGGCAGTGACAGGAGTGAGGTGTATGGTGAATATCCTTGGGGGCAGCAGATGGGCCAAAGGGCAAAGAACTGAAAATGCAAGGAAGGAAAAAAGAAATGTAAAAATTTACTAAACAGAGGGTGAGTGGGGATATGAAGGTATGCATCCTTGAGGTCTAGAGAAACCAAAAATGCCTGGGGAAAAAGAAGAGAAAGTCTGAAGAGGCAACATCCAGAAAGAAAGAACTTTGAGAAAGGTATTAAGTACACACAAAGATCAATAATTGGTCTCCACATACCGTACTTCAGAGGAACCAGAAAACTCTGGAGTAAACCTCCTTCCTCACCTGGGTGTGTGGCATGAGTTGAATGGTGCCCTGACCCAAAAGGGATTGCAGAATCTCTGGAAAATGAGGAAGATGTTTTCAAGAGGATGAGGAATGCATGAAGGGGGGGGGGGTGGATGTCTAAGCCATGGAATACCCCTGATGGATAACAGACAGCACAGAAGAGTCTGAGGTGATCTGATGATGACTTGGAAGAGACAGAGAAAGGTGGAGAGACAAAGGGACCTGGCCAAGGGGAAGGGAAAGGTAAACATCAAATAAAAATAGGCTTGCCCTGAAAAGGAGGAGTCTGAATGGACAGCACGAGGGACATGCCTTGAACCCTTCTTACCTGTAAGAGGGGTGAGGCTGTCTATGAAGAAAAGCAGACTTAGAAGGATTACCCCTCTAGAATTTGGCGATAGGGGAAACAAAAGTTTCTGCAAGGCCTTACACTTATCCTAGGGGAACTTAAATAAATCAGCAACAGCTGTCCCAAAGAGATTTTTGTTATCCAGATGGTCATCCAAAAGCTTGGCTTTAATATCCTCAGGTAAAGCCTGAAGATGTAGTAAAGAATAATGCCCCATCACTAAACCAAAGGCAGCAGACCTGGAAGAAGCATCAGCTGCATTTTATCAAGTGACGGGCAACCTGAAAAGTGGACCCCAGCAGGGAAATAGCAGAAGCCTTCCCATCAGAATCAGGAAGGTCAGACACCACCTAAGATACTTGAGAAAGGATGGCCAAAATATATTTGCTCATATGGGCCTAGTAATCAATGGCCTTATAAGAAAGTGTGGCAGCAATATAAACTTTCTTGTCCAACCTTTCTATAGCTTGACTAACCTTTATCTGAATGAAGGAGCTTAGTAAAAGGCAAAGTACAGTTTTGTACCTACCATAAATGTAGCTGTCCGATAGGTATGCATCTGCAGTCATAACATATGGGTAGTCCTGCCTCAGGCAGCCCTTCGGTCGGCCGGATTCCACAGTCTGGGTCTGGCCTCGGCTGATGTCGCACTTCACCCAACATCATAGCTCCTGGGGTATAAAGGCATCAGCCAACGCCATTTTCCTCAGTGTTTCTTGCCCCAGATGCCCTCTGGGAAGGCTAAATTTGGATAAAAGTAGAAAATTCCAAACAGTAGAAATCAAAAAGTATATATATATATATATATATATATATATATATATATATATATATATATATATCGGACATCTACATTTATGGTAGGTACAAAACTGTACTATGTCCTTCAAGGATGCATCTGCAGTCATAACATATGGGTAGAATACCATAGCCAAACTGGGGGAGGAGGCACTAAGATAATGATGGTGTAGTTAAGATCCCTTGTAAAACTGCAGTTGCAAAACCTGCTCGGGATCTGGAGTATAAGGGAAGATTGTAATGCTTGGCAAATGTATGCACGGAGCTCCAAGTAGCAGCTTCTAAAATGTCTTTGGTAGCCACTCCTCGTAGGAAAGCTGTAGTGGTGGCTGTAGCTCTTGTGGAGTGAGGCCTGATATTTTCAGGAGTTGTCTTTCCATGAAAAGAGTAACAGAATCGAATGCAATTTCCTATCCATTTTGAAATTGTCTGTTTGGAAATTGCTTTTCCTTGCACTCCTGTTGCATATGCTACCAGAAGCTGGTCAGTTTTTCTGTTGGTCTTAGTTCTGTCCAGATAGTAGCGCAGTTGTCTGTGTACATCCAAGGTGTGCAGTAGTTTTTCCCCCCTGTTCTGTGGGTTAGGGAAGAACGTAGGTAAATGAATAGCTTGGTTCAAGGATACTCTGGATACCACCTTTGGCATGAAAGTAGGATTGGTTCTCAGAGACACTCTATCCTGGTGAAAGATAAGGAAAGGCTGCACTGCCATTAAGGCCTGCAACTCGGATACCCTTCTTGCTGAAGTGATTGCTAGAAGGAAGGCAGTTTTCCAAGATAAGAACTGTAAGTCTGCTGATGCTGCTGGTTCAAAAGGGGGAAGTGTTAATTTTTCCAGCACAAAATTTAGATCCCATGCAGGCAGAGGTGGTTTCCTTGGAGGTTTTACATTTTTGATCCCTCTTAGAAATTGTCTGAGGAGAGGTTGAGAGAAGATAGGAGGATCCATGTTGTACTTTGCTGAAATTGCTGAAGCATGAATCTTAATGGAAGAATAGGACAGGCCATTATGGAACAGTTCTGCTAAGTATTCTAGGATGTGTGCTAGGTTTGCCAGTGTGACATCTGTTCCCTTTGATGCACTCCAAATGAGGAATCTCTTCCATTTGGCGGAGTATGTTTTCCTTGTGGAGGGTCTGCGAGCCTCCAGGATAATGTCCCTGACCCTCTGAGATAAAACAGGTTGGTTTTGCTTTATGCAATTTTCCAGGCAGTTAGCTGCAGTGTTTTCAAGTTTGGATGCAGGGTCTTGTAGTTGTTCTGTGTTAGAAGTAAAGGCCATAGAGGTAAAGGCCATGAGTTCATCTGAGACATGCTTCTCAGTAGCGGGTACCAATGCTGCCTTGGCCAGTCTGGAGCTATCAGAATTACCTTTGGCTGTTCCTCCCTGATCTTCAGTAGAACTTTGTACATCAATGGGAGAGGTGGAAAGGCATAAACTGTCAGGGCCTTCCAGCTGAAAGAAAAGGAGTCCACCCTCCAGGCTTGTGGGTGGTATTCTCTTGAGCAGAATTTCTTCAGTTGGTGGTTGAGTGGGGAGGCGAACAGGTCTATCTCTGGCATTCCCCATGTCTTTGTTATGGTTTTGAAGATGTCTGGATGCAGCATCCATTCGTGAGCATCCGTGGTAGTTCTGCTTAATCTGTCTGCTAGTGAATTTTCTTTTCCTGGTACGAATCTGGCCTGCAGTTGAATGTTGAGATTCAGGCCTAGGTTCCACAGATCCATTGCCATCCGGCATAGAGGGTAGGAATGCGTGCCTCCCTATTTGTTGATGTACCACATGACTGTGGTATTGTCCGTCCTTATCAGCAGGTGTCCTTGCTGGAGGAATGATTTGAATGCCTCGATTGCATGCTTCACTGCCAGCATCTCCTTTAGATTTATGTGTAGATTCAGCTGGTCTTGGGACCATAGGCCTTGGATACACTTGTCTTCCATGTGTGCCCCCAGCCTAGGTCTGAGGCGTCCGTGGTGATGGTCTGCCTTGGTTGTGGTTTGTGGAAAGGCAACCCTCTGTTGGTCTGGCAGGCCTGAGCCCACCACAGGAATTCTTGTTTCAGGCATGGAATGATTGGTATCATGGTTTCTAGACTGTGTCTGTGTTGAGACCATACATTCCTTAGGTACCATTGTAATTTTCTCATATGCAGTCTGGCATGTGGGATCAAGATTATGCAGGATGCCATGTAACCCAGGGCCTGCAGGACTTTCCTTGCAGTAAGCTGAGTTTGTCTTGTCAATGCCATGAAGTAAACTGGAAGTTGCTTTTGTTTTTCTTCTGTGAGAAAAGCCATCTGAGTTATTGTGTCCAGTTCTGCACCCAAAAATGTTATCCTTTGGGATGGCACTAGTCTTGACTTCTGTATGTTGATTGTGTATCCCAAGGCTTGCAGCAGTTGTATGACATAGGTCAAATCTTTTATTATTTTTGTCTTGTTGTCCGCTTGTATTAGGCAGTCGTCCAGGTATGGGTAGATTTGAATTCCCTGAAGCCTGCAATGTGCAATTACTGATGCCAGGCATTTTGTGAATACTCTGGGCGCAGTAGGTAAACCAAAGGGCAATGCTGAGAATTGATAATGCTCTGATCCTGCAAGAAATCTGAGGTGTCTTCTGCAATCTGGTCGTATGGGGACGTGCAGGTATGCCTCCTTGAGATCTAGAGTCACCAGCCAAGACTCCTTGCCCAACATGGGAAGAAGTTGCTGTAGGGTCAACATCTTGAATTTTGGTACAATGAGATATGTGTTCAGTGCGGACAAGTCGAGAATAGGCCTCCATTGAGTTTCTTTTCTTGGTACAAGGAATAGTCTGGAGTAAAATCCTTGGCCTTGTTCCATAGATGGTACCTTTTCTATTGCTCTCATCCTTAGTAAGTTGTGGATTTGTTTTAGAGCCTCTGACTTCTGGCTTGATGGAAGGTTTGGCATTCCTCTCTTTTTTGGTAAAGTGTGGAAGTGAAACCTGTAGCCTTTGTCTATTGTTTGCAAAGTCCATTTGTCTCCTGTAATGCAATGCCAGTTTTTTGAAAATAAAGCTAACTTTCCGCCCAAGGGTGCTTCCAGTTGTTCCCTGGTAGGCGGAATCAGAGCCAAGTCATTGTGTCTGTCCTGTGGAAGTGGTTGCAGTCGTAGCTGTGGCGGCACTCCTCTGGTTGTCAGGTTGCCACTGACGGCCCCTGTAGGCACCCCTTGATTGACCTCTGCCTCTTGGGCGTCTATTTCTGCCTCTCTGTGCTCTGGAGGTGTCTGGAAAGGACCAATTCTTTGAAGGCCAATTTCTGCTGAACCTCGGAGGTTGGACCTGCAGAAAATCCTTGACTGTTTGCACAGATTTTGCTTTTTCTTCCACTTTCTTTAGAACCTCCTGTGCAGGGGAGCCAAATAAACTTTGTTTCTCCATAGGGGCATCTAGGAGTTTAGACTTAACATGGTCTGGCAAGGATTGCTCTTTTAGCCAGGCATGCCTTCGAATCACTGCTCCAGTCATAGCTGATCTAAATGAAGCCTCTAGTGCATCATAGCCACATTTTAAGAAATGATTACTGACCTGCTGTGAGTTGTGTACCAAATCCTGAAGGGACTTACGGTCTAAAGGTTCAGGAGAGGAAAGCTTTTTATTCAGCTGATCTAACAAAAATTCCTGGTACTGTATCATGCGAAATTGACAGTTTAAAGCCCTGGCAGAAAGAGTAGCAGATGTATAAACCTTTTTACCCCATCTCTCTAATGCTCTTGATTCTCTTTCAGAGGATAGGGGTTTTTTGGCAGAGGCAGCTGCAACACCCTTAGGGCCCTGAGAAATGGTTTCTGGGTCTGCAGCGTGGGCCTTATACAAGTGGAAGTGAGAATCCGGGACCCTGTAATATCTGTCAGGTTTGGCAGGGGCCGGGGGAAGAGAATCAGGGGTAGAACTGGCATCATTGTATGCATCATCAACAACTGATAGTACAGGTGGTATGGCTAAAGGCCTATGCTGTGGTAAGTGTAAAAAAGTCCTTAGCCTTTTCCTAGAATCAGAAAAATCCTGACCCTGCCATTGGAAGTGTTCCCTCATTGAGTGTAGAGTTTCCCCAAATGAAAATTCTTCTGGGGGGGAGGCAGAAGGAATGGAGTCTCTTCTGCATCCGAATCCTCATAAGGTGAGTATAGTCCTTCCTGATGGTCTGATAACTCTGATCCATCCGAGGAATAGTCAGAGGAGAGAGGTTCAGGGGGTTCAGTCCAAGGCCTTTTTTCAGGAGGAGGTTGTGAGGCCCTGTCTGGGTGAGGTTGGGATCCCCTGATCAGAGAAATAAGGTTCTCAGCAAGGCTGAGAATCTGAGAACTTGAGGAAGGTCTGTGAGAGGGAGCTTTAGTAGGTAAGGCCTTGGAAAGATTAGCTGCTTTAGCCCTGGAGAAGGCCTTAATAGACATAGAAGCAGGGGGTCTAGCTGCCCCACGTGCAGGAGTAGAGATGTCCAACGGAATGGTGTCGGACAATTCCTGTGTGCCTGCTTCTTCGGTATGAATTTCTGTAGCCGACTCAGCCGGGGCCTGTGAGGCCTCGGTTGTCGGAGGCATGCTTTCGGCCGGAGGAACCGCAGACTCGGTTCCAGCCGAAACAGAGACACTCGCGGTAGGCCTAACCATGGTTTCAGCCGAAACCACGGGCCGCGAGTGTCGGTCCTTTTCCTTGTGTTTTTTGGCTAAATGTGTAGTCGGAGTCTCCGACGGCATTTTATATGCAAAAGCGGGACCAAAAAACTCTTCAGCAAACTCCGACCGACGTCTAAGTGTCCGTCGGTTGAAGGAAGCACAGGCTAAACAAGCTGATACGTCGTGGTCAGGGCCTAAGCAAAGAAGGCAGTAAGAGTGGAAATCCTTATGAGGTATTTGTTTCCCACAAGTTAAACAATTATTTACTTTGTCTGACATCGGCTGAGGCAAGAAAGAGTCCCCAACGGGGTACTTAGCTTTTTTTAGAAGTCTTCGGTAGCTGAAATCTCTGGATCTGACCGACCGGCACTTGCGAACAGCTTCTGCTTCGGGCACCACACGGCAAGAAAGACTGAGGAAAATGGCGTTGGCTGATGCCTTTATACCCCAGGAGCTATGACGTCGGGTGAAGTGCGACATCAGCTGAGGCCAGACCCAGACTTTGGAATCCGGCCGACCGAAGGGCTGCCTGAGGCAGGACAACCCATATGTTATGACTGCAGATGCATCCTTGAAGGACATCAGCTTAGAAGGTTTATCAGAAGATGATGACACTACTGAAGGAGCAACAGAAGGGCATTTATATAAAAACTTGCAGTCTTCAGGCAACTTGTACAACCTTATCAGGTTTCTTGGCTACTGGAAGCGGAGGGTCAGGAGCTACAAGGGCAGCAGAAAAGGTGTTCAAAAGGGCTGCCAAAACAGTAAGGACAGCTGATGGTTTGGGAGACTCCATTTGTAGGAGCTCATAATACCTCCTGAATGTCCAAGACCTGAAAGAGTACATTTAAAATACTCTATAACATGGGCAATAGTATCCTCAAAGAATAATTCTTCCAAAGGGGAATCTGGACTCAAAGACTCCTCTTCCTCTGAACCACAACACAGAGGGTCAAAAGGAACAGGCTAGCAAGTATGGTAGGTGCACAGGCCAAGCAAACTATGACAAACAAAAAAGAAGAGCCAGCACCTTGGGAGCAAGAATATTTATTGAGAAAACCCAAACCGGTTTTAGCATGTTGCTTTCATCAGTGGTATATAAAACAAAACAGTAAAAGACTGCAATATATACTTAATAAAAGACAAATGACAATTTCCTGACTAATGAATATTCAGTCTGAAACTGAACCATAAAAATAAAATACAATCAAAATAACAGAAAATACAAACAAAAATTGACTTTTTCTTTTGTTATTGAATTGAACTAAACCTGTGAGATATTGTTATTCAATAAATTATATCAAAACTCATGAAGAGAAAGGAAATATTGACAAGACCCTAAAGTTTGTCATTTAATCCCGGTGAGAATAAAGCCCCTATTTTCACGGTCCATTTCCTTTCCTTCATGTTTAATATACCACGCCAACCTGTTTTGAAAGATCTGTTACCCGATATTTTGTCAATGACTGTAAAAGTAAATTTAGCAGTATGATGAACAAGTGAATGTCTGTATAAAGTGTTGGTGGCCCTTGCATTTCTGATATCTCCTAGATGTTCTGAAATTCTACACCTAAATTGCCTAGAAGTCTGCCCCACATAAAAGGTTTGACATGTACAGGTGGCCAGATATATAATCCAGTCCATTCTGCAATTGCCGTAAAAATTCATATCATAAACCTGCCCAGTATTTTTAGTAGTGAATGATTTTGTTTTAATAACATATTTGCAGAAGGTGCAGTGTCCACAGTGGTAGGAACCAACCAGTCTCTCACCTGTTAATGAAGTTTGATGGTCAATGACATCCTGACGAGTAATTTTCTTATAGTGAGAAAAATGGGACCCTAAGGTTTTACCCTGCCTAAAGGAATATGAACATTTGTCTCCCAAAATGTCACCCAATTCTTCACTGGCCTTCAAAATGTTCCAATGTTTGTCAATGACATCAGTCAAAGAAGCTGTATTCCTGCCAAATGTAGTGACCATTCTCAAAGTGTCCTTATTATCCCTCCTGGATGTGTGTTTGTATTGTAATAAGGTAGCCCTGGATTGGTTATTTGCTAATTGCATGGCCGAGTTGACATTCTGTATACCATATCCCCTTGCGAGAATTCTGTTTGCTAAGTCCTAATGAGATTGCGTCAAATCCTGCTGTGATGAACAGATTCTCTTCAAATGCAAAAAGTGAGATTTGGGAATATTAATAATGTGTTTAGGATGGAGAATGAAGGCGTGTAACAGGCTGTTGTATTATGGATATTTTCGATAAACAGTGGTGCGTAGTGTATTATCTGGTTGACACTGTAAATTGACATCCAAAAAGTGAATCTCATCTTTATGAAAATTCACAGTAAACTCCGCCCCCATTTGTTTTCATTGATGTATTCAATGAATTCCTCCAAATAGTCACTGCCTCCTTTCCATATGAGCCAACAGTCGTCCAAGTAACGTCTCCATATATCAATCTCCAGCAAGTACAGGTTATGTGATTCATTACATATGATGTGTTCTTCGACATATCCCATACAGAAATCAGCATATATTGGAGCAAAGGCTGCCCCTATTGCTGTGCCTTGTATTTGCCAGTAACATTCATTTTTGAAATAGAAGACGTTTTTGGTGAGGACATGTTCGCCCATACAAATGAGCAAGGTATTGAAACCTGGATCTGCCTTCTTACAGGATACATAGCAAAATCACACAATTCACATCTGTATGAAATATATTATCCCACATAATGTCCATACTTAAGCAGACTATTACTTTAAAATTTCCCTTATCTTACAAACTACCCCTGCTCCTCCTCTTACTTTTTTTTAAACACTCTTGTGTACAATGCAAGTAAGTACAAATGAGTATACGTTGAAATACAGATGAGCACAAGC
The DNA here is from genome assembly GCF_019279795.1 of Protopterus annectens. Classification (NCBI taxonomy): domain Eukaryota; kingdom Metazoa; phylum Chordata; order Ceratodontiformes; family Protopteridae; genus Protopterus; species Protopterus annectens. Next base: position 381,299,442 of record NC_056739.1, on the reverse strand, counting down.
ATCAAAACACTGGTGACTGATCAAAAACGTACTTATCACAAAAAAAAAAATCAATTGCTCAAAACAACCAATTGCAAAATGAAAACAGTTTTCTTTTCCAATCCATTAACAAAAACACTACCACTAAATTGGGACCCATTTTGTCTGAACAATGGTATTATAAAAAAGGGTTTTTCCTAAGGTGCATTGTAGGGCTGGAATTAGGGTTACCACACATTACTAAAAAGAGGCGGGGGCGGGCTTCAGAATATCAAAAAGTTATGGCATTAAAACCCAGTCCCACATTTGCTGTGACCATAATTCCAAAGATTCATAGATATTCCAATGCCTTTGAATCTTATGGATATTTACACCTTACATTACCCTCCCTCAGGCTGCAGCCCATACAGTCAATCTGAATGAAGTTGCAGCCTCCACCTTTCTCCAGGGCAACCATACTGCATGAACTATGTGAGATCCTGGAATGGTTCTCCATCATGCAAGAGAAGTGGCCAGCCATTAAAATCCTCAGTGGGTTCATTTTCAAAAACGAAAAACACATCTGAAGAATTGAGTGGGAAAGTCCACCAATCCACACCCTGTAAACAGGGGTCTGACAACAGAAAGATGTCCATGCCAGCATGGTGGCCCTTGCAGCTACTGACACCACACAATCCATAGCAACATCCACACCTTCATGCATGCAAATGGCACCAATCAACAATACTTCAGTATTAAGCCAAGAAGATGCAGCACAGTCCACACGTGGATCATGCTCCACACTGCAACCCACTCAAATCCATTACCCTTAGGCCATATACAGCAGCCGAAATGCCCAACAGTGGATAGTGTCCCATTTTGTGTTTAGGCGATCTTTTAAGCAGGAGTAAGGATGGCTTCTCCCATTTTATGGTAAAAACCATTACATGAAACCAAGGATGTGCCTTCCACTTTTCTTGAAGAAAATTAGTAATTCAAGCAGATGGACACCAACTCATTCTCTGGCAGGGCTTCAACTATTGCATCTGACAATGTTAATGACTACTAATACAGACAAATCCCAAGTGGCAATACTTTACACTGAAAGTAATGGTGACGCACAGCAAAACTGATGAGTCTCCCATGTGGTCTCCTAAAATGTGATACATCAAAAAGCACCCATTACATTCAGTAAAGCCATCAAACACCATGCAGTGACCATTTTAAAATTGATATACCAAATGTGATGACTGCAGGTTAACACCTACAATGACTTTAGGTCTAGGAAGACTAGGAAGGAAACCCATAACCTTGTATTGAAAATGGGATACTTCGCACTGCTCATTTCAGAAATAAACTCTGGTCCTGTCCTAAAAGCTCAATAATATGGACAGGTCAGCCAGAAAGGCTGTTTCTTGAAAAAGGACAAGGGAGATCAAGGAACAGGCACAGTAAAACCATGTTTAGAACTCACTGATCTGAGTTACACATTCCTAAGCAGGACTGGACTTTCAGACTCCCTCTTAAAAGCAGTCTAGATCTACAATTAGGACTGATACAGCACCATAAGCAGAGTAATTCCCTTAGGAGAGCCAGACGGTACAGAAAGATGGGAGGAGGAGAAAGGAAGGCCAGAAAGCCCCATCCAAAGGAATAACTGCCTGTTTTTTCCTAAGGTGTGTTGCTGATCAGGTGTTGGGTGTCCTGACAGAAAAGTACTGTCCCTTGAAGTGGGTGTTCAAGATACAGTTCTGAGCTCCTCCATGAGGAAAGACAATCTCAACTCTGACATTCTGCAAAAAACATCTACACAACTGAAGTTATATCAGGTAATATGAATGCTCAACATGGAAACTATAATAAGAGGTCTCCATGAGGCAAAACTCAAGAAGGCCATCAGTGACTTACAACTTATGTCCAAACCCTTGCACACCGCTTCTGCTGGCAAATTATTACAGTTTACTAGATCTATGCTGGACTGAGCACAAAAGTCAACACAGGGGACACTTGGTATGGGGCTAAAGCCTGTCAGGCAAGATCTCAAAGAGCAACTACCTTTTTATGTACCAAAGGGGAAAGCAACAGGGCGCCACCGGGCTACCAATACACCACCGTTAATGAAGGAGTCCATCAGGTGCGTTGAGGTTACTGACCAAGAGCTCTTCAAACTTCTTTGCCAAATATGTCACTAATCAGTTCAGAGGAAAGAAACACACTTTAGGTCAGCCTAAACTGTTCTTCACAAATTAAAGAACACCTCCAAGGAGAGGCTATTTGAACATGCTGTGGGAATACTCTGCAAATGGATAATGGGCTTGGATCATATGACTTGTCTTTGAATGGAAGAAAGTCCCACCCACCCTCACTGTCTGTAGGAATAAAGCTTACACACACAGTTCCATGAAAGAGCGGGGGCATACCTGATGTGTGCTTAGGTGTCAAGTACCAGGCTGAATGGGAATTTAAGTTGAACGGAAGTTCTGTATGTATGAGAGGCCTTAGCCAAGTGAAGTGCTTGGGTTAAAACTATTAACCAAGGGTCTTGCATCATCAACCATAACTTTAGGGCTCAAAAGGACATCAAACATTTGTCTGACGTCTAGGTCTTAAGCTAAAGATAGTCATCTGGAAAGAACTGATGGTTCCTCTAAGATGGGACTGGTTGGCTGCTACTAGGAAAAGCCTTTGCTTCAAGCTCCTTCGACGAATATGGGACTGACATAAAAGTGTCACTCATCAGTACCAGGATGGTTGGGCAAAACCTACAACCAGTCAGTCTCTGCTAAAGTATCAGAGAGGCTTCGATTCAAATCCTTGCTGGTGCAGCGATAGCGTTGTTGCCTCACAGCAAGAGGCTCTCCCGTTCGATTCTCAGCTGGAGTGCGGGGGGAGTGCCTTCTGTGTGGAGTCTGCATGTCCTCCCCATGGTTGGGTGGGCATATGAAAGACATGCATAAATGGGCGTGTCTTCATTGAAGGTTGGATGTTGAGCTGGCACCTCGGCGTTCGTGAAAATCTACTGCCAATCATTAGCAGACCGGAGTTCTGCTGTGGTGACCCCTAACCGGGAAAAGCCAAAAGACAAAACAAAAAAACGACTCAAATCCTTGCTAGCCAAGGATGAGCTCAGCATCATCAAAATGGATGCTCTGGTTTAGCAAATAGACTTTTCTGCTGCAGGACTTGGCCAAAACATGTCCTTCAACTGATTGTCCCTTTGGCAATGTTGTGGACTAAGCCCAGGACTGTGAATGGACTACCCTACCAGTCTCGATGCCACCATCTTCTGTGCTGTCAAATAAGCTAAAAGTTTCTACCCTCACTAGCAAAGACAGGGTAAAGTCACTGTCATTTAAAACACTATGTTGTGCTATTCTCCAAGATAAGTGCAGTATTAGTGTGGGCCTTGGGTGGTAATTTCACAGCCATACAAACACTGGTTAAGTTTGCACAAAACTTCATCATTGACATCAAGCAGCAAAAACAGGAATTCATAGGGTGGGTACTAGCATATGACATAACAGTATTCAATGCTCAGAATCTTACTGAATTTTGCTGACCTATATTTGACTGAGAAGACTGCAGTGGTGGTGCTGCGGTAGCATTGTCGCCTCACAGTAAGAAGCTGTCCGGTTCGATTCTCAGCTAGAGCGTCTTCTGTGTGGAGACGTGCATGAATGGGCGTACCTTTGTTAATGGTTGTGTGTCAGGCCTGGCAAGCCGGTACGTAAAAATCAACTGCCAATCATTAGCGGACAGGAATTCCGCTGTGGCGATCCCTAACCGGGAAAAGCCGAAAGACACAAATATTTGACTGAGAAGATGAACCCACCCAAGTACACCTAGAAAAGTCCTTCATGACAAACCTTTTGCCTTCATTTAATCATTTCTTAACTAAGCAGGACTAAATACAAGCAGCTATCTCTTTTGCGGAGGTGACCCTTAAGTAATGATGATGTTAAATGACTTCCTCAAAAGCACAGAGTATACAGAAGTGAGGACTGAGGGAATCAGATTCATTATTAGTGCATGAAGACCAGTAGCATTTCATAACTCTGCCTTCTAAACTACACTTGCACTAAAAAGCAGGGAATTACTAGGTACTACAGAAGTTGGTACTTTGGCTACTCCTGTTTAACGTATTTATGAAAGATGGTAAAAGGACATAACAGCAGAGCATAATCTGCTCGCTGCTGATAACAATACAACAGTGGTCAACAAAAAAGGATGTGCCTTCAGTGCAACATGGTAAGACTGGCATAGTTGGAAGAGTGATGTCAGCTGGTGTTTAATAAAAAAAAAAAAAAAGGGAAGCCGTACACTTTAAATAAGCAGTCACAAATGGGATGTGGAATGAGCATGGGGAAGTAGGAAGTGAAGGACCAGGATGTAACCTCAAAAGTTCAATTATGTAAAACAGTGATGGGTGTGGTGGCTGTGCCATATGCACAAAAGAAAACTGTGCTACACAGCAAAGAAAAAGGCTTGCTAACAGAATGCTTTCTTATATTCCGAACTGTTCCTCAAAAGAAGCCACTTCATTTTGACAGACAAGAAAGAACACCTCCAGCATCTTTCCAAATCCATGATCTTTGTCTTGGGATTCATGTCATAAGAAAGCAACACTGATACAAATCTCAAACCCATAAAACAGAGGGCAACAAACTTAAGAACCACTTTGTAGGTGGCTAGACCCCCTGCACAAACCACCAAACTCTGTTTAAGAGAAAATCTATTTCTGAACATTATTTAGATGCAACAAACTGCATTTGCAGATTGTAACACTAACAGAAACCCTCAAACAGAAGCAATGAAACCAAAAGAAACTATGCACAGAAACAAAAAACGTTACTACAGTCAAATAAAAAAAAAAAAAAAAAACTCCTCAATACCCAAAAGAAAAAAATGAGGAAAATAATATAGCTCAAACAAAATATCTCAACAGCCAGTTTTGAGTATACTAGTTCTGAGAAAACTGGGCTTAAGAAACCTACACATTCTCCTGTCTCACATCTTAATATCTTGTTAACCAAGGGCAAAGTCAAATGGGTGGTCAAAGGAAATAAAAGATAGGTGCAGTATCTTTGAGGGTTGAAATTACAGAGCATTCTATTAAAGGTCAAAGAAGCGACCACCACATCCACTGCATGCTAACTTCTTAAAATTCTGAGATCTGACTATTTAGAAAAGAAGAATTTTCAGGGTATACAACATACTTTACATATGAACGATGAACTAAGAAGGCCAAAAATCCAAGCTGAAATTGCTGGATCAGACTAAAGTCTTCACTTTATTAATGACCTAAATTAAGTCTAATGAAAAGGATCAATCTCAGAATGTGTCTAAATATTAAATACATGGATGACATGTTACAGGCCTCAGACCCACAAGTTTTTTGACAATACATGAAACCTCATTTTTGAGGCAGGCAGTAAAGTAATGTGACTCAAACAAGCATGAGATGTTCACAGTACGTAACTTAAGAAATAATGGATATACCAGTAATCTTTACCTGCTAATACCAGAGTCAATGCATCTATATGAGTACTTCTACTAAAAAACCTGAACAAAGAATGTTTAAATGACTCAATGGAGAGCATTTATCAACTAAATGATTCTTGAACTGATTTTATTCTTTACTTGCTGGTTCCAGATTTGCAGTCTAGAACTATATTATTCAACCTCAACTGACAAAGTCAGAAAAAGGAAACTCCTGTACAACCATAGCAGGTATGGCATTTTAAAATAGGCTTGTAAAAGGTCACAATTTTAGGTTAAAATGCATTTTTAGGAAAGAATGTTCTAATATTGCAGGTAGTCACTGAAGGATTTCAGCAGATGTCATAAACCATAATATTACTTACTAATCCTGTTTGTGGATTTAACTTTTCCCATTCAGTCTCTGAAAGGAATGCAGCAGAGGCTCTGCCCTGCTTGAGCAAAGCACATTAGCTGCCTGGCTGGGTTCCTCTCAGAGCAACCTAGGTCCACATTCTGAAGAGTAATACACTTGCTAATCCGCTTTAATCTGCTTTGGCCCTTTTTAACAGAACAAGGATCACTCTCACATCAGTCTGTTGTGGGAAAACAAACTCAAATGCCTGACCTCTGGCACGACTCTTCACCTCTCCAGTAGTGCCTGTTTTGTGACTGTACCGAGTTAAGAGATAAAAGAAGCTGGATTCTATACTGCAAACCTCAGGACTGAATTTGCAAAATTCACATAAATCGAGAAGGTGTTAAAAATTATTCAGTCCTATGACTGGTACCTCTCAAAGTATTTGTTCAAATACTGAAAAATGCACACCTTTCTTACAGAACTTACAGATTAAACCAAAACAAATTTACAACTGTTAAATGTAATCATTTTCACTTGGTAATGTCAGATTATATGCCGATCTTTAACAAGGTTATATACCTAAATAACTGTATTGTCTAATACTATACAGACTAATAAAGATATAAACTTGTACTGAAGTAATATATCCCAAATTTTCAAAGAAAATCACTCTTATGAAAGTAGGAATACAGACATACTAGTTTCAAATTACTTCAGAAGGAATAAGACAGCAAAACAGCATTCAAGATTACTAAAACAGCAAAACAGAATTCAAGAAATAAAAACAATTAACTTACAAAAATTGTGCAGTTCTTGATCGAATTTAAAAGTACAATTTAATTTACAATTTAATGGAAACTGTTACTCTTCTAAAAGTGAAAAAAAAAAATCAAATTGTGAGTTTTATTAAGTCTGCATAACCAGGATGACAAAAATAATCAGTATCTTAAAGCAAGGCTTTTTCTCCCAAAATAAAACCCAAAGTAAAGCAATACACTGCAAGCTGCTTGGAAATTATTTTTGTATATGGTCAGTCAGTTATTTAACCAGCTCAAACACCAAAATAAGAAAAAGGCTATTCAGCAAGTAGATGCATGCTAACTCCTCATATCACTTGCTCTCTGCTGACCGTGTGTGTGTGTGTGTGTGTGTGTGTGTGTGTGTGTGTGTATACACACCTGAGTTTAAGCACAGTGTTATCTGTATTTATCATGTTTACATGTATTACCTACGACATGGTGTAACCCTGGAGATAGTAAATATGCAGCTCAAGGGAGTGGAGGCAGAACCCAAACATCAAGGGTGCACCAGCCATGGCCCCCTACAACAATATGGTAATATTTACTTAATATCTGTCTTCACATATAGCGTATTTCTATGTAAATGGTCATAAGAGAACAAGTAAAGCAGAACTCATGGAAAAGATCTGAAAGAAAATAATATAACAAATAAGTTGCTCAAATTTTCACAAATCAGACACAGATCTAAGTGAATTACATGAAAGCAGGTATTCTAAATGTAGTCTTAGAAAGAATTAAGTACAGTTGTGTACACTTACCATAAATGTAGATGTTGGAATGTATTCACTGCTGCAGTCATCACTTGAGGGTTATACCTGCTGGTAGCCCTAGGCCAGCCCGAATACCAGATAAAGAGTATCCCTCCTGCATCACATGAGACTGACGTCAGGGCTATAAAGAGAGGCAGCCAATGCCATTACTTCATTTTTTCTTGCCCCCAACCTATAGCAGCCCTGCCAAGAAGGCCTGAGGAAGGCCAACCTGGGGTACGCTATTAGGTATAATCAGACGTGAAGGAATAGCCAGGGAGGAAGGAGGGAGGGAAACAGGACTGCAGCAGTGAATACACTCTAACATCTACATTTATGGTAACTGTACACAACTGTACTATGTTCTTCATGTTTCACTGTTGTAGTCATCACTTGTGGGAAGATTCCCAAAGCTGAAAATTAGGGTGGAAGGAAGGGAAGGTGTGTTAGAAAAGGCTTGCATTGCCCTAAGTGGAAGCCACTATGCCCTGCAGGACTGCAGAAGCAAAGCCTGCCCTGGATTTGGAGTAAAGTGGCAGTTGGTAGTGTTTGTGAAGGTCTGAACAGATGTCGAAGTGGCAGCTTCTAGAATATCCTTGGTAGGGATGCCTCTGATGAAGCCAGTGGAGGTTGATACTGCCCTAGTGGAATGGCTTCTAACAGGGTTGGGAGGTACTTTCCGATGGGAGGAGCAGAAATGTATGCAGTGAGATATCCATTTAGAAATTTTCTGCTTAGATATAGGTTTCCCCTCTGCCCCTGGGGCGAAGTTGACCAGCAGCTGGTCAGTCTTCCTGAAGGAGTCAGTTCTATCCAGACAGTATCTAAGCTGTCTATGCACATCTAATGTATGAAGGATCCTTTCCCCCCTATTTTGTGTGTTTGGAAAGAATGTAGAGAAATGGATAGCCTGATTAAGGGTTACGTCAGATACCACCTTAGGCATGAATGAGGGGTAGATTCTAAGAGACACACTGTCTGCATGGAAGATAATGAAAGGTTCAATAGCCATGAGGGCCTACACCTCTAAAACCCTCCTGGCTGAGTTTTTGGCCAGCAGGAAGGCAGACTTCCAAGAGAGGTGCTTCATTTCTGCTGAAGCAGCTGGTTCAAAAGGAGGTAAGGTCAATTTCTCCAGTATATAGTTCAGGTCCCAAGCAGGAGTGGGTAGTCTTCTAGGTGGTCTGATGTGTGACACCCCTCTAAGTAATTGTTTTAATATGGGGAGGAGAGAACAAAGGCTGTTTTGAAGGGGAATGAGCAGAGATGGCTGAGGCATGAATTTTGATTAAAGAGTATGATAATCCTTTTTGCACAAGCTCTGTCAGGTAATCTAAAACCAAGGTGAGAGAGGTATGGGAGCTGCTTGTACACTTAGCTTGGCACCATGCAGTAAATCTTTTCCATTTTGCAGAGTAGGATCTCTGGGTGCTGGGCCTCCTTAATGATATCCCGAACCTGCTTGCTCAAAGGTGGCCTGATATCCTCCTCTGAGGTATAAGCCAAGCAGATAGGCTGTGTGTCTGAAGATTTAGATGCAGTACTGACTCTTTCTTGGGTTAGTAGTTTTTCTGTGAAAGGCAGGCTCATGAGTAGCTCCTTGGATCAGGCTGAAGAGCAAGGGGTACCAGTGTTGCCTGGGCCAGTTCGGGGCAATGAGAATAGCTCTTGGCTATTTCTCCTGGATCTTTACAAGTAGCCAGGGAATCACTGACAGGGGAGGGAATGCATACATAAACATGTTGCCCCAGTGGAGGAGAGAGCATTCACCTTCCAAGCTCGTGGGCAGAATTCCCTGGTGCAGGACCTGGTCCATTGTTTGCTTTGCATGGATACAAAGATGTCTACCTCTGGGGACCCCCAGCGGCGAGTGACTGTGAAGAAGGTTTCCTTTTGTAGCTGCCATTCATAGGGGTCCAGTACACTCCTGCTGAGATGGTCTGCTAGGGTGTTGTGCTCTCCTCGGATGTACTGGGCTATCAGATGTAGGCCCAACAAAGAGGCTATCTGCCAGACAAGCATGGCTAGACGGCATAGAGGGTATAAGTGAGTTCCCCCCTGCTTGTTGATGTAACACATGACTGTGGTGTTGTCTGTCTTGATCAAGAGCACTCTTGGTCTGAGGTGGGTCTTGAAAGCTGCTATAGCCCTGTGCACTGGCATCATTTCCTTCAGGTTAATGTGGAGGACTAGATCCCACTGATCCCAAGTGTCCTGGGTGCACATGTCCCCTAAGTGAGCCCCCCAGGCCATGTCTAAGGCATCTGTGGTGATAGTCTAGCCTTGGGGAAGGATGATGAATGGTAGACCCCTGCTCAGGGTACATACTTCTGCCCACCATAGGAGTTCCCTCCTCAAGCAGGGAATTAGAGGAAGCTGCAGCTTCAGTGACTGAGAATATTGGCACCACAGATTTCTTAGGTACCACTGCACCTTCCTCATGTGTAGCCTAGCCAAGGGCACCAGCAGGATGCCATGTACCCTAGTGCTTGCAGGAACTTCCTGGCTGTGAGGTGTGTCCTGTGAGCTAACTGGGAAAAGTAAGGGGGGAGAAAGTTCTGTTTTTCTGAAGACAGGAAGGCTCTTTGGTTGGATGTGTCCAGGAGAGCTCCCAAGAAGGTTATCTATCTTGTAGGGTTGAAATGGGATTTTTCCCTGTTGATGGTAAATCCTAAGGAGGGAAGAAGGGCTTGGACAAAAGTGAGATCCTACAGGAGTTTTTTCCTGCTATCCTCCTGGATGAGGAAGTCGTCCAGATAGGGGCAAATCTGTATGTTCTTCTGTCTGCAAAAAGCAATGACAGGAGCCAGGCATTTGGTGAAGACTCTGGGAGCAGCAGATGTGCCAAAGGGCAGCACAGAGAACTGAAAGTGCTCTCAGCCTGCTCTGAAGTGTAGGAAACTCCTGCAGGATTCTCTTATGGGGATATGGAGGTAGGCATCTTTTAAATCTAGGGTCACTAGCCAAGTATTTGGTGTTAGCATTGGCAAGAGCTTTTGGTGCGTTAGCATCTTGAATTTTGGCACAAAGAGGGACAGGTTCAATGTGGATAGCTATAGGACAGGGTGCCAAGGGCCTTCTTTTCTGGGTACTAGGAACAACCTTGAATAAAATCCTTTTACCGCTTGTTCCTGTGGTACTGGCTCCACTGTCCCTTGAGCACAGAGTTTTTGAATTTGGCAGAGGGCCTCTGCCCTCTGATTTGCTGGTATATCTGAATAACTTGATGGACCTGGGCTGTCTTTAAAAGAGAATCTGTATCCTTGGGAAATGATTTTGAGGACCCACTGATCTGTTAAGATGGCCTGCCACCTGTCCAAGAATAGAAATAACCTTCCTCCTAGATTGGGGGTGGGGCTGGGGGGCAGAAGAGAGAGGGGGAGTCATTGTGCGTTCTTGGGGTAGGGAGTGGATTTAGAACTCCCTTGCCTAGGAGTAGTAGAGACCAACTGTCTAGGCCTCTGCTGGCTTTGGTGCTGTTGCCTGGAGGGCCCATCTCCGGGTCTGTTTCTTTGCACAGCCTTGGTTTGGGCAGGAAAGGCCCAGTGTGGGAAAGTTCCCCCTAAATCTCGGGGGACGTACCTGCAGGAAGTCCTTCACTGTCTGCATGGACTTCGCCTTATCCTCCATCTTTTTGATCACCTCCTCAGCTTTAGGGCCGAACTGTTCACTATCCAAGAGAGCGCCCAGAAGTTTTGATTTTGTGTGATCAGGCAAAGGTTGCCCTCTCAACCATGCATGTCTCCTGATGATCTCATCCAGAAACAGCAGCCTTGCTAGAGGCTTCTACAGCATAAAATCCGCAATGCAGGGAATGTTTTACCACTTGAGAGCTGGAGTGCATCAGATCTCTTAGAGTTCTCTAGTTTTAGCACTGTCTGACAAGGAGGAAATGTTCTGCTTTAATAAAGCCAGAGTTTTCTGTTGATATTTTAGCATGTCGAACTGGTAGTTGAGGGCTCTAATGGCGTGGAAGAAGTGTATAACTTTTTGTGCCATAGGTCCAAGGTCCTGCTTTCCTTGTCAGAGGGTATTGAGTTTTTGGAGGAAATGGCCCTAGCCCCCTTGGGTCCCTGAGTGATGACCTTCAGGTCAGCTGCAGGGTTCTTAAATAAATACTTATGGGTATCAGACACCCTGCAATATCCATCAGGCTTTCTTTGTTTAGGAGGGAGGGCATCAGGTGTGAGGCTGGACTCCAGAAAGACATCCTCCACCACATACAGAATGGAAGGGATGGCTAAGGGTTTGTGCTGTGGTAAGTCCAGGAACTCTCAATCTTTTCTTCGATTGGGGGTAGTCCTGAGCTTCCCAATGGAAAGGCTCCATAAGGGTATTTAAGGTGTCCCCAAAATAGAGGTCTTCTGGAGGGGATGCAGAAGGAATGAATTCCTAAGCATCAGAACCTTCAAAGGCAGTCAGGAGCTGTTGGTCAGTGTCTGAATCCAGAAATTCTGAGTCCTCAGACTTCGGTTCTGAAAGCACCTCTGGGGAATGGTCCCTTTTTCTCATGGCTGGAGAAGGCTGAGCAGACTGGTTCCCTCTGATGAGAGTGTTTGAGTTCTCGGCCATCCTGAATAACTGCTGTGACTGAGCAGGTTGGGTGGTAGGTAGTGGTTGACTGAGTATAGAGGAATGAGTTTTTCTAGGAGTGGTCTTGCTTTTAGGTCTCAGAGATTCATTGGGCCTGGGTGCAGTTTTGGCTGGCGGCATAGCCATCGTTTTTTTGTCTGGTGTCGGTCATCCAAATGGCCTCTTTGGAAGCTGGTGCCTGCAAAGCAGCTCCGGACCCAACCACGGGGCTGACGACTGATTCGGAATGAGAAGCATCATCTGGTGGCGTACTGGAATCCAAAAGGGTCTCGGTAAAGGCCTAAGGTGGCTGTACAGCTGTTGTCAGGGGCTGCGTAGGCACCTCACTGAGATGCACTGAACTAGTGGAGGGTAGGCTGGTTGACTGCAGGTTTGTGTTGTCTGCGGGCTTAACCTTCTGCGGTCTATCCCTTTCCTTCTCTTTTCTCTTTTTAGAGATTTCTACCACAGGCTGACTGACGGACGCCATTTCGCACTGGCAATTAATTTCCCTGAAATGCCTGGCTACAAATTCAGCTATTCTACAGATAGTCCTAGCATTAAATAAAGCACAGAACCAACATCTGAGAACATCATGGTCAGGGCCTAAACAAGTCACACACAGATTATGGAAGTCTCGGTGTGGTATTTGTTTTCCATAGTGGAGACAATTATTTACTTTTTCGGACATAGGTTAACTGCAAGAAAAAGATCCCCAATGGGGCACTTAGCTTTAGCAGTTTTTCTTCCTCAGTCTGGCAATGGCCGACAGAAGCACTTGTAAACCGGTTCTGCTTTGGGCACCACAGCAAGAAAGACTGATGTAATGGCGTCAGCTGCCTCTCCTTATAGCCCTGACTACCTGATGTCAGTCTCAGCTGATGCAGGAGGGATACTCTACTCTGGTATTCGGGGGCTACCCAGCAGGCATAACCCTCAAGTGATGACTGCAACAGTGAAACACGAAGAACATCTGAAAATTATTTCTTAAACTGAAAATGTGTTTTCCACGTGTGATAAAGTCTCTCATACCACCATGCCTGGAGGACTGTATCCCCAATTAAAAACTGCAGTACCTGGAGAGTCAAGAGTCTTTCGAGGAGCAATATCTTTAGCTACAAAGCCATCAATGAATGACAACCACAATCAAGCAACAATGCAACCAGAGAACAATTCAATAATGTTGTCCCAATACTCAGTTTGTGAAATGCATATATTTTGTAGCAATCCCTCTGATCAAAAGAGATGAATGACTTAAAATTGTCAGATAACATTTAAGGCATCCATCAAAGATGGGAAGGGACTATGACTTGCACAAAAAACTGTAGTGTTATACTTGTATCCTAATTTATTATGCTGTTAACTACAGCATAAAACCAACAACCATATGGATCACAGCTATTACAGCTTCATGGAAGAAAAATGTTACCTGTTTCACCTGGTCATGACTGAACGGCAGCAAAGCAAATGGGCAAAAGGACATGATAGTGTGATGTACACAGATTTCAGTAAGAGCTCTCATCACAAAAGTGAATCCACAGCCTTCTGCACTCGTCTCTGGTGCAGAATGCCGTGGGTTCTATTCCCACATGAGGTAGATCGATTGCTGACAATGCAGTGTCGCATGGTGGAGGGGGTGCTGCACTCCTGAATATGGCATCCTTCAGATGAGATGTTGAACCAAGGTCTCATCTGCTTGAACGTGTAGTAGCTCAGGTGGATGTCAAAGATCTCACGGCACCTATCAAAAAGTGTAAGGGAAGTTCCCCAATGCCCAGGCCAAATTTCCCCTACTAGTATAAATATCACCTCAGGTTTCAAATGAAAAGTGACTACTAGACTAGTGGGACTAACCTAGACAACAAAGGACAGACAGACAAATACCTAGGATAGATAGATATACAAAACAAAATAAAAGTGGATAACCTTTAACTGTGAGCTAACAACTCTGGAAAATACAGTCATACTGCTGCAAGACTTCGTATATATTTATCCCCTTTACAATAACATTCTTGTGTTCAAAAAAAAATCTGGTTCTTTTGAAGATTACAACTGTAGCTCTCTAAATATCAACAGGCATAATACAGCAAGGCCTCTGATGGCACCCATACAGTCATCTAAATGGTGGTGGAATTTCAAAATTAGTGGGAAAGGAAGAAAGTCAGTGAAACATCAGGGAAAAATGTAGTTGTTGAGGTCCGAAGGAACCATCCGATCCTCCCGCACCGAGACCAGGAGCCAAGCTACCCCCCTGGTTTGTCTGAAATTTTCTCCTTCATAATAGATGTAATTGTGATCTAATACTAAACTCATCATATCCATAAAAAGACAAATCTTATCCCAATCAAATTTGGAAAATTTCCTCAAACTGTTGCAAAAGTCTTCCAACCCCTGATCTTTAGGGATACAAGAAAACAAATAGACAATGTCGATGGTGATAAATATAAGATTACTTTTCCAAATATTAGGAGTCAAATTTGCCAAAAATGCCCACGAGTCCTTAACCAAATGGGGTAAACCCTGATATATAGGTTTCAACCACCGATCAATAACTACACCTATAAAGTATGTTTTAGAGTGGCTACCTGATACTATAGGACGGAATGGCGGAGTTTGGATACATTTACATACCTTTGGGATGCCCACGATAGTAGCTAATGTAGGATATCATGTTTTTAAAAAATTATATGTATCTACAGTTATATGGTTATCTAATAAATATTCTTCTATACCAAGGTCAATACGCTTGTGTCCGATGTTAATTTCATTAATCGACAGTTGCTCATAATTACCTGAATCATATAGGATTTTATAAATTTCTTTCATATAATCAATTGTGTTGTACAAAACCACACCTCCTCCCTTATCGGGTTTCATTACCCGTATATCTTTATTATTGATTAATTCGGTCAAGACATCTCTTTCACCAAAAGTGAGGTTGTCTTGCATTTTCCAGTATCTAATATTGTTATATATCTTGTATATATCCTGAGTTACTAGTTTCTCAAAACTAGCTATGTTAGGGTAGTTGGGTGGTATAAAGGTACTTTTCTTTTTAAGGCCGTCATCAATAAACATAGTAGAGCTATCTTTAAAATGTATGGTTAGATTCAGACGTCTACAATATAGTTTAATTTCAGTAATAACATCGACAACATTGAACTTGACACTAGGGATGTATTTCAGCTCTTTAGAAAATAGTTAAGTGTTCAAGTTTTAAATCGATACCAGTGTAATTATATATCTTAAAATCCTTGTATGTGTACACAAGGTCATAACCTTTAATATTAACTACCTGTACTCGTTCGTCGCTTTCACCATTGTCTAATATTGATAGTTCCATTAATAAGACTGATTCCCTTCTTGAAATGGATGCTTCCACTTCCAATCCTTTCTCCATTTGTTTGGGGCCTGGCATTGTTTGTCCCCCTGAAAATTTGAATGTCTATCCTTGTCAAAACCCTGTTCTGCTCTGGCCCCTTCGTTATCACTTTTTTTATCTCGATCGTCTATATTCCAGTTATATGCTTTATTATTTTTATACTGTTGCTGATCCCTCAACATTTTTTTTGTTATTATCAAAAATGACCTGTGCCTGTTTGCGATTCTATACTGCTTCTAATACAACTTTTCCCCACTGAGGGAACAATAAATCATTAACAATAGTATTATTCAGCTTCTCCACCTCTACCAAAAGTTTGCACAACCTGTCGTTTTTCTTAATCAACATTTACATATACTCCATTCCAAATGTATCAAACAGTGCATTAAATTCCGTAATAGAATGTCCGTCAAAAGTTAATCTAATAGGAGATTTAAAAAAAAGTAATCTCAAAGGTACAATACCTAAATTAATAAATTTATTTAAATAGGCATTGTCAATTTTTAGCCCTTTTATGTTGATCAAAAGTTTACCCAAAGCATATATCATATCCCTTAAGGAACCAAAGGAATCAATTCCTTTATTAGCCTTGGTAACATTTTGACTATGCATAGTAAAATCTATTTCTGTAGTCAAAAATATATATCTTGCGTGGTGAAGTCTCTCGATTGGTTGAATTGGTTGCTCAATTACGGCATAGGGACATAATTTAGTACGGCGCCTAATCAAAGTTGCCATTCTCGTTCCAGTTGTGTTGCCACTCAAATAGATATTCCTAATGGACAGGGAACGGGCAGACGGTCCACCTCTTTAGATACCGAACACCATAACATTCAGGCAAGGAACAAAAATGGTAGTGTGGATTCTGCCAAGGACATTACTTTTGATTCTGTTCCACATGGACAATGAACCTGAGTGCCTGGGGGCTCGTCCCAAGCATACTCAACCCATTAGGAATTATTCTACTGTGGCTACACAAGCCAAAGGTACTGTCAGTAGCAGCTCTAGCCCTCGGGCTATTACTACTAACAGTTTTGGTCAAGTTGGTAGTAGAGTGCACCAGCTAGACAGTTTTTTGACTACAGAAATTGATTTTACTATGCATAGTCAAAATGTTACCAAGGCTAATAAAGGAATTGATTCCTGAAGGGATATGATATATGCTTTGGGTAAACATTTGATCAACATAAAAGGGCTAAAAATTGACAACGCCTACTTAAATAAATATTAATTTAGGTATTGTACCTATGGGGTTACGTTTTTTTAAAACTCCTATGGGATTAACTTTGGACGAACATTCTATTACAGAATTTAATGCTCTGTTTGATACATTTGGAATAGAGTATATGAAAATGTTGATTAAGAAAAACGACGACAGGTTGTGCAAACTTTTGGTAGAGGTGGAGAAGCTGAATAATACTATTGTTAATGATTTATTGTTCCCACAGTAGAAAAAGTTGTATAAGAAGCAGTATAGAATCGCAAAAAGTAAGGCACAGGTCATTTTTGATAAGAAAAACAAAAAAATTGTTGAGGGATCAGCAACAGTATAAAAATAATAAAGCATATAACTGGAACATAGGAGATAGAGATCAAGAAAGTGATAACGAAAGGGCCAGAGCCGAACAGGGTTTTGACAAGGATAGACATTCAAATTTTCAGGGGGACAAACAACGTCAGGCACCAAACAAATGGAGAAAGGACTGGAAGTGGAAGAGTCCATTACAGGAACTATCAATATTACACAATGATGAAAGCAACGGAAGAGTACAGGTAGTTAATATTAAAGATGATGACATTGTGTACACATACAAGGATTTTAAGATATATAATTACGCTGGTATTGATTTAAAACTTGAAAACTTTTCACTATTTTTTAAAGGGATGAAATACATCCCTAGTGTCAAGTTCAATGTTGTCGATGTTATTACTGAAATTAAACTATATTGTAGACGTCTGAATCTAATCTTACATTTTAAAGATAGCTCTACTATGTTTATTGATGATGGCCTTAAAAAGAGAAGTACCTTTATACCACCCACCCTAAAGTAGCTAGTTTTGAGAAACTAGTAACTCAGGATATATACAAAATATATAACAATATTAGACATTGGAAAATGCAAGACAACCTCACTTTTGGTGGAAGAGATATCTTGACTGAATTAATCAATAATAAAGATATATGGATAATGAAACCCGATAAGGGAGGAGGTGTTCTTTTGTACAACACAATTGATTACATGAAAGAAATATATTAAATCCTATATGATTCAGGTAATTATGAACCAGTGTCGATTAATGAAATTAACATTGGACACAAGCGCATTGACCTCAGCATTGAAGAATATTTATTAGATAACCGCATAGCTGTAGATACATATAATTTTTTAAAAACGGAATATCCTACATTAGCTACTATCGTGGGCATCCCAAAGGTACATAAATGTATCCAAACTCCGCCATTCTGTCCTATAGTATCAGGTAGCCACTCTAAAACATACTCTATAGGTGTAGTTACTGATCGGTGGTTGAAACCTATATATCAGGATTTACCCCATTTGGTTAAGGACTTATGGGCATTTTTGGCAAATTTGACTCCTAATATTTGGAAAAGTAATCTTATATTTATCACCATTGACATTGTCGATTTGTTTTCCTGTATCCCTAAAGATCAGGGGTTGGAAGACTTTTGCAACAGTTTGAGGAAATTTTCCAAATTTGACTGGGATAAGATTTGTCTTATTATGGATATGATGACTTTAGTATTAGACCACAATTACATTTATTATGAAGGAGAAAATTTCAGACAAACCAGGGGGGTAGCTATGGGTGCATCCTGTGCCTCCATTTTTTCCAACCTGGTTATGTTGGAATGGGAAACTACCAAATTGTTTACGAGCAGTTATTACAAGAACATAGTTCATTATTCTAGGTTTTTGGATGATATTTTTATTTTATGGGATGGTCCAGAAGATGGTATAAAATATTTTATTGAGTTTATTAACAATTCTTGTTCTTACTTAAAATTTACTTATTCTTATAGTTGTAAAGGTATTGCCTATCTAGATACGTATGTATACCATTCTAGATGAGGCTTTCAGTCTAAAATTTATAGGAAAAAACCTTTTCCAATAGTTATTTAGAATACTCAAGCAACCACCTGAGACACATGCTGTGAAACTTTTATAAGGGGCAGTGTATTTGGGCTGCTCTAATGAGTTCAAGTTATGCTACAATGGTAGAAGAGATTAATTTTATTAGGTCATTATTTGTAAGTAGAGGTTATTCTATGTCAATATTGAACGATGTCACGTATTATATTACCCATGAATGGGGTACAAAATATCCACCCTTATTAGGTACAGAGATTAGTACTAATAATGTAAAACAGATAGAGGGGCTGACAACATATCATAGCCGAGCATGTGTTCTCCAATTTTCCCCGTATGTTAAATATATTAAAAACATAGTGAAACAAAATTGGAATATTTTGGTCATTGACCAAGGAGTTACGATTACAGTTGGTGAATGTTCCAACTTTGTTTACAAAATGGGGTTTAATCTTAAAAGAATCTTAGTATCATTCCTACTTTTTAATCCACATTCTAAGTTGAGAAAACACACTACTAAATGTGGATGTTGTAACCAATGTTCTTTAATATGGGAGATGCAAGGGGTGACATTTGAGAATATTAACAAGACATATGTACAGTTCAGACAAGGGAACTGTAGTAGCAAATGTATTATTTATCTTGCTAAGTGTATGGTATGCCCTGTATACTATATAGGCAAGACAGAGCGTTTTTTTAAAAAGAGGACATATGATCGTTTATATAGCATTAGGACTAAGGATATTAACGCTCTATTTAGACACACTGATCAATGTGGGAATACTCACAATTTTAAAATTTGCTATTATTGATTATGTCCTAAATAGCCCCTGGGGTGGAAATATTAAGGTATCTTTGAGTAAAAGGGAAATATACTGGCAGATACTTACAGATGCAAATAGGGAGCCAGGTCTAAATAATTTTATATCTATTAAACCTTTATTGCAGCTTGGTTAAGCTAGCAGACTATGTAGGTATATTAAAGTTTATTGGATATGATGAATTAATTTCAGACAATTTCTTTTAGATATGTTGAATTCATTTACCTTTTTAAGCATATTCAACTGTACGTATATATAACTTTAAAATTAATATATTTGTTTTGATATTTATTAATTTATAACACTTTTTGTTTAAATAATCATGATGAATTAAACAATATTAATAGTACTGTATGTTAAATAAAATATTCAGCTTCCCACCAACAATAAGAAGATATTTTAGAAAATACTTATCAGAGTTTCCTTTTAGTGCATTCACCTGAATATATCAAATTAATTTTTTGCAAATACTAGCATGTTTTTTAGAATGCATTCATCAGCACACAGTATATGACTGTATTTATAGTTAGTAATGTTTAGATAGTGTATGTTTTGTATCTATTTACTTATATTTTATTAATAGAAGTGCATTTTTTGTAATCTATGAACAATTTGTTGAACAAAGATTGTGCATACTGCATGCAATTTCTGCAAATGTAGATTTGAAGTTCATATTTATTTTTAGTCAATGTCACTTTCAATTTTGAATGTGTTCTTGGTGCCAAAATGTTTTTAAATATCAGACTGCTGTTCTTCAAAGTGTTCTGATGAAGTCCACTATTGAGTGGATGAAAGTGCTTAACCAGGATATGTTGTAATTTTTCTTCAATAAATTCAGAATTTATTTAATCTTTGATCCGAGTTTTGGTCTTACTATAGGAACGAGTACATTACGCCATCCTGTATCAGCATTTTGTGAGTTATTTACAGCTGGGAAGTGACTTTCTCTGTCACCTCCGCAGCCAAAGAACCTTGTAGAACATCTCCTAGCTCCTTCAGGAGATCTCTTTGTAGACTTGTAAAGTGTGTAAGTTAGTTCAGCGATCGGAGTATAAAAGTCGCTGACAAAAAGATACGCTTCCAATACCTGTCCATGCAAAGGAGATATCTTCAGAGGATGACCGTGGGGACCCTTCGGACTCCTTGAGATCAGTGTCTGAGGTGACAGACTCGTCAGGGGTGTCTATATGCTTCCTCTTGCATGTCCTCTTCTGAGGGGGCTCCTCAGAAGGGTATTTTAGGGAGGTCTCGGAAGAGTAGAGTTCACCCAATGGGGGTTCCTGAGCCTCTGACGCTCTGCTGTCCGGTGAAGGGGGTGGTGCCGAGACAGTAGCCAGCGTTTTGGGGGGAAGAATACCAGTATCCTTGTGTAGAGCTGTAGGACGGGACAGCAAACTCATCAGCTCGAAAGCCGAACCCACCGGCTCGGAGGACACCCATGGTCCTGAGGAAACAGAGGAAACCCCCAGTCCCAGGGAGACCGGCTCCAAAGCTGAGGTAGGAGCCGAGCTGAACCGAGCAGAGGCACCAAGGGGTAGACTTGGAACCGAAGAAGCTCAGGTCAGAGAGTCCCCCTCAGGGTCAACTGGAGAGCTTTGGCTCCTAGACACCCCAGATGGCACTGAGTGTTGGAGCAGAGATCGGTTCCAGAATCTACCGAAGGAGGTCCTGGAACCGATGGGTCTACAGCAAGTGGTACTTGGCACTCCAGCTCCGAAGATCCAGCTTGGCTTGGAGGAGGAACAGTGGATGTAATAGTCAGATGGCTCCAAAACCTGTTGGGTTGGAGCAGAGAACAATTTTGCCAGCGCCTGCAACTTTAATAGTCTGTGCACCACCCTCTTCGCATCATCATCAGACAGGCTCCTAGAAGATATGAAGGATAGGGTTGGTGAACGAGATCTCTCCAGAATGGTAGATCTCAAAGTAGGGGAGACCGACGGAGGTTCAATAGAATGGCTCCGAGTCACAGTTTCTTTTGGTTCTGAAGATCTTGGCGCCGAAGAACTAGGTTTATCAATGATAATTATCTCAGTCGGTTCCGAAAGCAGTGGAGGTGAGGAGGACGATGCCTGTGAAATTTTAGTAAATTTTTCAGGAGGCTCAGACTAAGCTGAAGAGACTCCAGATGGTCTTTTGGTTGGTTTGTCCTATTTAAAAAGAAGAGGACTTACTGGACGAAGATGAAAAACTCTGTATAGTTTCCTCAAAGGTCAGTTTCAAGAGTCCTTTGACAATCAATTTATTTTTCCTCTCCTGTAGAACAAGGGCACTAAAGAAGTGGCAGAATGTGCAAGTTTCCTGAAGATGGATTGTTCCTAAACAGTAAACGCAAATGCTGTGTCCATCAGTAAATGACATTTTTTGAGAGCACTTATGTTCCTTTGCCATAGTTTCCTTAGGCATGTTAAGGATGATGAAATCCTAAAAACAACTATATAACTAAGTAAAGCCACACAAAAAAACACGTCTAGAAAAAAATTATTGACACACTATTATTAACACACACAGCACATCTAGTGAAGCGAAAGGGAAATAACTTGCTGTTTAAACGAGCACTAGGTCCTCTAATTTAAACAAACCTAGTAGCTATCAGAAAAGGACACAAACACACTACTACTAGCCCTCTAACTCAAACGGGCAGTTAGCTCTCTAACAAACGAGCTAACAAGCTAATTAATTAACTATAAACATAACACACGCAACTATCTAAGAAACAGTTTCAGCACACTGCTACAGCTGAAGGCGATAGAATACACAATTACAGGCCTAGTGAAAAAAATGACCGCCAACAAGAAGCACAGCAACAGCGATAAATTAGCTACTAAGGCTGCAAAAAGCACAGCACTCACAAAACTAGCTAAAATAAGAAATTCTAAGATCTAAATATATAAAAATTAGAAAAAGGACAAAAGACTTAGCCACTTCCAAGAAAAGAATATCTAAATTGTAAAGCATCAAACGAGATCTGGAGATTGCACTACTGCATGATGGGATACCTACTCTGCCACGAGCCAAGTTAGAGACTGCGAGATAGTGTATTCGGCGAAGTCGGAGTTAAGGATCGGCTCTGAACTCATCCAGTAAGAATGAAGGTGAGATAGGATAACATAACATTAAATGCATTTGTACGGTCATCTTTATCAGAAAATGCAGCCTGTATAAAAATATTGTACTCTTGCTCAACCACCCTCCAGTTCTCAACAATATTACTGTCAAACACAAGTGCACTGGGTTTCCAAAATCCATCTGTCATGCTCACAAAGTACACACAAACACACAAAATATGGTCCTTGTAATTATGTATGAACAAACTGTTCTGTGAGCTTGCAACAATATTCAAATGCACAATAAACTCTTCAAAATACCTTACTTAGCGAAATATACTCTGTAATGGCTGTATTCTGCAAAATATGCCCTGTAATGGCTGTACTTTTAGAAATAACTTTACTATAATACTGCACAAACATGCAAACACTTTATACACTTCTGATAACTTGAATATCTTTGCTTAATACGAAAATACACATGCTTTGCAAAAATGTGGTCATTTCCCCTTATTTTGTTTTATGCAATTTGGACTATATTTCAAACATTTTCCAGTAATTTGAATATTTTTATCAATATCATACATAGCGGTTTATGCAAATATCATTTACAGCATTCTGTATGCCTTGTTTCGTATTATGTAAAAAGAAATAGTGCTGAGCAAGTTTTAATATCTGAAATTCATTTCAGACCTGTTTTGCGAAGTTTGCACATTTTGGGATGATCTACTCTTCTATAGTCCATCAGCATCTAAACAAGTGCCTTAAGTTGTTTTAGCCAAGCCGTTTCTGACTCCATGCCACTTTGGTATGCTTCTTCTAACTCCATGTCCTTTTAGGCATGCCTTTTCTGACACCATGTCCTTTAGAGATGCCACTTCTGGCACCATGTTGCTCGTTTGTCACTAGCACATATAACAAGGCAGCTTGGGGTTTCGTTCCGATGCTTTAATACATATAAACACATCAGGATGGATAGCAGCATCATAAAATACGAACAAACTAGTTAAGAGACAGAGCTTACATATATACATGCTTACATCTCAACAGCTAACTACAAAATAGCAGTCAGACTTGCACATGCTCAGTATTTATACACCTGTGCAAGCCCTTGGAGAGCTTCTTAAAGGTATACACACGCATACTGAGCTACAAAGGCCAAAGGATAGTAACTCACATAGGTATTGTAATACCAAAAAAACACTAGCCCTAAATAGGTGCTGGTTATTTTGCTGGCACTAACTAAAAAAACTTTTCCATTTGTTAGTGGATGATTTTCTAGCAGCAGACTTTCTTGCCTCCATTAGTACCTGCTGGACGAGTTCAATAAATAACTGCCTAAAAGGAATTAAGACTATATCATTCAAGCAGTCAGCTCAAGTTGACTGGGGACAGGGTGCATAAAGCAACCCTGACCTTGTGTGAGCAGATCCATTCTGTAACTGCTCCTGACCTTCCAAAAGAAGGGAGAACCACTGCTGGTTGGGCCAGGAGAAGTCACCACAATGATCTTGGAGGATCCTGCTGAATTTTCAAAAGTACCCTGAACATCAGTGAAAAGGGTGGGAAGGGCTATATGAACATTCTTGACCATGGTAAGGAAACCGAACCTGTCTTCCAGGCCTTCTTGCATGGAATCCTGAAACAGAATCTTGCCAGCAGATTGTCCAGAGATGAAGCAGATAGTTGTGTTTGAGGAGCTCCACACAGTTGCCTCAAATCTTGGAAAAAACCCTGATCTAGTTTTCATTCGTGAGGGTCTGCCCTTGTCTGGTGCAGCTTGTATGCCGCACAGTTTTGATTTGATACTATACAGGATGCCTATAGAATGAGAGTGTGTTGTGAAGTTATATCCTAAGGTAACATGGCTAGTTTGCAAAAGGGTACAAAAACTGGTTCCCCCTTTCTTATTTATGTACCACATGACTGTGGTATTGTCTGTAACAACTGAAGAGGTTCCGAGGACCAAAGATGATCAGGGCAAGCATCTTTTTTATATTTATGTACTTGCATCTGTCCTTGAGTCACACTCACCTTGCACTTTTATCCCTCCTGAAATGGCTCCTCAAGCAAAGTTCAAGGTGTCTGTGGTAAATGGCTGATTTGAAGCAGGGAGGTAGAAAGGGAGACACAGATTTAGTGAAATTTGCTGTGCCCACCAAGTGATTTCTCTTCTGACCAACCCTAGCACTAGGATTTGAAAAGACAAAGAATGTTAGTGCTCGGATCAAAGACACTTCAGATACCACTGTATCTTTCTCATGTGGAGTCTTGCCAGACGTATATTGAGAATCATAGATGTCATAAGACCCATAATGCTGAGGTATCCCCTTGCAGACATCTGAGTGGAAAAGGATCTAGATATAGATTTTTTTCCTACAGAGGAAAAGATCACTAAACTGAGATGTCCAACTGACACCCCAGGAACACAATCCTCTGTGAAGCATTATAAAAAAAAAAAAAAAGTCCTCTTGGAAATCCAGCTTCTGTAAGAGATCTCCGACAGTGCGAGATTCCTGACACTTTGAAAAGGACTGCAAAGATAAGCAAGTTATCTAAATATGGAAAAATGTGGATATCCTGTAGCATGCATTAAGCTATATCTGAAGCTACACAATTTATGAACACTCCAGATACAGTGGATAGTTCAAAGGGTAAGGCAAAGAACTGATAATGTGATCAAGACAGAAAACCTTAAACATCTGAAGTCTGGATGTAGGATTTGATGGTAAGCATCTTTTACGTCTAGTATTGACAGAAAATTTGGAAGAGGAAGAACAGGTAGCAGGTTGTGAAGTGACTTCTTTTTGAAATTGGGCACTATCACAAGCAGGTTTAAGAAAGAAAGATAAAGAACTGGTCTAAAAAAATTGTCTTTCTTTGGCACTAGGAACATCCGTGAATAAAAACATTTCCCGACCTGGGAAGTAACAACTGCTTCTATCACTCCTTGGGACAGCATGTGATGAAGAATTGGTGGCAACAATAGAGTCTGATCTGGATGATGAGGAATGAGCCCCCTGGAAAGAAGGAATTTCCTCCCACCGCCATCCATAACCTTGATGAATGATTTTCAGATCCCGTTTGTCTGAAACTGTCTGTTGTCAAAGAGAAAAATGGAGATTCAGACTTTCTGGAAGAAAACAGAGGTCAGGGTGAGAATGGTTCATAACCTCTCTTGAATAATCATTCAGAGTTTTTGGACTGCCCCTGGTTTTGGGAAGCTCAAGCCTTTTTTTTACTTCTTAAATGTCTGTTTACCTGCATTTGTTGAGACTGTTTATTCTGCTTTTTGGCAAAACTGGATGAGAATAGAGAAATCCCTTGGAAAATTTGGAAATGAAGAGCTGAAAAAGCTCAGCTTGTCCCTTTTATCACACTTTTTGATCACCTCCGCAGCAAAGGGGCCAAATGCTAAATCTCGATCTAAAGAAGAATTTAATATCTCATTTTTATCATCTGGGAGATCCATAGTGGCTGCATGTGCTATACCAGAGGAATCCATGGTAAAAGATGAGTGGTCTACAATAAAATAGAAGGCCACAGCAGAATCACACACCTGCAGCTGAGGGAAACTCGCTAGCCTGTTGTGGTGGCAAAGGCTGTTTTGCTTAATTTTTGCTTTTTGTGTCTGGAAGAATGACCAACCATTAGACTGGTAGTCTGTTCCATGATCAAGCCAAAAATAGTGCTTCTGTCCCATGGAAGGCAAGAAGCAATTGCTAGTAAACACTACCAGTTCACAAGCTACTTTTTTGACAAAAGAAAAAAAAAAACAAAGTAAAAAGCACTTTAAACACTATGCCAGTCCCATAAAGCTAAAACAAACAATTTCTCCACAGAAAAAAATGTTTTCAGTTACTTTACACCACTTTGAAACTAATAGGAAAAAAAAAAAAACAAGCACTCTGTTAAGAAGTATGTTAGAGTCCCAGGACAGTCTGCGAAAACACAGCACTCCTAGCTTTAAAACAACTTGCCTGAAGAGAAAAGTAATAAAACATCAACTAAAATAAGAAAGTGGAATATTTTTCTCCCAAAAGGAACTTATTTGTCCAGCAAAGGAAAACACAAGAAGACAGTAGATTCTGGAAAGCCTTAGAGGAGCATACTGTTTGGTGTCAGTAAAGCTCTGAAGGGCTTTGTGCCCAAATGTGTCTTGTAGTGAGCTTAACTACAGCTGCTTGACAGTTTGGGTGCATAGAAACTTTGGAAGTGGGCCGGCTGTTATATCCTTGTTAGACTATAACCTATACAGCTAAGGCTGCTGCAGCAGTGATCAATATGAACATCCCATTTGTCTAAAACTGTTACCAAAGAGAGAAAGGGAGATTCAGACTTTGTGGAAGGGATAAGGGACTGTCAGGGTGGGAGGGGGAACATGGCCCCTTAAACAGTCACTCTGAGTTTTCTATCCTTTGTTTTGAGGGGAGTTCCTGCCTTCTTTTTGGAACACCCTCCTTGCCACTGTTTTTTAAACACGTTTACCAGCATTTTGCTGACATGGTTTACTTTGTTTCTTGCCAAAATTGGATAAGAGGCTGGAGAATCCCTTGGAAAATTTGAAAAAGGAGGGCTGATAAATCTGAGAGAGTCCCAGAATCAGTTTACCCATCTCACCTATTTTTTTATAACTTCTGCAGCAGAGGGTCCAAAAACGAACTCTACCCAAATCAGAATTAAAAATCTAATTTTTTACATATTCTGGGAAGTTCTGAGAATGCAGCCAGGCAAACTTCTCTAATACAAGTACCAGTGGCCATAGTCCTGGAAGAAGAAACAACAGAGTCATACACACACTTTAAACAATGTATCATGACCTGTGAAATTAAAGAAACTAAACCACTTAAAGCAGCTTTTTCCTCACAACAAGAAACCACAGACAAAAAAATACTCATACAATTAGAAAAAAAATTAACACATAAACCTGACAATTCAAAATTCTGAAAATCAAAATTGCAGAAGCATACACTTATTATTTCACCATCCTTGTCAGAAAGGGAAGGTTTGATATTAACTAAATGTTTATCAGCTGTAGGATTAGCTAAAGTTACAGCTAATGGGTCAGGTTTGGATGAGTGTATGAAACCATGAAAGGCAGAGGAACCTTATATAATCTATCTGCTTTTTAGGGGCAGCAAGCTGACTACCAGGGAAACTGCAGGTAGTGACATGCTTCCTCTACTGCCAATGGCAATGGGTTCTGGAAATTCTGTTTAATAGTTCAGAGTATTTTCTGAGGGACTGAGAAACCTCAGTGTTCTCCCATTGAAAACATTGGCACATTTTGGAAACAGTATGAGAGAGAAAAAGAGAATCCCTCACATGGAAAATCAGACAGCATGCACTCCTTTGAATGTGAACCAGAAATCTGAGAAAACCCTGCATCTGTCACTTCATCTTCCTGTGCAGATTTACAATCTTTAACCTTTTCAGGAAGAGAGGAATCCCTTTTTTTCTTTTACCAGCAACCACCTTATAAGAAGATCAACAGCCTGAATTAGACCTTGAGCCAGACACAACAGACTACTATTGTTCAAGGAAATTTGGGCAAGAGCAGATACATTTTTAGTTTTCTGTTTCTTTCTGACAGGAAATGGGACTAACAGGGTAGTTAATGGTAGCAGCTTCCCCAGGGATGGGTACAACATTTTGACTAAAGAGGGAAGACGTCCCTACCCCTTCTCCAAGGATGGACAAGAATGACTTCTCTCTTGCTCACAAAGGGGACACCCGACAACCACAGAGGACACGCATACCCCCCCCCCATCCGCAGTAGCTGTAGGTGCTACATTAGATGGATCTGGGAGAAATAATGAGTGGTATGAGGAACTAGCTCTGGCCACAGCAGAATCACCTACCTGCTGCTGAGACAAATTACTAGCCTGCAGTGGTGGCAAAGGCTGTTTGCTTAACTTTTTTTTTTTGTGGCTAGAAGAACTGGCCAGTTATTTCTTCCATGATCAAGCCAAAAATGGTGTCTCTTTCCTGGGCAAACAAAGCAGCACAATACAGTAAAAGTTTAAAGTCTAATCTTCCCAGGGAGAGGAGGCCCCTTTGACCGCAGTTTAAAGCTTCACCATACCTTGAATGGTCTGTTATTTTTGCATAATGTTCATCATGTTGGGCATACAAAGACATGCTGTAGGTGGATTGGACACTCTAAATTGGCCCTAGGTGTGAGTGTGTGTGTGTGTATATGCCTTTTGTGGAAGGTTGGCGCTGGGCTGGCAACTCGACACTGTAAAACTCCACTGCCAATCATGATTGGACAGATGATCTGCTGTGGCAACCCCTAACCAGGAAAAAGACGAAAGAAGAAGTTGTTCATCATGTTTGGCATAAACAATTCAATAAGCAGTCAAAAATGCAAAAGCTAGCTGGACAGGTGAATCAATTTTGCTAAGACTGAACTAGCATTCTTCCCACAAATAAGATCTGTAACTGCATTAAAATGCACATTGGTGTGGTACCAAAACTGTAAGTACTGCAACTATTTCCTTCCAGACACTAAACAGTTAAATTAAAACATGAAAGCGTAACAGTCATAATATTTACATAAAAAGGCCAGACTAAATATACAACATCGTTGACTCACTTATGATAGCATTGTGTTACATTTCTTCAAGTTGATTGTTCCGGTTGAAAAAGAACATTTCAAATGTGATCCAGCAACTGTAGAATCATAACTGCATAAATATTTTGTACAGTGTAGGAAATATCACTGTAAAGAGATATGCAGTGTAGAGAGAAACAATCTGCATGGGATCATCTGTATATAAAAACATGTTGCCCAAAGTTCAATAGGAACTAGAAAACACAAATGTGGTGACGCAATGAGTGATCTCACAAAAATCTATCTCAGTACAGGCAAAACATTATGAAATGCCAATAAAGTTTATTTGCTTACAATGAAGTTGCTTTGTTTTGCCAGAAGTAAAATATTAAAAACAAAAGCATGTTTTCAGCCGTCTGGTGCCTGCTGCAAAGGGCCTTCTCATTCCACTGTCACACTTGGCTCAGAAATCAGGAAAGAATGCCAGAATTTTCAACCGGAGTCGTGAGATTTATTCATTCCACAACAGTCTTGATGAGGAGCTTGAAGACACTAAGCACTGCTGTCCATCTGGACTGGAAGATGGAAGTGGAAGACAGACTGCATTTAATGGCACCAGAAAAAAGCAGATTTTTTTCAGCTCCTTGTGCAATTTAATACCAGTGAATGCAATTTATTCACCAATAACTAATGTTTAAATTAAAGAACATACTTGCAGCCAAAGTAAAGGTAAACATCTGGTAGTCATCACAATCTCCAAAGTCTTGGCAATCATGAAATACTGAGATAATGATACTTCCACAAAGCACCTGCAAACACCAACATTCTCAGACCTGAATGCCTTATTAAACCTATCCTGTTCAAATACAAATTCCAGCTAGTTGAATGTAGAGCTGTTCAGATGCCTTATCATCAGAGTAGTTGACGTTTTGGTGGCATTAGGCATCTACGGCTCTCTGAGTGGTGTGGCTGAAACAGGCAGTCAAAACAGAGAGGTGGAGCACAAATTAGGAGTCCTGTGTGAAAGATTTACTAGAAAACAAGAATATGTAAGTAACTACTGTGGCACTTTGTGCAGAAGACGGACTATGCTGATTGTGTACCTTTATCTTAAGGAATTTAATAGTAGCAATCATTGAACTTGGCAATCCTGATTAAGCATCTCCAACTATTCCATAAAGGGTAGCACTGCATTTTTTTGAGCGAGTCTATGGTCTGCAGACACTGAGAAAGTCAAAAGTAAATACACTCACACAGAAAGCACAACTGTTAGCACACACACAGTTCTGTAGGCTTGAGTGAGTTAACAACACAGGAAAAAACTACTGCAAGTGAACATGTTGAACTTATTTACAGCTATTAAGTTGTTTTAACCTGGACAGATCCAATACTGACGTCCAAAAAGTCTTGTTTGTAGGTACAAGAAAAAGCCCCGGAATATAAATCTTTCTTTCATTGGTGTTAGAACTGCATTTCAGAACTAGTAGTAACACAGGCTTGGGCCAGGTGTAGCTGTATTTTCTTCTTTTCTTTTTTGGCAGTAATGGCATGCCCAAAAAAGAAAGAAAACCTCTAAAAATTCTAAAGGGTAACCTGAGGCTACATTTTCAATGACCACCTTGCCTCAGGTCAGAAGGAATCCCCTCCCCCTCAAATACAAAATATTCCATTCCAGAATACCCCAAGGAGTTGAATGAGAAGAGAGACAAAGATGGGAAGTAGGATGGCTGCTAGGATCCTAGCCATTGTCTCCTAGCTTGCGGTTAGGCCTTGTGCCTCATCTTTCCACGCTTGATGCCTTGTATTAAACTATCTCCTCTTTACATAATTGCCTGGTCACAACTAGTTACTACACAGGAATATATTTTTTTTAATTATGGCAATTCCTGGAACACCTCAGTACAAAAGACGGATAAAGTGGTTTACAGACAGCATCCTTTTCCTTCTTTCAGTTTATTTTGAAGATTTTTTTTTAAAGGAATACCAAAAAATATTTTAATTAAGGATATATTCAAGAGTTTACCCTTCACATCCTGGAATAACATCTGAACTTCAAAGCATGTGTCTACTAATGCCTACATTTGTGACATCAACCCTGTCACTCAAGTCCACTGCATCAGATCTACATTTTATGGAATACTTCTCCTTGGTAGTAGTCTGGGTAAACATAATGACCCTTTCTCTAACAAGAGCATCAGAAATCCCTTAACACTGTCATTAACCTATTTTTTACTATGTCCTCCTGGATCATGGATGGTAATGGTCTAGAAGTTCACAGCTCTGCTCCTTAAGGTTACAGAAGAAGATATATTTTCTACACAACTGCTGAATACTCTACTCTCCTTACCAATACAGAGAGTATTAGGCTCTGTTATCCATTTGCAGCTGCTAGAACATTCCATGGACATAACAGCAAAATGGCCAATAGATTCTTGTAGAGTTATTTGCACTGCTCCTGCAATATCTAAAAGCAGTTTTTCTTGGGGTGCAAGGGAAGTTCACAATCTAGTTTCAATAGGAAACTGACAAAAATGTCCTTTTCAAGCTTGCACTAATGGTGAAGCAACAAAAGGCTTAGGATCTCAATAAGTCTGCAATACCTCCCGCAAGTGACTCCGCCATTAACATGCTCTCTTGTGAGGTTCACAGTCTTTCCAAAAACATTTCATGGACATAAACAATAAGACATAACATTATCCTCACTGACATCATACCTCATAAGAAGAGTGGATCTGTCAGTTATGGCCAAGTCCTAATGTCCAAATCTAATGACTGAGTGTGGGATCCCTTTCTCTTTTTAAATGATAAATTTAACCATAGCAGAATGAAAAGGAGGGCCGAACCAAGAATGGTGCGATTCCTCGAGAGGCTGATAGACAATCCTGTGCAAATCTTAAAAGGTGAAACTGTACAGCGGTTAAGGTAAGTGTCAATGCTGCTGATGCCCAAACACTTGACTTTCAGACTTTGCAGTCATTGCACTC
This sequence comes from Protopterus annectens, assembly GCF_019279795.1. Lineage (NCBI taxonomy): Eukaryota > Metazoa > Chordata > Ceratodontiformes > Protopteridae > Protopterus > Protopterus annectens. The sequence goes on along the minus strand of NC_056739.1, from coordinate 381,267,624 downwards.
GCAGACAAAAAGTTAGAAATAGCAACACCAATTGAGGGAATCTAGTAATATGGTTGGAATTTCTTGAGTTTACTCTTGCAATTGGGATGACTGGTGATGTCCTAGTGCCCTTCTGTGGAAGCCGGAGAAAGTACAATTTTGTAAAAACTTACCATGGCATTTAATGTCCTACTGATCACTGCTGTAATATTACTTATATATGGGTTATCACAACTGTCATCTGGCCATGGCAGCAAAGCCTTCCCTTCCCAGGGTTGTCAGTCTGATGGGTGACCTCACCTTGCAAGCATAGGGTATACAGGTGGACATATCAGCGTAATTCCTCAAACTACCTCTAAGCCAGTGGCCTCAAGACCCCGGAGACATAATTCTGGTACACTAGGAAGGGAACTGTATGAAGTGGTGAGAAAGCCCCCTCGCTTCTAGGGTGTTTCTTAGGGGATAGAAACTGAGGGAGAACGATTACGCAAGGTGATGATAAAAGTAAAACAGGGTGAAAAAGAATACTGCAACAGTGATAAGGAGGACATCTACTGTTATGTTAAGTTCTTACACAGCTGTACTATGTCCTGACTAAAATCACTGTTGCAGTACTCCTAACATATGGGTAATTCCCAAAGCTAAAAGGAAAATAGAGGAGGCTGGACAGATGGCAGTAGAACTGTCCAAGAGGCCAGATAGGAATGACCTAGTACAAGCAGCTTTGGAACTTGAAAATGTATCTATCCTGCAGTATTTAATGAAAGTGTGCACAGATGACCAGGTGGCAGCCTCCAGAATGCACTAGGCATCCACTCCTTTGTAGAAAGCTCCAGAGGCTGCTACTGCTCTGGTGCAGTGAGCTCAAGGGCATGAAGGCAAGGACTTGACATACAGCGAGTAACAAAATTAGAGGGTCTTAGAAATCTAGTATGTAATGGTTTGTGTGGATACAAGCTGGCCCAGTTTAGAGTCCAAGAAAGAAACAAACAGTCGATCAGATTTCTGAAAGGATTTTGTTTTGTCCAAATTTAATCTTAGCTGTCTGTGAGAATGCCCGGAGAAAGTTGTATTCTTTCCCCCCAATTCTGTGTGCTGGGAAACAAGGTAGGCAAGTTTATGGCTTGAGTGAGGGGCAACTCATTTGCTACCTTAGGCATAAATGAAGGATTAGTCCTGTGGGTCACCATGTCTTTGTGAAAAGTAAGAAAAGGGGGAAAGGCCATTAGTGCCCGAAGCTCCAAAACTCTACTAGCAGAAGTGGGGGCCAGAAGGAAGATAGTTTTCCAAGTACAAAATTTGAAGTTTGGTGATGTTGCTGGTTCAAAAGGAAGTAAGTTATGTTTCTACAGCTTGATATCCAAGTATGCATAATTGGCTTTCCAGGAGGTCTCAGATGCATTACCACTTAAAAGAATAGCTTAACCTCAGATCTGGACATAAGTGGGGGAGTAAAAGGAAAGTAAGTTGAGATGGCTGACAGGTAGGCTTTGATGAAAGAATAGGCTATACCTATTTGTGGCAGCTTATACAGAGATTTCAGAATGGAAGGCACCCTTGGTTGGTTAGGATCCTGCCCATTTATTTGGCAACAAAAGGAGAGACTTCCATTTTGCTATGTACAATTTTCTACTGGTGGTTCTCCTGGCTTTTAACAACATCCTCAGAAAAAATGGTGTTAATAAGGAATCAGAACCCTATCATTCTCAGAGTTAGGTTTAGTGATGACAGATTGGGGTATAGTAGTAACCCTTTCTGTTGAGTGATGAGAACTGCTTGTTGTGGCAGTCTGTAGTAATTGCCCCTGGTTAGAAGAAAAAAACGGAACCAGTGCTACCTTGGCCAAAATGGAATCACTAACAATAGTTTTGGTTGTTCTTTTTAGGTCTTTTGAAGTACTCTTGGAATAAGGGGAAGTAAAGGGAAGGTGTAGAGAAACTTTTAGTTATGTACTTACTATAACTTCGGATGTATGGGATCCATCTCGCCTACATTCATAAGTGATGGGTTCGGAGCCGATCCATCGGCTCCGACTTGGCCACTATATAGTAGAACGAAGTCTCTAATTGGCTGGGCTACCCCTTATCCCAAAATGCACCACAACTGCTTCCCCAGATCTTGTTTGTTCGCTTTTATATACCTACATCCAGGCACAGAAACATACCAACAACTGTAACAAACTAAAGTCCTTCAAGAGAAAAACTCAGTAAGTAGCAACATTTCCTCTAAATCCAATGGGAAGGGGGAAGGAGGGCGGGTACGTATGAATGTAGGCGAGACGGATCCCATACATCCGAAGTTATGGTAAGTACATAACTAAAAGATGTAATGGGATCCTATCTCACCTACATTCATAACTGATGGAACAGCATCCCTAGCACCTAAAACCCGGGTGGCTCATTGGAAAACACTCCTGAGAACTGTGGAACCAAAGGAAGCTCTACCTCGAGAAGCCACATCTATCTTATAATGAGAAATAAAGGTGTGTGGAGAAGTCCAGGTAGCGGCCGCACAGATATCATCTATCGATAATTTGTAGTGGAATGCTACAGAAGTAGCCATAGCCCTGGTAGAATGAGCCTTGACTGGGAATGGTAGCTCTCTGCCGGACTGTGAATAGATGAAGGAGATGCAATCTTTAATCCATTTGGCTATGGTGGTTTTAGCCACCGGTTGACCCAACCCATTTTCCGCAAAGGACACAAACAGCTGATCTGACTTTTGTGTCTGATTGATCCTACTTAAATAAAAACGCAGTTGTCTGTGAACATCCAACTGATGGAAAATATATTCTGCGTTATTGGAGAATTTGGGAAAAAACACAGGGATCTCCAAGGATTGTTGAATGCATAAGGGGGATGCTACCTTGGGCAAGAAAGAGGGATTTAACTTGAGAGACACTCTGTCTTTGTGAAAAGTCAAATAAGGGGGTTTAGAACAGAGAGCCTGAAGCTCTGAGACCCACTTGGCAGAGGTTATTGCCACCAAAATGGCGGTTTTCCAAGATAGAAATTTTATATCACAAGTAGCTGCTGGTTCAAAGGGACGGGCAGTTAAAGAAGCTAGAACCATATTCAGATCCCAAGGGGGCACAGGATGGGCTATTGGGGAGCGAAGGAGCCACACTCCTTTAAGGAAAGATTTGCAAAGCCTGTTTGCCATTAAGGAAGGCTCAAAGGAGACATGAAAATTAGAGATAGCCGCCAGTTGGACTTTAATTGTGGAAACTGAAGAACCCAAATAAAACAAAGAAGCCAGGAATTCTAAAACCTGAGGTACTGGAGCAGTAAGGGGATCTATACCTCATTGCTGGGCCCAAATAGCAAACCTCTTCCACTTACTGGAATACAGTTTAATAGTGGAAGGTTTGTGAGAAGAGGACAAAATGTGGATGACGTCTGGAGAAAGAGAGTTATCTCTGACTAAGGTTGGAAGTGGAGTAACCAGGCGGCCAACCTCAAGGACCTGAGGGATGGATGAGACTGTCCCAACTGATGAGTTAACAGGTCGGACACCAGAGGTCCAGAAACCATGGGCCCTCCACCGCATACCTCAGAAGGAAGGGGAACCAAACCTGACGAGGCCAGTGTGGAGCAATCAAAATCATGTCGCTTCCTAGATAAATCGCCTTTCTGTATCACCTTTGGGAGAAGGGGAACCGGAGGGAAGGCGTAAAGTAGACCGGGGGGCCAACTGTGAGCTACAGCGTCCCTGGGAATCTGCCCCTGAGAGGGAGTCAGAGTGAAGAACTCCCTCCATTTCGCATTGTGAGGGCTGGCAAACAAGTCGCAACAAGGGAGGGCCCACTTGATGAAAATGTTTGCAGCCACCCTGTCGTTGAGGGACCACTCGTGGGGCAACAGGAGAGTCCTGCTCAGCCTGTCTGCAATCACACTGGATTTCCCCAGAATGTGCGTTGCCACTAGGAAACGCTGGGTAGAAATCGCCCAATGCCACACTCTCATGGCCTCTCAGCAAAGAGGGTAGGACCTGGTTCTGCCTTGCTTGTTTATGTACCAGACTACCGACATGTTGTCGGATAGGATTGCAATAGTACCCCGGGGAAGAACATGATGAAGTGCTTGCAACACCAGTAGCACCGCTCTCATTTCCAGGATATTGATATGTAAGTGCGTTTCGTGAGCCTGCCACGTACCTTGGACAGACCTGTCTAGATAATGCCCCCCCCCCACACCCTATCTGGGAGGCGTCCGTGGTCACAGTGGCGATGGGAGGCTGAAGGGCAAAGGGTCGCCCCTGGTCCAGGTTGGACCGAAGCAGCCACAAACGTAGGTCCCGACGGCAAAATTCCGTAATCTGGACCAAATGGTTCAAGGGGAGATCCTGAAAGGACCATTGAACCGACAGTAGCCATTGCAGCACCCGCATATGCAGCCTGGCTAAGGGGACTAGAAGAATAGTCGAGGCCATCGTGCCCAATAACTGCAGAATCAGTCTGGCCTGAACTCGTGATCTGGGTAACAAGGTTTGAACCTGAGACTGCAAGACCTGAATCCTTTCTACCGGCAAGAATGCCCGCATTCTTCTTGTGTCTAACTCTGCGCCTATAAAGGTAATATGCTGAGACGGCTGCAGCACAGATTTTCCCCAATTGAACGTGATTCCTAGTGAATGACCCAAACTGACTGTGGTCATAAGCGCCCGAACTAATAGATGCTTGGTGGTGGCAGCAAGGAGCCAGTCGTCTAGATAGGGAAACACTTGGAATCCTAGACTTCTCAAGTGAGCTGTCACTACTGCCAGACACTTGGTGAACACCCTGGGGGCTGTGGTGAGACCAAAGGGCAGTGCTCGGAACTGGAAATGACTGGTTCCCAGGCGGAAGCGTAAGTGACTCCTGGACTCTTGACTTATCAGGATGTGATAGTAAGCGTCCTTGAGATCTATGGAGCACATCCAGACATCCTTCTCCAATAACGGCAGAATGGACTGAAGGGTGACCATTCGGAATTTGGATTTTTTTACAAAGCGATTCAATGATTTGAGGTCCAAAATGGGCCTTAAGTCCCCTGTCTTTTTTGGCACCAAAAATAGTCTTGAGTAAGTTCCTGATCCGATCTGGTCGGCGGGGACAGGCTGGATGACTCCTTTTCTTAGCAGCTTTGAGACCTCGACCGCTGCTTGATCCCGCTGACTGGGTGGCACATCTGGGATTTTCCTGATAGGAAGAGGGGGCTTGATGAAAGGGATGAGACAGCCTCCGGTTATGGTTCGGAGCACCCACTGATCCTTGGTGATAGATTCCCAAGCCTGTGGGTGTTCCGCAAAGCGACCCCCGACTGGCTCCGGAGATGCGCAGTCGGGCCACGTCTCAGGGACGGTGAGCGTAGGATGGACCACGAAAGGAATCGCAGTCTCCAGAGTTGCGGGGGGCCTCTGCCGCCTCTGGGGCGGCGTCTTCCTGAATCCCCCCCCCTGCCTCTAGAGGGGGGATCACTCGGTGGAGTAGGGAAAGACCTTTGAGATTTTCTTAACCACATTTTCCCTCCTCTCTGGGCCTTGGGGTAAGGTCTAGAGGGAGCGGAAAAACGGGCCCCCACGGCAGTCAGGGTCTTGCCCTCCTGCTCACATCGAGTCAGTGTGTCCTTCACCTTGGGTCCAAACAGGGAGGACCCATCAAAGGGGGCGTCGGTGAAGGAAGACTTAAAGGCCTCCGCAAAGGGACACAAGCGTAACCAGGTGTGTCTTCTAAGAGCCACGCCTGTTCCCGCTGCTCTACTCACCCCTTCGGCCGCATATGAGATGAGCCTCACGGACGAGTTGACTATCGAAGATAGGGTAGTCATCTGGGCGCCAACAGTTTGGGCTAATGCCTCAGGAAGATTACCCGAAAGAGACTCACCTAACTCTTTGAGGAGGTCCCTGTGGAGCCTGGTAAAATGACAAAGATAATTCAGCGACCACAGGGTAAAGGCCACTGAAGAAAGGGTACGCTTCCCGTACCTATCCATGCTCCTGGAATCCTTATTAGGAGGGTGAATAGACGTTGAAGCCTCTGCCACGTCCTGCTGAGTGGCAGATGCCACCACCATCGCATCTACTGCAACTCCTTTGGTCAAAAATTCCTTTTGAGGAGGAGCTGAGAGGAACTTGTTAGGCCTGGCGGGCACCGGTTCCACAGAGTTAGGGTGTTCCCACACCCTTCGAGAAACTAAATCTAGCAATTCATCGAAGGGTGGAGACATCCAGGAGGTGGAGGGCTGGGCCCAAAAAGCCTTGAGGAAGACTGACTCCTCTGCGGAAGGAGTTTTGGACTGCCAATCGCCTCTCTGTCTCAGGATCTCGAGGATATCTGAGAATGAGATGTCATCCGAGGACGATTTTGGGGACCCCTCCGCATCATCGAGGTCAGTATCTGATGTGATAGACTCATCCTGGGAGTCAATGTGCTTCCTCTTGCACAATTTTTTTCCTTGGAGGTTCATCTGAAGCAGATTCCGAAGGACCTCCCGGGAGAAGGGAACCCCCCCCCCAAGGGGGTATCCTCAGGCCCTGGGGCCCCGCTGTCGTGGGAATGAAGCACACCAGAAGCACCAGTTCCCAAGTCTAGGGACGGTGAGGTAGAGACTTGCTGATCCGGCAAGGACATGGCCAGCGCACTCCTCATGGCCTCAAAAGCAGGACCTCCAGACTCTACGGAGGACACCGGCTGAGAGACCACAGCGGTACCGGGAATCCCTGCAGCCAATGCTCCGAGGGGAAGACTAGGGACCGAAGCTACCACTTCCAAAGTGTTCCCCTCGGCCCCGACCGAGGAAGTCCCGGTACCGAACCCTGTCGCCGAGTACAGGGTAGGAATGATGGTCAGAACCGAGAGGCTCTGAGGGAGTCTCGGTTCCGACTGGACGACTCTGCTCCGCTCCACCATCACTGACCCAACGGTTCCGAGGAGGTTGGAGAAGGAAACGAGTGTGTCGAAATGGGGGCTGGTTCCGGAGCCGAGTGGGCTGGAGCCGAGACCATTTTTGCAAATACCGGGGACTGGAAAAGCCTCTGGATAACTCTGTCCAAATCTGAGTCCGACAACCTGGAGGATTTAGAGGAAATAGATGGGGGCCGAGACGACTTCTCTCTCAGCTCCGATATACCAGGGGACCGGCTCCGAAACGGCTCCAACACCATCGGCACCGGATCCGGAACCATATGAACAAGCATCGGCGCCGAAGGGGACTTTGGGGCCAAGGGAGGAAAGTCTGAGCTGCACACCTCCAACGGCTCAGAGACCAAAGGAGCAGAAGCAGGTGATTCGCCTCTCGATCCCCCAACCTGCGGCTCCGACACCAATGGAGCCAAGGAAAGAGGTATCGAGGCAGACCCTTCCACCCGAGGCTCCGAAGCCAATGGAGCCGAGGAAGAAGAGGTCGACCTATGCTTCTTGGAAGTCGGTTCCGACGGACTGGTCGGAGCCGACGACCTTTTCTTTTTAGAAGCTGGAGAGGAAGGAGAAGCGAAAGCTTCCTCAAAGGAGGGCTTAATAAGGCCCTTAAGGATCAATGTATTTTGACGTTCTTGAAGGACCCTAGAGGAAAAAGCATGACAAACACTACATGTTTCCTGCAAATGTTTTGGTCCTAAACAATATACACAAATAGCATGGCTATCGGTAATGGACATTTTGTAGTTACACTTGGTGCACTTTTTAAAGCCAGACTTCTACTCTTTAGACATCCTATCACACAACAATTATTTTACCACAAAAAGTAACCTTAAAGTAGGGCACGAGCCCTTGACTCAAAACGGGACTGGCCCGAGATACAGAACATGAAACGGGCAGAAGCCCTCTAACTTAAACGGGCTCGATCAATAAAACAAACCTTAAAGTAGACAAATTCAACAGATTGACTCAGAAATAAGTATGCTGCACGGCGGCTCTGCCGTAACTATGTGGGGTTTGCTTTTAACATTTTAATTAACCCAGTGCTTTACTAACGGCTGCGTTTTTAGCTGTTGGGCAGACTTTATTTACTCAAATTAACTCCGTGCTAGAAGCACAGTATTAGATGATAAATGCAAGACGAGCAGATAGTCTCACAGTAATATCTCAATCAATGCAGCCTCTTTTGCTGGCTATGCAACTCTCGTTTGCGCTTGTCTGTTTGGGGCTTTTCTTTTAACTGAACTCTTGCTTGTCGCACTATATGCAAACCTTGCGTTGCCATAAGAGTATGAGCTATTGTATTTATGTTCACTTACTGCTGTTTGCATTACTATTGTATGTAATAACTACATGACTGCCTGACATTGTCTACCTACTGTTTTGTTAACTTATTTTACTGCACCTTCCATTTAATTTGTTTCAAATAACTTCTAAATGCCTGACACTTGCCTGTTAATATACCTGTTGCCTTACTACTGCTTAAATATCTCTTCCTTCCACTGTTTTGTTTTACAGCTTGGGCCCCTGCCCACCCTGCACTAACCTGCTGAAAAATACCCTCCTGAACTCTCTGACCAAGAACCGACTCCAACGAATTATTAACCTGCAACTATAACACCTTCTGTTCCTTGAGTCCTTCTACCACAAGCTTCCAAGAAAGTATGTGTACTGTTGTAATTCTGCACTATTAATAAGTTGCTACTACCAGGTCGCAGTACGCTTCCCTGCCAGACTAGCCAGCAGCCACTACCCCCTCTACCATACTGCTTACACTCCTAGTTTTCTCCATACTCTCTACCCCTTCTCTGCTGTTTCAGTCCTTCCTGAACCTCTTTAGCTCCCTCCCTGATTCTCCCCTTGGAGTCTCAACTTCTCCAGTCTGTCTACCACTTGGTGGTCCTCCTCTACATCTCACTGTTCCCTCTACCTTTCCCCCTCCTTCCTTATCTCCCCTGATTTAGCCCTCTACCTCCAGTCCTCTGCTCTCTCCCTCTCTACTTTCCGCTCTTCTCCCTCTCTACTTTCCGGAACTCTCAGCCTTCCTTTCCTTTACTCAGCCTTTCCCTACTCCCTTTCTGAAGTCTCTCCCTTCCCCCTCTGTCTTTCTCCTTTGCATTCTACCCTCTAACGCCTCTTCTCTGCTCCTCTCACTGCCCTTCCTCCTCTCCTCCACCTACCTTCCCTATCCTCACATCTCTGATAAACTAGTTAAACTTACCCTCTGAATTCTCACTCTTTTCTGATTGTCTTCCGCACTTTTCTCCTCCTCTGGCGCTTCCCGCTCCGTTCGCCCTGCGGGCTCACTCCGCTCCCCTCCCTGCCCCCAATTCCCACCCACCCCCAGGGGTCCTATCCTTATACTTCTCTAGTCCCACCCCTTACCCTGTCATCCTATTCTCGTCTTTCCCGCCAAACTACTCCCCTCCCCTCCCCTCCACACACCCCACATCCTCCTCCCACTTTCCTCTTTTACATACTAGCCCTCCTATCCTATTCTTACCAGCTCTCTTCTACCTCTATTACCACTCCTTCTATATCTCTCCACTCAATTCTCCCCTCCCTCTACCTTATATTTCCTTCAATAGCCTTAACTCCTCTTTCACCTGAATATTATCTTTCTTTGTATTATACACATGTACTTCCTCCTGACTACCCCTAATCTTTTCCTCTTCCCTTTAACCACCTCTAATTTACTTATTCATAAATATGAGTCTCAACTTATCCACACTGCTATTACTCTCAAGTCTACTCTCAACTACTCTTTACTCTACCTACCTCCTTACCTTCGAGTACCCACTCCTTTTTCAGCCAAAACACTCACAGGACACATGCATCTTCCTCTTACACTTCTCACACTTCATTCTCTAATGCCAATTCCACCCCTAGCTACCACCTACCCAAATACCATAGGTACCCTCACCTCACCTACACCCTACCCTCAGACAGAAAAATAAGACCTCTAACCCTTCTCAGATTCAAAATCACATCTAAGCCTGATGATCCAACCTTACAAGATGGTGACATTCACCCCAACCCTGGCCCCGCGTATCCTTCTTCGCAAGCATCTAAACCTTTCACCAATAATACCCTCCTCATAGGACATCTTAACATACGAAGCGTAAACAACAAAGTACCCTACCTACACACCCTCCTAGATACTCACTGCTTTGACATTCTCTGTCTCTCTGAAACCTGGCTAAAGCCAGCCACTAAAGATACTGAGATTATACCACAAGGCTATAATATACTTAGGCTTGACCGTACTAAATGAAAGGGTGGTGGAGTAGCAATACTGTTTAAGAATCATCTTAATATCTCTACCCTTTCAGCCTGTCCAACCCAAGATAGTAAGGTAGAAGCCATCATCACTAAACTTCAACTTAATGCTAAGAAAGCCCTTTACATCATCTGCATATACATACCTCCTGGAAACAATATACCAATTGTAGAAGACTTTCTCAATTGGGTTTCCATCAACTACCCCCAAGAAACTATAATTCTTGGCGACTTAAATATCGACTGAAATACTATTAATACTGACAATCCCACCTCTCATATTAACCTAAATGGTTTTACCCAAACCATTACCTCTACAACAAGGCTTAATAGGTCAAGTAGGAAACAGACTATTTTAGACTGGATTCTCATAAACAAAGTTAACATCACATATAAAGTTGGGACTATGCCTGATGACCTCAGTGATCATTGCTTAACTTACATTACAAGAGAGAAGACTGATTATCTTCACCTCCCTAACATAAGACAAATATGTTCTACTAAACACTTTAAAATCGACTTATTTCAAAACGAACTCAGAACTTGTAACTGGAACCCCTTAAAGACTCTTCCACTTAATGAAGCAGTATTATTCTTTAATTCTACTTTCCTTTCTATTTTGGACAAACATGCTCCTGAGCGTACTATTAGAATAAAATGTAATACAGCCCCTTGGCTCTCAAATGAAACTAAAAAACTAATCCTCTCTAAAAATAAGGTCTGGAACAAATGGAGATCCCATAGAATCAGCTCTGATTTTCTTCACTTTCGCCAACTTAGAAATCTTACCAAAAAAGCTATACTCACCGACAAAAGAAAGTTCTACTGCAACCTACAAGAAACCAATTTAAATAAACCCAAACAATTTTGGTCCTCAATCAACAGACTCCTTTCACCAGGAACAGCCAAAACTCCCTCTCCACTAAATGCTGACCCAGACACCCCTCTCCAAACTGCAAATGCTTTTAACTCATTCTTTACTGAAACTATTCAATCTCTCGCTAGACAATTAAATACTAATAACTTCTATCCTCCTAATAATGAAGTAAACTCTTCCTACTACTTCTCTCTACAACCCATCTCTACCTCTTTCATCTATAAACTTATTCTCAAACTGAAACCTTGTACCCCCTCTGCCGACAAGCTCCCTTCCCTTTTTCTGCAAAAGGCAGCCAAAGAAATTGCTTACCCAATTTCTATACTCATAAATAGGACCATCCAAGAGGGAACCATCCCTCATATCTGGAAAATCTCTCATATAATCCCACTACACAAAGGCGGTAACTCTATTGACTATTCTAACTTCAGACCTATTGCTCTTCTTTCTCCTTTAGCAAAAATGATGGAGAAATGTATTCATCAGCAACTTGTACAGTACCTCTCTCTTCATAATATTATAGCTAACTGTCAACATGGCTTTAGACCTCACCATAGCACCACCACTGCCCTCCTTTCCTTTGTAGATACCATTAACAGCAATCGCAACAATAATCTATTCTCTTCTGCCTTATTCACTGACCTTTCTAAAGCTTTTCACATGGTCAACCACTCTTCTTTAATTAGCATTCTTGAATCCCTCTCATTTGATAACCTTGCCATCAAATAGTTTACGTCATACCTCAGTAACAGACAACAAGCCGTTCGTTGGGAAAACCACATCTCCTCCTTACTGCCCATTGCTATTGGAGTCCCTCAGGGCTCCATTCTTGGTCCTCTCCTCTTCTCCCTCTATATTAATGATCTCCACTCTGTAATTCCTCAAGCTACCTGCATTCAATACGCAGATGACTCCACTATCATTTGCTCAGCATCCTCCTCTTCAGATCTAATCTCACTAACTCAAACTATGTTCAACACAGTAGAAACATGGTTCACTAGACGATACCTACTTCTCAATGCTAAAAAAAACAAACTTCTCCTCTTCACCCCCACCACTCGTACCTCTCCACTATACTTCACCATCTCCTCAAACAACAACACTGTCATCTCTCCTGACTCCACAACTAAACTACTAGGAATAACCATTGATAACAATCTCTCTTTTGACCAACACATCAGCAACACCATCAAATCAGTTAACAGAAAAATAGGATCATTATACCGTATTAAACCATTTCTCACCCCATCTACTAGAGCTACTATTGCTCACTCCCATCTCATATCTACTCTCTTTTACGCCTCCCCTATCTTCACCAACCTCAAGAAAACTAACCTAAACAAACTAGCAACTTGCTACAATAACACTGCCCGCTTCGCCACTGGTAACCCTTTTAGAACCCATCACTGCCACAATTTGAAACACTTAGGCTGGCTGGAACTACAAAACTATCTTATTATCTCACAACTTACTATTGCCCACAAATTACTGTACCAACCTACCAACACCCTATACTATCACAACTTTTACTCCCTTATAACAATCTCACCTCTCTTCGTTCCGCTTGTAAACTTATGACCAAACCCATAAAGGCCCACAACGTAGCTGGTGACTCTCTTTTCACCAATACTGTAGGAAGAGCATGGAATTTGCTGCCCAAGGAGTTAACTCTAATCTCATCCTTACCTCTTTTCAAACAACATATCAAACTGTACTTCCAAAACCACTGGCTTTGTTCTTGTAGTACTGCAGGGTAACTTCCCTCTCCCCACCCTCTCTTTACCTTTAACCCTTCTCTTGCTGAATAATTAGCAACTACCCTGTTTCTTTTCCCTTGCTGTCCCACTATGCTCTGACCTACTTCTCCCATCTCTCCCACCTCCTCCTGACTGTCTTCCTTCTTTTCCTCTCTCTCTTCCTGACCCCTGCCTCTTCCCTATTATTCATCTTACATTCTCCTTCTACTTCTCTACCCTTCTGAGCTTCAACTGTTATCCATATGGCAAATGCCTTATTGCATAACCTTTATGTACTAGGTAAAATGCTTTGAAACTGACCAAACATTATGTATGATTTTAAACTGTTTGAGTTCCTTAATGTATGTTGATTTTATTAACAAATTGATTTCTATTTCTATTTTTATTGTATGTCTTTATTAACAATACGTCTGTCTGTCATTATTATGTTATGTGTGGAGCTTTTCTCCCCGGGCCTCTACTGAAAATGGACATATATCCAGCTAGACTAGCCCGGTCAACAAATGTAAAATAAAATAAAATAAAATAAATAAGCACATTGACTCACAAATAAGGGCAAGGGCCCTCTAACTTAAACGGGCCTTGCCCGGTAAGAATAAAAAAATACCCATCACACCGAAAACAGTTCACACACACACGTAAAGCTGTTAAAACAGCTGTTTGTTAAATTCGTGAAGAAAACCCTAGGTCAAAAGACCAAAAAGTATACAAAAAAACACTTAGCTCCAGCCAAGTGGAGACCACGTCTAGCTTGAAAAGCGGCAAACGAGATCTGGGGAAGCAGGCATGGTGCATTCTGGGATAAGGGGTAGCCCAGCCAATTAGAGACTTCGTTCTACTATATAGTGGCCGAGTCGGAGCCGAACCCATCAGTTATGAATGTAGGCGAGATAGGATCCCATTACATCTTTGGCTTTTAAATTTCTAGCCTCCCACCAGGACACAAGTGCTCTTCAGCAATTGCATTCTGCTTGTTGAGCACACACAAGAAAATCTGCAGTTTGCGGCTACCACTCCACCCATACAGTATAAGAAGGAATCAGTACTGCAAAACTAAACAAAGATATACATTTTGAGCCTCAAGAGCAGGGTCAGTCCATCCAGGCATTCTACTTGTATGTTTTATGAGAGTGAAGCTATTACATTAGCAGTATTTCTTAGTAGTTCTCAGCATGCTAATAAAACTGACTGTTGTAGCCTTGTGTCCCCCCAAGATAGTGCAGTAATCCTAACTGTCCAATAGACAGTATACATTTAATTCAGATCCCTGTATCTAAACTAACCATCAAGCAAGCCCTCTCACTGCTTTCTGCCTTAGTTTGCATCACTTGGAGGCCCAACTGTTTATTTGCATCTCTATACATTCTCCTTCATTGCTAATGTATCTCCTTACTCTAATCTGTGCACAAACTGGTTACTAATCAGCAAGTCAATGTGAAGACACACTCCCAACCTTAATAAACTTTGCTGTCTCTTCTCTCCTTCACTTTACAGGTAGTTTGAATTATTACTTACCCCCTCTGAAGCTTTCACTGATTTCCACTGATTGCCTCTCTGGTTTCTTTGCATTCCACCTGGTTTACACCCCTTGTGCTCTCTCCCCCAATACTAAGTCGATATTAGAATCCTGCTGAGCATGGCGCCATCTTTAAATTTCTAGTCTCCCACCAGGACAAAAGTGCCCTTCAGCAATTGCATTCTACTTGTTGGTAAGCCATTAGACCTCAGGAATTTGTTTAAAGTGTTCAGATTTGTAAAGTAATACTTACTTTTTACTCTTGTCTTGGTGGGCTCTGCCCCACTCAATTCGCCCTCGCTAACGCTCGGGCTCTCTCCACTCCCCTGTCCTGCCCCTATTCCCTCCCACCCCCACTACCTCTATATTTATAGTAATCACAGCTACACCCATAGCTCACCCTCACATCACCTCCACCAATCACAGCTTCTCAAGTCATATCACATTATACCACACTAACTTCCTTCACACAAAATGCTCCCAATCACTCTCATTCCCACTAGGCATTTTTTACATCACCCACACTACTTACCCATCCACATATAGTGCAACCCTATAATTCCTATTCAGACCCCCCCACCTAGAACCAACTTCAACTTTATAACCATGACTATCGCACAACTAAGTATAGTCTGTATTCTCATAAATCTTTATAACACCACAAGTTATCACTCTAGCAATATCCATAAACTTAGTAGCACAACACTACATTATGCACTCTCACCGCACATTATAATAATATCTGCCCACAATTGTTCAAGAACTACATAACGGACCAATTCAGAACTAAACACATATGCTCTCATTCCTACTCCTAAAAACACAATACTTTCTCACACTCCTCACCAAACTCCAACATCTGTATCACCAATTTAACACCAGGCTCACCATAAGTTGGGAAAGCCACCCCAGCCCAGGCCCAAATTCATCCTGTCCAACACAAATGTCATAACGTAACACCCCCACTATCTTCATCCCTGGGCAAATCAACAGCAGCAGCAAAACCAACCATCTTTTAATGCTAAATATTCACATTAGAAGTATCAAGAATAAAATACCTGAACTCCAGGCCACAAAAGCACACTACTCCCCAGACATAGCTGCTTTAACAGAAACCTGGCTAAATAAAAACATAGCTAACTCAGAAGTTCTCCATACCGGCTACAATATCATTAGACAAGACAGACCACTTTGTAAAGGGGGTGGAACTGCCTTACTGTAACAAGTCCAACTTAACCGTACATCAATTACCAAACTTCTACCCCTCTCCCAATAATTGGGACATACTTATCTCACAACTTCACCCTAAAAAGGTCATCACAACTGTGATCTACATTCCACCTGATAATACACCTGCTAGCCTTGAAGACTTCTTATCGTGGTGTTCTTCCACATACTCACAAGAAACCTTTATTCTGGGGGACTTCAACCTAGATTGGTTCACCTGTATATCAGAACCACCAAGTAATCTAATAAATCTCCATAGCTACCAGCAGCTAGTCCAAATCCAACTAGATGTGATAAAAAATTTAAAAGGGAATCCATCCTTGATTGGGTCCTAACTAACCGTCCCACATTGTACCCCCACACAGGCAGTTTCCCAGACACCTTAAGTGACCACAACATAATATACTTTATACGTAGTAGAACAAGCATATGCAAAACCACTAACTATATATCAACTAGAAACACAAAAAAATTCTCTCCCGAGGTCCTCAACACTTTAACTGTGACTGGACACCCCCCCCCCAAAAAAAACCCCTCCCATTTGACCAGGCTGTAGCATATTTCAACAAAACATTTCTACAACACCTAGACACTGTCGCTCCATTGAAAGAAACTGCACAAATCCTCAAGTCCAGAGACACTGCCTGGCTTTACTATAAAAAAACAAAGAAACACAACAGCTAACTAAGTACCAAGAACTGCGCAACCGTGCAAAAAAATGCATTAGGCTGGACAACTAAATTCCATCACAACCACCAAAAATTTTGGAAAAATGTAAACAAGTTACTAAAACCCACCCAAAGGGCTACCCCCAAACCAACCACCCCTGACACTAAAGTTCAGATCTAAACACAATTCAGCTCCCACTTTGTGAACTCAGTTCTATCCTTAGTATCACAGGACAGTTCCTTCCTCACTATTCCCCCAACACAAATAACACTAATACAAGCTTTACCCACAAAACAGTGTCCACCACTTCAATCAAAAGCATGCTCTCCAAACTAAAAACCTCATCAACAGCAGCCGACCTACTCCCCAGCTATTTCTTGAAACTTACAGCAGATGCTATTGCTATCCCAGACTCCACTCTCGTAAATAGATAAATTGTTGAAAACTACGTGCCCAAACTCTGGAAAATATCCTATGTTACACCCATACATAAAGGTGGGACCTCCACTGAACTTAATAACTATAGACCCATTGCTTTACTCTCCCCCCTGGCCAAAATCCTAGAAAAATGCATCCGTACTCAGATGCTAAAATATCTTCTAGACAGCAACATCCTGTCACCTACTCAGTGTGGTTTCAGACCTGCCCATAGTACCAATACAGCCCTCCTCTGCTTCACAGACACAGTAAACCATCTCAAAAATGAAGGCCTGCAGCTGTCAACTCTTTTTTTGGATATGTCCAAAGCATTTGACATGGTCTCACACCAAATCCTGCTAAACAAACTAAACCAATATCACCTATCAAATTCCACTCTTACCTGTTCCAGAGCTACTTAACTGACAGGTACCAAGCTGTGAAATGGGAAAATTCTCTCTCTCCTCAGCTGCCCATAACTACAGGAGTCCCACAGGGTTCTATCTTAGGACCACTACTATTCACAATCTTCACAAATTACCTCCATGCCTCCACACAGCATGCATCTATCATTCAGTATGCAGATGACACTACCTTAATCTGTGCTGCACAAACATTCCCACCCTCCTGCAACAACTCAACTAGCATTCTCTGACGTTGAAAACTACCTTACCAAAGCCCAACTTATCCTCAAGCCAAAGAAAACTCAGATTATGATTACAGCCAGTTCTAACAAAAACACTGATAACAGTCAATTCACTATCTACTCCCCAAATGCTACTCCAATCGCTCCAGTGGCACAGGCTAAGCTATTGGGAATAACCAGAGACTCCCACCTAAAATATGACAGTCATCTCAACTTAACTATTAGAAAAGTACATGCCAAACTGGGATCACTCGACAGTATCAAACCATTTCTTACCAACAACACAAGATCAGCCATTGCTCGCTCCCAACTTCTATCCATCCTACTCTATGCATCTCCCATTCTGACTAACCTCAACAAAACTGAACTAAGCAAAATGGAAGCCTGCTATAACAGAATTGCCTGCTTTGCTGCAAATTGCTCATATAGAATTCATCACTGTACTGCTTCGAGACAGCTCCACTGGCTTGAACTGCCCAACCTCCTAAACTATAATCAGCTCTGCCTCTGTCATTCGCTCTATTACCTACCCAATAAGTGTCCTGCCCTCAAAAACCTAGTAGATCACTCGGCCAAAAGGCCTTTTAGATTGTCAAGCAAACTACTACTAGAAGTCACCAACAGCTACAATAGCTTTGGAAATGCACTATATAGTAGTTCAGTGGATAAAAAATGGAACTCTATCCCCACTAGCATTCAAAACGCATCATCCAAAGTCTCCTTTAAAGACCTCATCAGGTAACATCTCAAGCAAAGTTGGCAGTGCCATGATTGCTCCCCAGGCTAGTGAAAGCGGATAAGGTACACATACTAAACCTAGAGTAGTTGATAATAGTTTTCAATCTTACTCACAAACACTGGCTAATCTACAATGTATGTACTGTACCTGTGTACTATGTACGCATTCTACCTATGCTCCAAATTTCAGCTGTAGACTACAAATATATTAATTACCTTTATTTTTAAATTAATATTTTTTTGTTTGTTCTCTCCACTGTAACTGTTCATGTGCTGTATACCACTGTATAAACATGTCTTTTGTAATTTGTGTGTATAATGATCATGTCTAAATAACTAAATGTATCTGTAATTTTTCTATGTGGAGCTTTTCTCCCCGGGCCTCTGCTGAAAAAGGGCTTTTTCAGCTAAGTCAAACACCCCCGGTTAACAAACGTAAAATAAAATAAATAATGTTCCAGTCCACTGTAAGGAGAAAACATCCATCTTCCAACCTGAGGGGCAAAGGTGCAAAACAGTGGAAGCTGTTTGTTGACCTTTGAAGCACAACAGGTCCATCTGAGGAGTAACTCAAAGGTGGAGGATGTCCTGGAAAACCTGCATCTTCAGGGACCATTTCTGAAGGCTAAGAACCTGCTTAAAGAATCTGTAATACTTTGCCCTGTGACGGGATGTATGAGGCTGAGTGTGTGACATGTTTTTCTGGGTGGCAACATCTCAGACTTCCTCAGCCAGTCTGCACAATTGATAAGACCTGGTCCCTCCTTACTTACTTATGTATCACATTACAGTTGTGTTGTCTGTAGAAACTCACAGGGTACCTGGTTTTCAGAGGTGTGAAAAAACCTTAAGAGCTTGGATGAGTGCCCTCACTTCTTTCACGCTGTGTTCTTTTAATAACCTTGGCTGCCGTCTGCCCTAGTCTCATTGGTTGCCTCATCTGAGGCATCTGTGTACATTTCCTGAACTGGAGCTGGAGGAGTGAAGCGAAGCCCTGGGTTGAGATTCACCTGCTCCTTCTTCCCCAACAGCTCCCATCCAGGATGAGGTAAAAGAGGGATTACTGTGATCAGAAGGTACGAGTCCTGAGACCAAACTGTTTTCGGGTACCACTGGATTTTACTTGTATATATGTAGACTGGCTAAGGGACAGCATTAGGATAGCAGTTGCCATAAACCCCAGAGCCCTTAGGAAGTAGTCAGTAAGGCTCTGTACCTTCTCTTTAGGTAAGAAGACCTGCATTATTTTTGTGTCCAGCCTGTACCCCAGAAAATCTAGAACCCGAGATGGTTGCAAGGAGGATTTCTGTAGTTGATTGTGAACTCCAACTCAGACAGAAGGGGACGGGTTGGTGAATTTGAGGTAAAGTAGCTTGGATTAACAGGTCTAAGTGTGTGCGTTTTTGTGGGGTAAATATGTATTCCCTAGGTTTGGAAAAATGTGATCACTGGTGCCAGCCACTTTGTGAAAACTCTGTGAAAAGTCGAAAAGGCAAACACTGAACTGATAGAGAGGGGCCAGTACAAAACCTGAGGAATCTCCTTCAAAGGATCCAAACTGGTAAATGGAGTTAAGCATCCTTTAGATCTAGGGTTACCACAAAAGCCTGAAGCAGAATGAAAGGTAGAAGTGTATGAGGAGAACATTTTGAAGGCAGGCACTTTTAAGAAGGTGTTTAGTAGGGAAAAGTCTAGCACAGGCTTCTACTACACTTCTTTCCTTGGCACTAGGCAGTATGGAGTAAAACTCCTTTCCCACAAATTCTTCTGGCACCGACTCTGTTGTGCCTTGTACCCATAGTTTCTGCAAAATGGGTGGGAGCAGATGACTCGGACTGTGTGGAAGTGGGGTTATGCCATTTAGAGGAGGAACCTGCATCCAAGACATTTTTATGACAGATAGCACCCATTTGTCCGTGATGATCTTCTCACAGGTGGAGAGAGACTATGTCAGTCTTTAAGACAGGGGTAGGGAGGGGCTTGGGGCCAAGGGAAAGGGAGGTAAAAGATAGTCACAGAAATCTGATCCCAAAAGGGAGGCCTCCCAGATGAGGTATTTCTGTGTGGTTTATCTGGGAGCCTTCTGTCTAGGCCTAGGGTCCCTTCTGACAAAAGGTTGGGTAATTCCTCCAGTACCTAGGTACAGAGGTAAACAGAAGCTGCTTGCAGTCCATCGTGGTTTTACCTGCTCTTAAAGTGTTTTGAAAAGGTTGGCTGCTTGAGGTCTAAGCAAGAGATCCTTGTCTAAAGGGAAGTCCACTATTTTTGCTTTCAACTCCTCTGGAACAGGCTAGTTATATGTAACCATGAATAATTGCGTATTACACAGCCTGTAGCAGATGCTGTGGACAAAGCCTTCACAGCACCATAACTGCATTAATACTATGTGTGGTCACTTCTTTAGGCTGATTAAGCAAGGATAATGTTTGTTGGTTAGAGTTAGTACCCTACAAATCCATTACTTTTTTTTAATGTCTCCAAATCTTTTAGGTTTCTAATACCATGACGGGAGTGGACCCCATCCCTAAGTCAAAGTACGATTAAAGTTCATGAAATTAGTACTGTTTCAACCTTTGATGTCAGCCAGAAGTGCTTTTCGCAGCACCTGCAATGTGCCCAGTAATGATTCCTTCTGGGATTCGTGCAGAGTTACATGCATTGGTAATGCATCTAAATACAAATGTAGTTTCTTTTTTATAAGACCCATTGCTCTTACTACTATTGGGACTATCTGGGTATCCTTCCACATTGCTCTCATTTCTGCCTGCAAATCCTGATATTTTATGACTTTGTCTCTCACTGTACACAAGACACTAATAGTCACTGGGTGTGGCAATTTCAATGATCAATGCTACTTCTGTCTCCTTTTCATGGACTACTACATCCAGTTTTCTAGTATCTATCTTTTGAACTGTTGGTAATGGATGATCTCATGTGATGTAAACGCCATTTTCTATGATGCTTTGAGGCTCATGTTTCCAGTGTTTTTCAGCCATTTCAATACCATAATGTTTGCATAATCTCCAGTACAACAATCTTTCCGCATTATTAAGTCTTTCAGCAGGGCCGGTGTTAGCATTTTGGGGGCCCACAGCAGATGTCAAGTTGGGGGCCCCTGGGCACTTCAAGCCTATGTATCACCTTGTCACTACCACCCTTCCTAAGGAACATTTTAGTTCATAATGCAAACTTTTAGGAGTATTGTACACAGACTGACCTGTAGCAATAATACTATTAACATTACAACAGGCTTGTGTAGCACATGCACGCGCGCGTACACACACACACGTCTTCCCCTGTTTTTCCTCCATCTTGGGCACCCTACTTTTTTCTTCCTTTTCTCTCATTTTTCCTTATTATATAGCTTTTCCAAAATGCCATAACTCCCTATATGTTCTGAAGTGCATTTTAAAGATTTTTTTCTTTTTACATAATCTTTTCATCCAATGATGACTTGGAACAGAAAAAAAACAAAAGAGTTGAGAAATATGCCTGGAGAGATGTGCACAAAACTAAATTATCAGAATCTCAACAACTGATTGGCGTCAACTTCAAAATACTGAGGGAAAGTTATTCAAGATTTTCAAGTACAAAGATTCAACGCAAATACCCATATTGAAGTATACGTAAGTAAGATGGCCCACATTTAATGGTCATTTTACGTATTCAATGTTAATATTTTTTCTAATTAATGTCATGGTCAGCCAAAACAGCTTTTTACTTTTATCGTATTTAGTAAACGTAATTAACTTAAGGTAATAAGTGACAACATTGGACTCTGCGTAACCACTGTATTCTGGATTTGCACTTATGAGAGGTCCAGTGTTTTTCATTATCACCGTGATGTCTACATTTCTTAAATATTAGTTGAGTAAGCGGTACAGTAATGAGAGGTTTACTCACAATAGAAATGTGTCCACTCCTTTATCTTATTTCCGGGTTTGACTACATGACGTTGCACTATGTTTAAAATGATTTCTGTCAGCATTGGATGTAATGCACAGCACTGAAAATATTAATGTTATATGTTAACTCATTAAAAGAAAAACAAACCAAATGTTTAAAAAAAAACATACCATAAATATGGGTGAACTTTACTGCTGGAAAGCAAATGACGTGCATCAGTAAATGCGGGGTCGTACATGCGTGCCATGGTGGTCAAACTTGTAACTGAACATGGGGTATTTGCTGCCCAGATTTGTAAACCCAATCAGGAAGCTAGAACTTGCTTCTTGATTGCTACAGCCAATTAGGCCCCTTGCTTTACTGAAGCGGACCTGATTGAGAGCAGCTAACAAGTAAAGCAAGGGACCTGATTGGCTGCAGCCATCAAGGAAGCAAGTTCTTTCAGGGGGGGAAAAAAGCGTAATCGTGGAACGGCGCTGCCAAATGAACAAGCGATTTTGAAACCTGTGGCTGCTTCATATGGGGGCCCTAGGATGTGGGGAGATAATCGGGGGCTCCCCACGGCCGCGGGTTTGGCGGCTGCCCAATGCCAGCTATGCCTTTCAGTATACAGTCCTTCTGACATTAGTATGTCACAACCAGCAATGAGGTGTGATACAGTTTCCAATTCGGTTTTACAAAATCTACATTTGTCTTTCTCCCACATGTTCAATGGACTTTGTAAACCAACATGCATACAAGCCCACTATCTTGGGCCGCCAATATTAACCTTTCATCTCTTGGTTTGAATTTGCCTCTCCTTAACCATTCCCTACATTCGTTCCCGATCAACATAAAGTTCTTTCAGAAGTTTTCTATACTTGCAACTATATATATTTTCCACATTTCTTGCCTTCTCATCTGATCCTTCACCTTATATTCTTTCTTTTTTTTGGCACATTCAGTTGCTGCCTGATTTTTATCTACTTCTGGTTCGATTTCCATTCCTGCTTCACACCGATATGCTTCTGCTAGATTAAGCAGAGAAATCATTTTAGATTTATTCTCCTCATGTTTCAAAACTTTTACTATGTTTGGGTCTTGTGAGGTTAGCAGATATGTGTGGAGTCCCATGATTGCAGATCTACACATGTAGTCAATTTCAAGGAGGCCTACCCCTCCTTCGGAATGCAATCTCTTGGTGAGCATGAAGCATCCTTCTTGTTTTCCTCTTTAATCTATCCAACATGTTTTGGGGCCAGTCAATCATTCCAAAACTGCAAATTAGGAAAGGAAGAACAAATTGGTTTATAGCTTGGATTTTGTTCCTAGATGTCAATGCTGTTTGCAGGATTAATTTAAGTCTTATAAAGTATTCCTTACTAAGTTTTATTTGCATTTGTTCAAGTTTTATAGTTGATCCTTCATCAATACCCAAACATTTATACACTCCGTCTTGCTAAACCTCTTTTATAGCATATTCTTGCTGCAAACTGGTGTTTTCTTGGTGCTGCAGTTTTCCTGCAATAAAGGTTGTTTTTGCATATTTATCAAGACCGAATGACATTCTTATATCATCTGAAAAAGTTTTGACAGCTTGCGGTTGTGCTTTCAGTTCCTCATCTGATGAGCTATACAGTTTTAAATCATCGACAAAAAGAAAATGAAACGTCTTTACACTTTATTGTTTTCTAAGAGCCAAATTACAGCTATGGTCTAAGCTGTTAAGCAGACAGCTTAATGGGTTAAGGGCAAGACAAAATAGCAGCAATGACAGAGTCACCCTGGAATATCCCCCTTTGAATTTTTATCCCTGGGATAAAAATCTGTCCTTTATCATGGCTCATTTGCAAAGTGGTCTGCCACTGTTCATGGTCACTGTGATGTAGTCATTCAGTGTAGGGTATATTTTATACATTTGTA
Source organism: Protopterus annectens (assembly GCF_019279795.1). NCBI lineage: Eukaryota > Metazoa > Chordata > Ceratodontiformes > Protopteridae > Protopterus > Protopterus annectens. Next base: position 381,243,816 of record NC_056739.1, on the reverse strand, counting down.
AGCACTCTTTTATCCATGAATGTGGGATACTGTCAAATGCTTTTTTTATAGTCAATCCATGCCATACTTAGACTTTTCCCCTTTTTATAGTTCTCCACTATGACATTATTTAACAAATGGGTCCTTTGATCCATATGACTTTCTCTTATTGCCCTTTTGTTCTACTGCCATAACTGAGTTTTCTTCTAAATGACTATAAACTCTGTCGGCATCAATTCCCATGTATAGTTTATACATTGTCGGAAGGCAAGCTACTGGTCTATAATTTTTAGGGTAGCTTGCAGGTTCACTTAAGTAGGAACATTGTTTTTTCCTCTTGTTAGCCAGGTTGGTGTCTGTTTAGGGTGCGCATATAAATGGTTCATACTCATGGCTAAATCTTCGTGCAAAAATGTTAATACCTTTCACCAAAAGTTACATAATGCATCTGGGCCTGGGATTTTCCAATTAGAAGCTTTTCTTAACTTTGTTTCAATCTCTCTGGCTGTTACTTCATCCCAATTCATATCCTGTACCTTTAAACTTCTTATTCTTTCTTTTACTTCTTCTATCCATTTAGCATCTTTGTTATGTTCCACAAGATCTTCATAGATACTTACCCAAAATGCATCTATTTCTTCTTTTTCTGGCAGTCAATTATTTTAGCTTGTTTCCCAGTTCTCTATAAAACCTTTTTGGGTCATCAACAAATTGCTTATTTTGTACTTTTCCTTTATATTTATCTGCGCATCTTCTAAGTTTTTCCACCTATGCTGAGATTTTTAGTTTATTTGCTATAGTGCATGATAGATCCTGGTCTCTTCTAATACTGTGCATTGCTTTTATCAAGTCTATCTTTATTAGTATTTTTGTTGATCTGTTCTCTCTTCTATGTTCTTTTAACAGACACTTCTTGCCTTAACTGCTTTACAGTTTTCTCTACTCGATACTTCCATGATGGTATTCGATTTCTCCCCTTCATTTCCCTCACTGCCTTGTGTTCTTGTGGTAGAACTTTATCAGTTATTAATTTAGCTGCACAGTAATATATTCTGTTTACTTCTGTTATATTGCATGGATCTCTATGAACAGTCCTAGTTACTGTGTTCATTTGTTTTATCATACTTCTGACATTTTGGGTTTTATGTTTCTGCAGTTTATTTCTTTCATTGCTCTTAATACGTCTCTCTCTGTCTACTAAATCAAGCAACTCTTCTCTCAGCTCATTTTCTTCTAAACTGAAGGCACATTTTTTGTTTTCCATTTCCTGCAGGCATTCTATAGCAAGTTCTATAGCATATTCCTGAAGCACACCCTCTTCAATTTCATCCTGTGCCATCTGTTGCTCTGTCATATGGGAACGCACTGGCCCATCATTCCTCAACACTGACTGCATTAGAGTTTCCACAGTTTCCTGCTCCTTCCCTTGCTGTCTAGCTTCAAGTGAACGTTTTTTCTGTTTTTTTGTGGTAGGCTCAAAAATATCTTCATATGGCACCTGACCAATTGCTTCCTGTTCCACTGGTTTCCCCTTAATCGGTATAGCCATTGCTCTATCCTGTTGTGGTGCTTTCTGAATTAGATTTTCTACACTGAATCTTTCACTTCACAGGTACTCCATAACCTCAGTTTCTATTTCTTTAACTTCTCCATTACTAATCTCCTTTTTTACTTTTCCTCTGTCTTTTTATTTTTTGTATTGCAAAGTTTTCCATGCCCGGATTCCTTGGCCTGTATTTCTCTTCAAATATCTTTGGTGCTGCTCTTTTGGTGTTAGTTTTGATTTCTCCTTTGCATGAATATTAAACCATATTAAATCTGTTTTTCTTTCCCATGTCCATATTTCTTCTTCATGTCTCCTGATCTTCCTGCTTCTCCTTACTTTACGGACTCACTTCATCCTGCTGTGATATAACCTGTGTTACACCTTCTACACCAAATCCTTCACTTCACAGGCATTCCATAACTTCAACTTCTATTTTTTTAACTTTACTAACCTTTTCTACATTCCCTCTTTGTGACATTTTTTATTGTGAAATTTTCCATATCCTGATGACTTTGCCTGTATTTCTCTTCGAATATCTTTGGGATTGCCTTCTTTATATTGATTAATTTGGCTTTCTCATTTGCATAAATATTGCACCATATCAAATCTCTTTCTTTCCCATGTCCATATTTCTTTTTTATACTTTTCAAAAATCTCTAGGTTTTGTTGTTTATATTTTCGCACTTCATCAGATGCTTCTTTTTCCAAACAGATCAAAGTTTTTTGATCTATATACTGTTTTTCACAAATCTGTTGTATTAATGTATACACATTTTTATTTGAAGCTTCTGACAGTTTTGCTTGTGGAAGTATTTTTCTTTCCTGTAAATTCTCTCTCAATCGTTTTGTATATATTGTGTCTGGAAATTCTGGACTTTTTGCATTAATAGTAACAATACACAATTTCTTTTTTATCCCCAATAGTCCACTTTATCATCTTTATGGCTCTTCTTTAATCTACCAGTTTTTGTGATTTTTGTGGGCTACTACTTTTTTCTACATTGGGGGGGGGGGCATCCTCCCCCTGGGCCTGGCCACACTGTAGGAATGTTTATACATTCCGAGGGTTCCGCACTGTCATCTTTTCCAGTCCTGGCAACAGTGTGCCTACCAGGCTTGGCACTTTTTTATCCTGGGCCTTGTGCACCCAGCTCTTTTTTTTATTTTTGACCTACTTCTGTCCATCATACATGCTATATAAATACAGTCTACATATCAGTGTCGCCTTGGTGAGATTTTGTGAAAAACAGGGTCCACCTCACAAAGGTACTCACCAAAACTTGAGTACTTCAATAATGCTCTCCTTTACTTTCTAACTTATCTCTCCATTCGGACATTTTGTAAGGAATGGAGTATGGATATCAAGTATTTGGTGATCTGGGCTTAGCAATTAATAGCCCTGAATGCCAAGGTAGAGGAAGTACAAATATTTTTACCCCACCTATTCGCAGCCTTGCTATCCTTGACTGAAGGGATGGCACTGGTTTTTGGAAGGAATTCTGAAGGCTTGTCAGACAAGAGGGAAACTGCAGAAGGGTCCACCATTGGATTTTTAAACCAAAACATATGATCAACAGGAACTTTATTAAATTTTGCCAGGTCTTCCGGGAGCCAGAGGCTAGGAGTCATGGGGCAACAGTAGTGGATTAAAAAGCATCTAAAAAGGCCTCAAAGGAGGAGGAGACAGGGTAAGGGACTGGGGGCCCATTTCTAAAAGGTTGTAGTATCTTTTCTGTACCGCTGTAATTTGCCTAGATTTGCACTCAAAATGCTTCATCATATTTAAGATTTTCTCTCCAAAAGCAGCTTCTTCTAGAGGAGAATCAAATGAAATGGAGTCCTTATCATCTGAAGGGAACAGACCAGGACAGTGCATTTGGGAGGAGCATGCCACAGAATGGCCATAATCAGAAGCCGCCTCATCTTCAGAGGAAGAAGAGTCCACAGTCATCTTTTGAGGTGGGGGGACGGAGTTGAAATGAGAAAGGAGGAGGTTTTAGATCCAACACCCCTGCCTTAGCAAGCTACACCTCATTCCACACATTCTGACCCCAAAATGAGGTCGGAAGACTAAGGGTGGTGGACTCTCTATCTTCATTAAGGATAGGCACACCTCTACAGTGGTTTGCCAACATGACACACTGGAACTACTCCAAGTGCAACTGACAGTTGGGAAAAACACCCATCCAAGTTATAGCCAGCTATAGACCACCACTCCCCTCCATGACTCAGGACACCCACTCCTCCTGCTGGACCTACTTGATTAAGGTACCCCCAACACCCTGATCCTTGGTGACTTCAACTACCCCACCACAGACTGAGTGAACTATTTCTGCACTAATGCGCTCACCCAACAATTCCTTGACTTCATCAATTCTACCACACTAGACCAGCTCGTCTCATCTCCCACAAGGGGAGATAACATTCTGGACTTGGTTCTCACCAATATGGGTGACTGCTGCACCACTCCCATAGTATGTTCTTCTCTGGTGAGATCAGATCATCGGTCTGTCTCATTTGAAGTTTCAGTAACACCCCCCCACACACACACACCCCAGCCATAGCCAGGCTAAAAAACTTCTCAAAAGCTGACTACAACCTCCTAAGGGAGGGTATCAGTAGCTTTGTACTACTGCCCCCTCCCACAAGATGCAGACAACTATGCTGAACTGTACGCCAATGCAGTATACAAGCACCTGTACAAATGGCACACTCAACAGAACTAAAACCTGCTCAAGGAAACACAAACCTATGTGGTGGGATATCCTCTTATTAACAGGCTTTACAACAAAAGGAAGAAACTGTTGTCCAAGGGTAAAAAGGCACAAATTTCAAATTGGAAAATACTTCCTCCTTAGCCTCATCAAGCAAAATAAGATCACTAGTGAAAACCTCCAAGGCCAATTATGAATCAAAACTAGCCTCCAAAACAAAGGGAAACCACAAAGCTTTTTTCAGTTATGTCAGAAACCTCCATGGCAAAGCCCAGGTTTGTTACAAATTAGTACTTAACGGTATCACTTACACTGATCCTGTTGACTTAGCAACCTGCTAGCAGATAGGTTCAGTGAAAACCCCCCCCCCCAAAGGCCCACTCGATATCTCTGCTACTTGTCCCACACCTCACATCTCCATAGATCAAGTGATAAAGGCCCTAGCCAAGGCAAATAACACATCTTCCATGGGACATGATAGTATCCCAGGCTATATTCTGCACCATCTCCAGCAAGAACTAGCTTCGTCACTGAGCACCCTATTTAATCACAGCCCAAGTACAGGCTTCCATCCAGCAGAGTGAAGAACTGCCATTGTCACCCCTATGCACAAAAGTGGACAATATTGCCCCATTAGCTTGACAAATCTGGTCTGTAGAGCCATGGAGCATATTGTTATGGATCATATAAACAAGGACATAGGCAATCTCCAAGCACTTAACCCCACCCAGTTCAGATTTGTCAAGGGTATATCTTGCCTGATGAACCTGCCTGACTTCTTTGAGACTGTCACCATGGCCCTGGAAGAGGGAATGTCAGTACACACAGCTTACCTTGACTTGGCCAAGGCCTTTGACACAATCCTCCACTTGGGCATTATCGCAAAGCTAACACAACTTGGCATAAATCCCCATCTCATCAAATGGGTGGCCAAATGGCTCAACAAAAGACCCACAAGGTCAAAATACGCACCTCCACCTCCGACAGCAGACCTATCACTAGTGGTGCTCCCCAGGGATCTGGCCATTTACCCCTACTGTTTGGCATCTACTTCTCAGAGGTCCAGGCAAAGACAAAAGGCCTATGGCTGACCAAGTTTGTGGATGACCAAGTTGGGTACTAGCACTGACTCCCCAAATGATGTTAACATACTGCAAGAGGGTATCACAGCAACAAATGACTGGTGTCAAAGTCACGGCCTTAAGTTAAAGGCAAAAAAATGTATTTTACCATTTGGGAAAAACATGGCCCCTACTGATCATCACATCAACGGCAACCCCTTAAGCAAAAAACCTGTGGTGAGAGATCTCGGTACTCAGGTTAACAATCTCATATTTGACCATCATGTGGTGGCAGTGGTCAGAAAAGCCTTTACTTGATTCATCTCATAAGTAAAGTGATTGCATCCAGAAAAAAGGACCTTATTACCTTTCTGTACTCCTCCCTCATTAGGCATATAACTGAGTATAATGCCCAGTTTGGTATGTACCTCTCCAAACACCTGCATCAGCTGAAAAGGCCAAAGAAATACCTCACAAAGGGCATCCAACACCTGTCCTATGCAGACATGCTCAAATCACTCTAACTCTATTTGGTATCGTACAGATTGCTCAGAGGTGATGTGTCTCGACTACAAGGGAATTTCGGACCATGCCCTACTAGAGATGCTCCATATCTAAGTCTAACTCACCGCACATTGCCTGCTCGAAAGGGCTAAAGCTAATATGTGACATCAACAAAAACCTGATTGAGGGACAGGTTTGTCTCCCAGAGGCTGCCCCATCTCTGGAATAGAATTCCCATACACGTCAAATGGAATACCTCACTGACCCTCTTCAAGCGCAACCTTGACGAGTGGATGGGAAACCTCAAATATACCACAGGGATTTCACCTACATCCCTCACTGACAGGGGCAACAGATACTGACTGAGGTTTCTTTTTTGAGGAATAAACTCTTGGCTAGGCTTGTAAGGGTCTCAAAGCCATTAGCCTAATAACCTCCTACGATCCTATAAAATGGCCTTAAACCTTGAGAAAAATCCACGGATTCTTTCTCCCTAGAAGAGGAAGGAGGAGATTGAGGAAAAGACGCATGTTTAGTTTTCTGATGCTTCTTCTTGGGTGTGACTTCTGCCTGTACTTGGCACGGTGGCTCATTATCCTGATGTATCCTGATTCGTTTTCAGAGATCTCTTCAATAACCAGGATCAGATGGACACACACGGGTGCCTCCAATATGATTATGTGGTTCACCTCCATCTGTAAAATCATCAGCTGCCTAGGCCACCACCACCAAACTAGCCTCCAGGGGGGTCCTGGTAGAGGGCATCTGAAAAGGACTCAGACATACTGTGGGTTATGAAACCTTAGTGGATATGCTGGAATCAGACAGGGCCAACTGAGTCCCTAGCCTAGACCTTTTTCTTAAGTGTTGGAAGTACATCCATGGAGGTGGAATCTGCTACCTTGAAATGGGCCAACAGTTTCAGATGTTGGATTCTCAAGAAAGTGTTTAGAGAAGACAGGCAGGACCACAAGGTATAAGGAACAAAGGATGGGCAGATGGAACATGCTTTGTAGTTGCATTCTGCACCTAACCAAAAAATAAAAAGGACACTGGGTGTGCAAGATGTTGTATAAGATTTGCCTACTGCACTCACACTTACCCCTCCTGGCTGACATCTAATACCAGTTAAAAAAAAAAAAAAAAAGTTAAGAAATATAAAGGAGGGTTCTCTAAAGGGGCACTTTGAGTATTCAAAGCAACTGTACCAACGACCAAAATGACAACAGGTCCAACGGATGCGTGACCTCTGTTTGGGGTGAAAGCAAAACAGTCTGAAAAATTATTTCTGTACATCAGGCAATATACTCTTATGCTTGTGAGCTGAGGTCACACGTCAGACGTACAATCATGGGAAGGTAAAGTTTTGGTGCCCCAGCCAGAGAGTGGTGATAACCTGTATTTTACAAATACTGCAACTGTGATTTAACTCCAAGTATGTTATATCCAGCAGTGGCACACTTGAAAACTCCCCAGACTTGACTTCCTACCAAAGCAAATGCCCAATTCTTCGCCTCAAAAGGGTCTTACACAGGTAGTATAATAACCTAATCATGCACTTGGGCTGAAAGCATACATATCTGGACTTATCGAGGACCAGAATCATTGAGCCTGGGAGAGGCAGGTTTTCCCTTATGCTCTCCTCCTGCTAAATGTTTAACAGAACTTTGATAGGCCTCTCCAGTTTTATGGCTTGGTTGTCTTTTTATACAATAACAACTTAACTTTTCTCCTATGTTCTGATACAGGTGACATTTCATCTACTGGACGAACAAGTTTCCCTTGTCTCAGCTCTAATGTTTCCTATGGTCCACAAAAAACTCTAAACCCACAGAACAAAAATATAATAGCAAGGAAAAAGCAAGCAATAAGCCAAAATGTTGGTACTTACTACTCATGAAGTTTTGTCTGAAGTGATCAATGGACTTTAATGAGATAGGAGACAGTCCACTCCTGCATCAGAAAAGAATTAAAGATGGCGTGGATTACCATATCATTATAGCAAAGTTGCCGTCTGATATTCTCAGCAAGGGAGATGGCCTTGAGCCTGCTCTGGGAACATCCAACAGTTCTTGAAGACTGGCCAAAGACTGACATCTGCAGGTAGCCTAGCCCCCTATATTATGAATACAATACAGTGAGTAGCCATTATGCTTGCTTTGCAAAAAAGAGAAATAAAGCCCCGACTACCACCTAAAAAACCTTGGGCTGATTGATGGTACAGTTGTTGCAAGAGTATGCTACACAAGAAGAAGAATGATGAAGCAAAGTTTCTTTACCTATCTCAAGAGGATGGATGGGACATCTTTCTAGAGAGGGACACTCTGCCGATATTCTCCAAGGATTGAATAATGAATCTGCTATTAAAAAGGGTTGGACATTACATCACTTGTGAAAGCAAGTGAAACATCCTCACACACTGGCCCATTCCACTGCACGTCTACCCCATAGGTCCTTGTGGGAACATATAGACAGGAATACGAAGCACAAAATAAAAAATATCTTGATGGCTGCTTGGATGCTGACTGCACCACAACTAGATCTTGCCCCATCAGATAATAAATGGGGGAGATTAATGTAATGCCTGTCCTACTAGAAATAAAGATTTGTGCAGCATTAACCATTCTAGACTTGGGGACTTTTCAGAAGCTAGCAGACAGATGGCAAGTTAGGAATTTCACAGGTGTCAGCCTCAAAAATTCTACACCATCTCCTTAGCAAAATGCTGTAGCATAATAAAAATACTATCGGGTTTCTATGGATAGCAGAGGACAAGATTATCAATATGTAGGCATTCTACAACACAGCCAGTTTTCTGTGTGTTCTAGGGGCTGCTGATTGCACCCACACTGCCATCAATATGCCACCTGCATGATATAGTGTTCAGTATATCAACCAAAAGGGCTTCTATTCCAACTGACAGGTGCACTGCAATGCACAGAGTATTATATGTAAGGTGTCTGTCTGTCATCCAGGCAGTTCCTAGGACTCCCATGTGTAGCACATGTGCGACCAAGCATTTTCGGCATAGTGATTTTCCAGAGAGTCACGTAATTGGTATGTGCAAACACTCAGCTGAGAAAATGTCCTGGATATGCTGTTCCTTCAGGTGCAAGCAGCAAGCTGTTCATATTTATTTTTATCTTTGTTTGTTGGAGATGACATAGGATATGCCTTGGAACCATGGACGATGACCGCATATGTAACCACCAGAACAGGAGAAAAATGGCTTAGAACACTGCATTGTTGCAGACATGGTACATCGGGTCTATACTGTATTTTCAAAAGTTTCAAACATTGAACACCATATGGTTGACACCATATGAGCGATGTTTGAAATTTCTGTGCCCCCCACACCCCCGCTACTTAAATATTCCTACTCCGAGATCGCACTGCATTGAAGAAAAGGGAAAATATTCCCTACGGCAATTTCCGTGTTACACACGTGACGTTTCAACCAATCGGGTTCGCTCAATAAGCATTCGCCGTTTACAATTTTCGATCAAGCAATAGGAACCTGGAACATCAATGAATGTGCATTTGGACTTATTCATATAATAGAGGCAATGTAGTATGCACCTGAGACAAGTAATAAAATAATCATTGTGCCATGCTGCAGAATAGACTTTTACAAAAGCACTTAAATCAGAACACTGTAGTATTGACAGATGTATGTATGGCAGCAATGAACCATAAATCAAGGAGAGGAGTCTTCAGATGAATCACTTGCAGTGTACCCCAAGTGAGGCACAAGCAAATGTAATTTGTAGAGGCACTGGCAAAGAGGCAGTATCAGGTTCACAACTACAGGCCATGACATGCACAACACTTCAAAGGGGATCCAGTATCTGTCTGTCTGGGACAACATGATCAACAGATCACGATGCTTTGCCAGAGATGGTCTGCACCTGTCACCCCTGGGATTCGGGTTACTGGCTAAGGCTCTTGCCACCCCTATAGTGCCTTTTTTAGGCAAAGTTCAAAGGACAAAACCACCACCGTAACAGGTATAAGTATGCAAAATCTGAAGGTAATGCCAGAAGTCTAAACCTCAAAATGCACTCTCTCGAGGCACTCCTAAAAATGGAGAACATTGATATCTGTCTAGTAACTGAGACCTGGTTCAAGGCTCTAGACAGCACCCCTGCAATACCAGGCTACAACTCTTACCACACTTTTCGGCCACCAAACCAGGATCGAAACACTAAAGGTGGAGGAGTGTCCATATTCACCAAGGATATTCACACCACCAGGTTAGTTGCCCAACACAATGCAAATGAAATTCTCCAGGTGCAACTAACACTACGTAAGACTGCAATCCAAAGTGTAGCTTGCTACAGATTCCTCGCCATGGCCCAAGATTCACACTACACCTTTCTAAACATACTGGAAAATATTAATATACAACCAAACACCCTAAAAAATGGGTGATTTCAACTACCCTGTCATTAACTGGGAAAACTACTTGTGAACCAACACCTTTGCCCAACGGTTCTTGGAATTCATAAACTCCAATGCCCTGGATCAACTAATCCATAGTCCCACCAGGGGCTCCAATATCCTAGACCTGGTCATTATCAACATGGGAAATTGATGTTTCACACCTATGGTCACCCCCTCATTGGTCAGGTCAGACCATAAGCTAATCACCCTTAACATCCACATCCCACCCCCACCCCCCAGTAAGGAAACCTCCATAAAAAACTTCTCCAAAGCCAACTTCATGCTACTCAAGTCAGAAGTTACAAATGTCATGACACCCATGCAGACGGGAACTGAAAGTTTGACTGCTGAGTCTTGCACTAAGGGACTGTACGAGCACATCCTCTCATGCATGAATCGTGCCATCCCAAATAGAACCAAGATGTTTTCCTCCAAAAAAAAAAGCCAATCTGGTGTTCCCCTGCCATAAACAAACTTTACAACAAAAAGAAGAAACTGTTGCAGAAAAGAAGAAAATCCCAGGATGCAAAAAAACTCCCTTACCAGCCTCGGTAAAAAGCTGAGATCCCTCATAAAATCCTCCAAAGCTAGTTACGAAAATAAAATTGCCAAAGATTCCAAAGACAACCACTAGGCATTCTATAACTATGTCAAGAATCTAAATGGCAATGCTCAGATCTGCTCTGAGCTACAACAGAATGGCATTAAATATACAGATCCCAAGGATATTGCCAAAATCCTGGCAGATCGATTCAGTGCCAACTTCACCCCCCCACCCCTAAATGGCCCACCTCAATACTGGAAGATTGCCAAATTCCAGTAATAATGGCCACACAGGTAAAAAAACGCACTCTCCAAAGCTAAGAATACAGCATCCATGGGACCAGATGACATCCCGGGCTGTGTACTACATGAACTACAAAATAAACTGGCACCTTACCTAAGTGTCATGTTTAATCATGCCCTCACCTCAGGCTTCATGCCCTCTGAGTGTCACACAGTTACAGTTATCCCAATCCACAAAGGGGACCCAACTTGGATCCTGGAAACGCCTGACCTGCAAGGCCATGGAACGTACTATCATGGAACTTATAAACAAAGACATTGGCAACCTTAAAACACTGGACCCCACCCAGTTTGGGTTCGTGAAGGGCCAATCTTGTCTCCTGAACCTGAATGACATCTTCAAATCAGTCTCCAGAGCTGTGGACAAAGGTAAGACAGTCCACACAGCTTATCTGGACCTCGCCAAGCCCTTTGATATCATGCCCCACTCTGGAATTATAGATAAACTTACTAAGCTGGGCATTAATCCCTACGTCACTCGATGGGCTGCCAACTGGCTTACTGACAGAACCCACACTGTAAAAGTAGTTGACTCCAAATCCAGCTCCAGACAAGTGGAGTACCTCAGGGTTCAGTCATGGGACCTCTCTTGTTTGGTATCCACTTCTCTGAAGTACAGGCCAACACTAAGGGACTCTGGCTAACAAAGTTCGCAGATGACTGCAAACTGGGAGCCATTACTGAATCCCCAAATTATATCGCTACTCAACAAAAGGGCCTTACGGAAACAGATGATTGGTGCCAGAGCCATGGGCTCAAGCTCAATGCCAAGAAATGTATAGCTATCCCCTTTGGGAAAAAACATGTACCCGTGAATTACCACATAGGTGGCAGTACACTAAACACCAAAAGTGTGATAAGAGACTTAGGGACACAGGTGGACAGTGGTCTCAACTTCAATAACTACATCGCCACAACAGTCAGGAAATCCTTCTATGTGGCACATCTCATCACTAAGGGCTTTTCATCGAGAAAAAAGGAGGTAATTGTCCCACTGTACTCATCCCTCATTAGACCCATTATAGAATACAACACCCCATTTGGTATGTACCTCTCAAGACATCTGCAACAACTGAAAAGGCCACAGAAATACCTCACTAAAAGAATCACAGGTCTAAAGCAGATGCCCTATGCTGACCGCCTTAAAAAACTCCAGCTACACTCTGTCACATATCGTCTACTCCGAGGTGATCTCTGCTTAACATACAAGGCCATGTCAAACCCAGAGCTGCTGGACATGCTACACTTAAAGAAATCCCAATCCCTCAGAGCTACACGCTCCATGAATCTAAACCTTGTCATCACAATAAACAAAACATGCTGGAGGGATAGGTTCCTGACCCAGACACTACCCAGACTCTGGAATAGACTGCCTATACATGTGAAACAGAGTGCCTCTTTGGTCCTCTTCAAAAGGAACCTTGATGATTGGATGGGAGAAAGGAAATTCACCCCGGGGATCATATCAGTTACCCTGCTAAACAGGGGTCCAGGGAAGTAAATAGTGTGGGAAGAAATAGCCGGGGAATTGTTATGGCTAGGCTTGTATAGGTCCTAGGGCCGGACAGCCTAGTACCAACCTATGAACAAAACTGATGCATGCTTTAACACACCCAGATACAGTTCAATGAGTGGCTATGCTGTGCATTAGACATTACCATACCCACACAGGCCAGAGGTGTGGACATGGTACTCCTTTGTCTGCACAGGTAGGGTGGGGCATATTGTCAGGGGACAACAAAACTACTATAGGTGTAAGGGTTATAGGAAGTGACTGTGACAGCCAAACACACTCCTAGGAGATGGGAGGGAGCCAGGGATCACATCTTTTTTCATCAAAGTGAAGCTTCCATGTTGTGAACATTGGCTAGGTGTAAAGTGTGGCCCTGCAGTATCAGGACTGGAAGAATCCTGTAAGATGGATGGCAAAGCACTTTACAACACATATGGGATTCCAGATGTTGCCTTCCCATGATGGGAGGCACTGGATGGTCAGCAGCGACAATCCCAAAAATGGCCAAATCTAGACTCTGTGTTCAGTAGACCAAAAAAAGATAAGGATGGCATGGAACCTGGTTATTGCAAACAGCTGGTCGGGTGAGGTGTCCTCAAGGTGCAGCTGGAAAGGTACAGCCATGACCATGGGGACTGTCCATGCTTACAGGAAGATACAGCCATGACCACAGGAAATAGTGATGTAGTCTCTGGAACAGTGTGTGCCATATGCATCTGTCTGGTTTGCAAAGATGCACCATGCATCAGGCCCCTTGCCCTGTCTGGGTGTGCAATTCCCAGTATCTCGAAGGATGCACCAATGGGTGACAAATGGGCTACCTCTGAACTCTGCAGTCATGTCAGCTCCAGGTTACTATATGCCATGCCACTTGTCATGTACTACAGGATGTCACACGGGTCCTTCAGCAGTTGCATTTCATATAGCAGGCCAAACAGCACACTCAAAATCTCTAACATGGCATGCATATGCCTGGATCACTGATTGGCATATTCAAAAGATGTCAAGAGTGAAACAAGTTAGGTAATGTCTTGGAGTCATGGCAGTGGTTGCCACCTACACACCTCTTTTCTATGGTGACCAAATAAACTTCAATTCAATGATGCCATCTATGTAGTAACTTCTGTGTTACTTCAGTGAGAAAAACATGGAAAAGATAAGCCGATGTTAAACGCAGGTGATTACGGAGGTTCATCTTGTCCCTACCACCATTATCTCATTTGTGCGAGATGCATGTGTGACCTCCAGTATTAGTATTGCTGACGGTGCCTTTCATCAGACTGTGCCATGTATACGTTGACATCACTGACAGCCACAAGTGATCCACTAAAGTTAGGCTTGTGCAGACTTGTGTTGGACCCTCCACCAGTGGAACCTGTGAAAGTATAAAGATAGCATACCTGTGTCAATGGAGAAACATTTGTCACTCCATTATCAAGTAGCACACATACTGCGGCATGCTGATAATATGTGTAACCTAATTTGTGATGCAGATTGTCACTGTGCAGCCCCGATGCACCACAGTATACTTGTGTAAAATCTTACCGTAACAGTGGATGTCCTTCCCTTAACTGTTGCAGTATTTTTTACTAAAGGGATCCCATGCCAAGGGTAGCTCAACATCCAGCCAGTATACCAAAGCCTTCGGTTCTTTTATAAGGACATTGTATGTCACACATATGCTCTCTGCTCATGGCACAGGGCATAAAGGTGTCATATGGAAGTACATACCTCAGAATTAAACAGCCTCAGGGGGAACAGCCCACGGAGAAAAAGGAGGCCCATGTGCATCCAGAAGAAAGGAGGAGTACAGAAAAAGGGGGAGGAGGGAGGGAGAAAATACTGCAACAGTAAAGGGAAAGAGATCTATTGTTATAGTAAGATTTTACACAACTGTACTATGTCCTTCCATATCACAGTTGCTATATTCTTTACTACAGGGGTAGTACAAAAACTCAAGAGGAAACTTGGGAGGAGAAAGGCCTAGTAGGGCCCTCAAGAAACCCATGCAGGATAGTCCAGGCTAATCTAGCTCTAGCCCTGGAAACGACATCCAGCTTGTAATGTTTAGTGAAGATATTGGCAGAAGTCCAAGTAAAGGCATCAAGAATGGAATTGGTATTTGACCCTTTGAACAAAGCACCAGAGGAAACCACAGCCCTGGTAGAATGAGCCTTTACAAAAGCAGAAAGGGAAAAATCCCATGAATGGAGTAACAAAAATAAATGGCTTAGAAATCCATGAAGAAATGGTTTGCTTAGAAACAGCCAAACCAAGACATCTAGGATGAAAATAAAAAGTCACGTAGACTTGTGAATGGCCTTAGTCTTTTCCAAACAATACCTCAGCTGCCTATGCAAATCCAAGGTGTGAAGAACCCTCTCACTGGAAGACTGTGGGGAAGGAAAAAGTGGGCAAATTAACAGACTGATTAAGAGACAATTCATTAACCACCTTGGACATAAATGAAGAATTAGTACGAAGAGACACCCCATCCCTATGAAAAACTAAAAAGGAGGGACAGCTATAAAGGCCTGAATCTCAAACATCCTTCTAAATGAAGTAAGGGCCAAAAGAATAAGTGTTTTCCATGTACAATGCTGCAAGGAGCTGAAGCTGCAGACTTAAAAGGAGCCTGTGTTCATTTTTCAAGAACACGATTAAGGTCCCAGGAAAGAGGAACAGGCTTCCTGGGAGGCCAAATATGAAGGACTCCTTTAAGAAATTGGCTTCAAACCTAGAAGGTAAAAGAGGAGTCACAGACAGACAAGCAGAAGTGGCTGAAATCTGAGTTTTAACTAAAGGGTCTGCCATCCCAGCATGGAACAATTCACACAAATAAGACAAAACCTCCACAGAAAGTAGATCCTGGTTACAAGTAAGGCAGCAAACAGAATTTTTTTTTCCATTTGGACAAAGAAGATTCCCTGGTAGTGGGTTTCCTGGCCTTCTGCAGAACCTAGAGCAAGTCCTCAGAAAAAAAGGTGCCTAAAAGGGATCAAAACTCTATCATCCACAGTGTCAGACGAGGAGTGGACAAATGAGGATGGATGGAAGATCCCTTGTCTCGTGTGACTATGTCCATCCTGTGACATAACTTGCAGTGATTTCCCTTGGCTAGATGGAGAAGAGGGAGCCAATGCTGTCTGAGCCAAAAGGGAGTCACCATTGAGATTTTGATGGAGTCCTGTTCTATCTTGAGCAGGACCCTCAGTATGAAAGGAAGGGAAGGTACATAAAAAAATCCTCTTCCACGACAAAGATGTGGCATCCACCTTCTATGCCAGAGGACTTGGGAGTCTGGTGCAAAAGACACAAAGTTGTCTGTTCAGAGGGAAGACAAAAAGATCTACCTAAGGAGTACCCCTCTGGTGGATAATGTCCAGAAACAGATCTTTGTGAAGCATCCACCTGTGAGCCTGTGTTATGGATCTGCTCAGAGTTTGCCACAATGCTTTGTTCTAAAGGAATATAAACAACCTGAAGAGTCACCCAGTAATCAATAGCCAGATCCCAAACCTGAAGAGCTAGCTTGCAAGGGAGGTAAGATGCTGTCCCCCTTGCTTGTTTATGCAATACATCACTGTGGTATTGTCTGTAAAGATTTTGAGAGGCCCTGGAAAAAAAGTATGGAAGGCCTGAAGAGCAAGGAGAGCTCTCATCTCTTTGATGTTGATATGGTCCATCCTCTGATGAATGAGCCAAAGGCCCTGAACTTTTTGACGGCCAAAAGAAGCTCCCCACTCCGCGTCTGAGGCCTCCGAAAAAAGTTCTTGTGAGGGGAATGGGGTCTGAATACAAAACCCTGGGTTGACAGACTGCTGATGAATCCACAACTAAAGCTCTGCTTTGAGGCATGGAAGAAGGGGAACTAAAAAGTCTAAAGGATGACAGTGTTGAAGTCATACGGACTTTAGTAACCACAGAAACTTTCTCATATGAAGTCTCGCTTGAGGAATCTATGTAACCCAGAGCCCTTGGGAACTCCCTGGCAGTAACTGAGACCTGAGGAAGAAGGAATTAAAAAAAGGCAATTACAGTCACAGCCTTGGCTTGTGGCAGGGAAGCCAACAGAGGAATGCTCTGGAGCCTGCACACGAGAAAAACATGATTCTGAGCAGGAGTCAGGAAGGATTTCTGGAAATTTACTGTAAACCCTATGGTTTGCAAGAGGCAAATAGCATAGTGGAGATGCTAAATCAAGGTCTCTGGGAAGGAAGCCTGAATGAGGTCGTCCAGGTAAGGACAGATTTTTAACCCCTCATCCTGCAAAAGGCAATCACAGGAGCAAAGCATTTGGTGAAAACCCTCGGGGAAGTAGAGGTGCCAATGAGCAAAGTACAGAACTGAAATCCAAAGAAGAAACAGACAAATGCAAACATTTCCTTGAATGGGAATATATATGGATGTGAAGATAGACGTCCTTGAGATCCAGTAAGATCCTAGGAAAGCCTGAGGTAGAAGGAGAGGAAACAAAGTACAGTTGTGTACCTACCATAAATGTAGATGTTCAAGTGTATTCACTGTTGCAGTCATTACACTTGGGTTATCCTGCTGGCAGGCGACCCATAGTCGGCCTGAGTTCCAAAGTCTTGGTCCGGCGTCGGTTGTTGTCGCCTCTTCCCTGACGTCAGTGCGCCAGGGGTAAAAAAGTTGCAACCGATGCCATTTTCTTCAGTTTTTCTTGCCCCAGATGACAGGTGCCCCCAGATATGAAGGCTGTAAAGATAAAAAATATGCCAAACAACCACGCATATATCACTAAAAACATTTTCTTCTTCTAAAAGCAAATACACCACATAGGTTGTATAGAGTTGAGAAGTACAGAATAGTCCCAGCAAAGAGGGGGGTGGTGGGTGGGTAACCAGGACTGCAACAGTGAATACACTCGAACATCTACATTTATTTTAGATACACAACTGTACTATGTTCATTGCACTGTTGCAGTCATTACACTTGGGTAGAATCCCAAAGCTGAGGTAGGGTGGCTGGGTCTAGATTGGATTTGGCGAGGCTAACAAGCCCTGCAGAACTGCAGTGGCAAAGCCTGCTCTGGATTTGGAGTAGAGAGGTAGGTGGTAGTGCTTGGTAAAAGTGTGCTCTGAGCTCCAGGTTGCAGCTTCTAATATGTCTTTTGATGGTACCCCTCTGAGGAAAGCTGCTGAAGTGGCTGCTGCTCTGGTAGAATGAGGCCTAATGCCCTTAGGCACAGATTTGCCATGTTGTGTATAACAGAAGCGGATGCAGTGTCCTATCCACTTGGAGATTGTCTGCTTTGTAATAGCTTTTTCTTGTGGTCCTGCAGCATATGCTACAAACAGTTGCTCAGTTTTTCTGTAAGCTTTTGTTTTGTCCAAGTAAAACCGTAGCTGCCTGTGTATATCCAAAGAGTGCAAAAGTCTTTCCCCTTTATTCTGGGGATTTGGGTAGAAAGTAGGCAAATAAATAGTTTGGTTTAAGGCCACACTGGAGACCACTTTTGGCATGAATGTTGGGTTCATCCTTAGAGAAACCCTGTCTTGGTGAAAAATGAGGAAAGGCTCCACACCCATCAATGCCTGTAACTCTGAAACTCTTCTTGCTGAAGTTATTGTTAGGAGAAGAGCAGTTTTCCATGACAAGAATTTTAGATCAGCTGTGCTGGCTGGTTCAAAAGGAGGCAGTGTTAGCTTTTCAAAAACAAAACTGAGGTCCCAAGTAGGTACTGGTGCTCTCCTAGGGAGTCTTATATTCTTTGCCCCTCTGAGGTACTGTCGTAGTAGTGGATGTGAAAAAATAGGAGAATCCGAATTGTAATGATCTGAAATGGCAGAGGCATGGATTTTAATAGAAGAAAAAGGCCTTTGTCCAACATCTCAGTCAGGTATTGTAAACTCTGAGGCATATTAGAGACCAGTGGGTCGAGCCCTTGTGTCTGGCTCCAAGCACAGAATCTCTTCCATTTTTCCGCATAAGATTTCCTAGTGCTGGGTCTCCTGGCTTCCAAAATTATTTATTTATTTATTTATTTATTTATTTCCAGTTTGATTACCGGGGAAGTCCACTGGGCCAGAACGTACCCATTTTCAGTGGAGGCCCGGGGAGAAAAGCTCCAAAAGCAAAGCAAATTCAATCTTAGTTACATGGTGTAAAAGGTAGTAATAAAATATATACATCTGAAATTACATTACATTGATACAGATTAGTAAAAAAAAAGCAAAAACACACAGTATACTTCAAAAATCATCATTCAGGAAGGTAGATAATAGATTTAGTAGTTTCCTTCAAGTAGCAGGTTAAACTGTATGAGAAGAAGGTCTAAGGTTACATGCTATTTACAATATTTACATATGAGGAGAAGTGAGAGAGAGAAAGTACATAGACTGAGAGTGGATTAAGGTTTGATCAAGCTGTGATCGAGAGAAGAAAAGAGAAGAGAGAAAAAAAAAGAGAATTAGGATAGAGTAGAGAGAAAGGATATAGAGGGATTCAAGGGAATTTATTTAAATTTAAGTAGGATGTAAGCAGGTACACTTATGTTTAGTGGACAAGTAAGAGAAAAGTTGGGTTTTGAAGGCTTCAGTGTTAGATGTGTTTCTAAGAGTAGAAGGAGAGAGTTCCATTTCCTGCCAAGAGAGTAGGAGAGAAGGAGTTGGCCACCAGGGCGATTGGGTTTGTGGATGGCGATTAAATTTTGGTGTTCAGATCTTAGAGATCTGTTTGGGGTGTATGGTGGAAGGATGTTTTCTAGGGCTGGGCATTTATCAGGGTAGAATATTAATTTGTGAGCAGTGGTTAGTTGGAGGTATTCTAGGTAGTTTGGGAGTTCTAGCCAGTTCAGAGTTTGTAGGGAAAGACAATGATGAGAAGAGGTTTTAGATTTGGTAGCAAATTTAGAAATTTTATTATAGCAGATTTCGAGTTTGGTGGAGATGGAAGAAGACAGGTTAGTAAGGAGAGGGGCTCCATATAGTAGAGATGGCAGAAGATAGGTAATAGCTAAGGAATGCCTAGCGGAGTTGGAGAGAAAGCAGTTGTTTTTATAGAGCATGCCTAGCTTTTGGTGGGTTTTCTTTACGTTTTGTTGTATGTGGCTATCAAATCTGAGGTGCTCGTCTATAGTGATGCCAAGGAGTTTTGCAGATGGGACCACCTCTATGGGTGACATGGTTTGGCTTATGATTTTGAATGCTGTTTTATCAAATGTGCAAGCTCTGGAGGGAGTGAAGAGAAGAATTTTGGATTTATTAGAGTTGAGAGAGAGATGATTTTGGTGCATCCAGTTCTCTGTAGTGGAAAAAGCTATTTGGGTTTTTGTCAGCAGTTCGGGAATGTTGTAGGCGGTGCAGACTAAGGTAGAATCATCAGCGTATTGGATGACTGTTGTGTCTGGGATTTAAATTACACCCATAACTGCTTTATAGAGAGGTGCAGTCTGAGTGGTTACATTATCTGCCAGGTTTAAGGTTCTGAGTTGGCTGTGCAGAATCTGATTGTTTTGCTGTGTCAGAAGATGAGGGATTTGAGGTAGAGGCCAAGGCGGGCCTTGGGACAAAATCTTTAGGATTGGGTACCAGTGCTGGCATGGCCAGTCTGGTGCAATCAGGATCATTTTTGGCCTCTCTTGTCTGACTTTTAGAAGCACCTTGGTGAGAAAAGGCATCGGAGGGAAGGCATAGACTGTCAGGTTTTTCCAGTTGAAAGACAGCATCCACTTTCCATGCTTGAGAGTAATGAGTCCTTGTGCAAAATTTCTGTAATTGGCAATTGTGAGGGGAGGCAAATAGATGTATGTCTGGGCATCCCCATTCCCTTGTTATCTTGAACACTCATGGATTTAGCTTCCATTCGTGAGGATCCATGAGATTTCTGCTTAGTTTGTCTGCCAGAGAATTTTTTGTTCCTGGCAGGAATTGTGCTTGCAGATGTACCTGGTAAGTCAGTGCTGTGTTCCACAAAGTCATGGCTTGTCTGCATAGGGGATAGGAATGTGTGCCCCCTTGCTTGTTTATGTACCATATAACTGTGGTATTGTCAGTCTTTATTAATAATTGTCCTGGATGTATTAGGTCCTTGAAGGCTGTCAGGGCATTCTGTACAGCTAGCATCTCTTTTTGATTGATGTGAAGATGCATTTGTTCCTTGGGCCATGTGCCCTGAATACATTTTCCTGCCATATGTGCTCCCCAGGCGTAATCCGATGCATCCGTTGTTACTGTCTGCCTGGCTGTAGGCAAGGTGAAAGGCTGTCTCTTGTTTTGGTGACAGGCCTGGGACCACCATCGAAACTCCTGTTGTAGGCAGGGAATCAAGGTTATGATCGTCTCTAGGCTGTGACAATGAGTCCAAACACTTTTTAGATACCATTGTAGTTTCTTCATATGCAGTTTGGCATATGGAATTAGTAGAATGCAAGATGCCATGAAACCCAGGGCCTGCAAAATTTTTCTTGCAGGGAGCTGGGTCTTTGTTGCCATCATTTGAAAGTAATGAGTCAGATGCCTTTGTTTGTCTGGCGTGAGATAAGCCATCTGGGTAGTTGTATTTAAGCTTGCACCCAGGAATATTATCTCTTGAGAGGGCACTAGTTTTGATTTCTTTTCGTTTACTGTGTACCCTAGGCAAATTAGTAATCTTTTTACAAACTCCAGGTGCTTTAGAAGGATGTCTTGCTCTCTGCTTGAATAAGGCAGTCGTCCAAGTAGGGATATATTTGAATTCCTTTTTGTCTGCAAAATGCAATTACTGGTGCCAGGCATTTTGTGAAGACCCTGGGCACAGTAGATGAGCCAAAGAGCAGTGCAGAGAACTGATAATGCATTGCGCCTGCTATAAATCTGAGGTATCTTCTACACGATTGTCTGATTGGGACGTGCAGGTATGCCTCCTTGAGATCCAAAGTAACTAGCCAAGCCTCTTTGCCCAGCATGGGCAAGAGTTGTAGTAGTGTTAACATTTTTCATTTTGGAACATCCAGAAAAGTATTTAGGACTGACAGGTCCAGTACTGGTCTCCATGCTTTGTCCTTTCTGGGTACTAGGAAAAGTTGTGAGTAAAATCCTTGGCCCTGTTCTTCTTGTGGAACATTTTGAATTGCTCCCATGTCCATAAGAGCTACAATCTGTTTTTGTGCCTCTGCCCATTGGTTTTGTGGCAGGTTTGGCATACCTTTTGGTTTTGGAAGAGTGTGGAAGTGGAACCTGTACCCTTGAGAAACTATATTAAACACCCATTGGTCTTGGGTGATCACGTGCCATTTTTTTGAGAAAAGTGCTAGCTTTCCCCCTAGGGGTGCTGTCAACTTGTAAGTGCTTGGCATTTGCAGAGGGAAGTCATTGTGACTGTTTACTATAAAGTTGTGATTTGTCTTCTCCTCCTTTGGGGGCTGAAGCACCCCATTGGTTTAGGTCTGTAGGAGCCTTGGGGCTGAGATCTGCCTCTTGGGCGTCTGTATCTGCTTCTTTGTGGGCTGTCTGACCCTGGAAAGGACCACTTTTTTGAAAGCTAGTTCCTGTTAAATCTAGGTGGTTGAACCTGTAAGAAATCTTTCACAGTTTGCAATGACTTTGCTTTATCCTCCATTTTCTTTAAAAACTCTTCTGCCTTAACACCAAAGTATCATGCTGTAGTGGAGCATCCAATAATTTCATTTTAACATGGTCAGGTAAACTTTGTTCCTTCAACCAAGCATGTCTTCGAATAACTGATCCTGTAACCGCGGCTCTACAAGAAGCCTCTAATGAATCAAAACCACATTGCAGAGTATGCTTTCCCACTTCAACTGCATGCAATAAATCCTGCATTTCTTTACAGTCAGGACCTTCTACATTTGAAACCATTTTCTGCTTTAACAATGACATGAGATACTGCTGATATGTAAGCATGTGAAACTGACAGTTTAAAGCTCTTACAGCTAAAGTAGCAGAAGTGTAAACTTTTTTCCCACATCTGTCCAGAGCTCTGGAATCCCTATTTGAGGGGACAGGATTTTTGGCAGTGGAAGCTTTAACTCCTTTTGGACCCTGAGAAATAGTTTCTGGGTCTGCAGCGGGGTTTCTGTAAAGAAATTTATGAGAGTCAAGGACCATGCAGTACCTGTCTGGCCTTACTGGTGCAGGAGGTAAAGAATCTGGAGACAGACTGGATTCAGAAAAAACATCATCAACACTATCAAGTACAGGGGGGATAGCCAAGGGCCTGTGCTGAGGCAACAGAAGAAAATCTCTGAGCCTTTTCTTGAATTCTGAGTAATCCTGGCTCTCCCAATGGAAATGCTCCCTCATGTGTGCAGGGTTTCCCCAAAAGAGTAATCCTCAGGCGGTGAGGCTGAAGGAATGGACTCTTCAGCATCAGAGTCCTCATAGGGAAGGAGAGAATAGCCCTGGTCAGAAGAAGAATCAGAAGAAATGGAAACCTGATCAGAGGAATCATAATCAGTGTCTTGCCTAGGCCTTTTGTCAGGAGGGGGATGGGAGCCCCTGATTAAAGTAATAAGGTCTTCAGCCATTTTAAGCATCTGTTTCTTAGGCATGGATGACTGTTCTGGAGAAAGCTATAGTTGTTATTTTGTCTTTAATGGTGTTTTTGACTTTGCCTTTGCTGCTGTAGTAGCTTTAATTGTAAGCTGTGAAGGTCGGAAAACACCCTCAGACAGACTCCACGTGGGCCAGCAGAGTAATCCAGGCTGCAGAGAGCTGAATAAGCGACTTTTCTTGATACTAAGTATATTTTTTGTTGCTTTCCACATCTGAATACCTAGCAACTGTATTTCGCCTGCCTTTCTGTTACATTGAAGCTGTTTTTACTGCATTTAACTTAATATTGCACTTGGAATCCTTGTTTGTTACTATTTGACTGTATTTGTAGCAAATTCTTCTGTGTAAGCTGTAGTAGCTGATTCATAGCATTTATAAGTGTTTGCTGTACCTGTTTCTGCCTGTTTTGTGAAAAAAAAGAAAAAATATCTCTTGTTTTTCCTGCTTTACTAGTTTAGTCCAGTTTCAGAGTTGCTGATTCCTGGGCTTTGGTTGTAGTTCCTGTGTACTGTTTCCTTGCCTTATTTGGGGAAGGAAGCTACCTTGCTTACCAGTGGGAGTGGGAAGCATTGAGCTGCCTTTGTCCAGTTTTGTGAGGTTTCAGCCAGTAACTAGTAGTTTATTGGTCGTTTTGGGCCAGTTTCTAGCTTTTCCAGCCCCTGGTATAAAACTTTCAGCTTGTACCTACTCAGCACAGACTCCACGTGGGCCAGCAGAGTAATCCAGGCTGCAGAGAGCTGAATAGCGACTTTTCTTGATACTAAGTATATTTTTGTTGCTTTCCACATCTGAATACCTAGCAACTGTATTTAGCCTGCCTTTCTGTTACATTGAAGCTGTTTTACTGCATTTAACTTAATATTGCACTTGGAATCCTTGTTTGTTACTATTTGACTGTATTTGTAGCAAATTCTTCTGTGTAAGCTGTAGTAGCTGATTCATAGCATTTATAAGTGTTTGCTGTCCCTGTTTCTGCCTGTTTGTGAAAAAAGAAAAAAAGAAAAAATATCTCTTGTTTTTCCTGCTTTACTAGTTTAGTCCAGTTTCAGAGTTGCTGATTCCTGGGCTTTGGTTGTAGTTCCTGTGTACTGTTTCCTTGCCTTATTTGGGGAAGGAAGCTACCTTGCTTACCAGTGGGAGTGGGAAGCATTGAGCTGCCTTTTGTCCAGTTTTGTGAGGTTTCAGCCAGTAACTAGTAGTTTATTGGTCGTTTTGGGCCAGTTTCTAGCTTGTTCCAGCCCCCTGGTATAAAACTTTCAGCTTGTACCTACTCAGCACAGACTCCACGTGGGCCAGCAGAGTAATCCAGGCTGCAGACAGCTGAATAAGCGACTTTTCTTGATACTAAGTATAATTTTGTTGCTTTCCACATCTGAATACCTAGCAAGTGTATTTAGCCTGCCTTTCTGTTACATTGAAGCTGTTTTACTGCATTTAACTTAATATTGCACTTGGAATCCTTGTTTGTTACTATTTGACTGTATTTGTAGCAAATTCTTCTGTGTAAGCTGTAGTAGCTGATTCATAGCATTTATAAGTGTTTGCTGTACCTGTTTCTGCCTGTTTTGTGAAAAAAAAAAAAAAAAAAAAGAAAAAATATCTCTTGTTTTCCTGCTTTACTAGTTTAGTCCAGTTTCAGAGTTGCTGATTCCTGGGCTTTGGTTGTAGTTCCTGTGTACTGTTTCCTTGCCTTATTTGGGGAAGGAAGCTACCTTGCTTACCAGTGGGAGTGGGAAGCATTGAGCTGCCTTTGTCCAGTTTTGTGAGGTTTCAGCCAGTAACTAGTAGTTTATTGGTCGTTTTGGGCCAGTTTCTAGCTTTTCCAGCCCCTGGTATAAAACTTTCAGCTTGTACCTACTCAGCACAGACTCCACGTGGGCCAGCAGAGTAATCCAGGCTGCAGAGAGCTGAATAAGCGACTTTTCTTGATACTAAGTATATTTTTGTTGCTTTCCACATCTGAATACCTAGCAACTGTATTTAGCCTGCCTTTCTGTTACATTGAAGCTGTTTTACTGCATTTAACTTAATATTGCACTTGGAATCCTTGTTTGTTACTATTTGACTGTATTTGTAGCAAATTCTTCTGTGTAAGCTGTAGTAGCTGATTCATAGCATTTATAAGTGTTTGCTGTACCTGTTTCTGCCTGTTTTGTGAAAAAAAGAAAAAAAATATCTCTTGTTTTTCCTGCTTTACTAGTTTAGTCCAGTTTCAGAGTTGCTGATTCCTGGGCTTTGGTTGTAGTTCCTGTGTACTGTTTCCTTGCCTTATTTGGGGGAAGGAAAGCTACCTTGCTTACCAGTGGGAGTGGGAATCATTGAGCTGCCTTTGTCCAGTTTTGTGAGGTTTCAGCCAGTAACTAGTAGTTTATTGGTCGTTTTGGGCCAGTTTCTAGCTTTTCCAGCCCCTGGTATAAAACTTTCAGCTTGTACCTACTCAGCACAGACTCCACGTGGGCCAGCAGAGTAATCCAGGCTGCAGAGAGCTGAATAGCGACTTTTCTTGATACTAAGTATATTTTTGTTGCTTTCCACATCTGAATACCTAGCAACTGTATTTCGCCTGCCTTTCTGTTACATTGAAGCTGTTTTACTGCATTTAACTTAATATTGCACTTGGAATCCTTGTTTGTTACTATTTGACTGTATTTGTAGCAAATTCTTCTGTGTAAGCTGTAGTAGCTGATTCATAGCATTTATAAGTGTTTGCTGTACCTGTTTCTGCCTGTTTTGTGAAAAAAAGAAAAAAAGAAAAAATATCTCTTGTTTTTCCTGCTTTACTAGTTTAGTCCAGTTTCAGAGTTGCTGATTCCTGGGCTTTGGTTGTAGTTCCTGTGTACTGTTTCCTTGCCTTATTTGGGGAAGGAAGCTACCTTGCTTACCAGTGGGAGTGGGAAGCATTGAGCTGCCTTTGTCCAGTTTTGTGAGGTTTCAGCCAGTAACTAGTAGTTTATTGGTCGTTTTGGGCCAGTTTCTAGCTTTTCCAGCCCCTGGTATAAAACTTTCAGCTTGTACCTACTCAGCACAGACTCCACGTGGGCCAGCAGAGTAATCCAGGCTGCAGAGAGCTGAATAAGCGACTTTTCTTGATACTAAGTATATTTTTTGTTGCTTTCCACATCTGAATACCTAGCAACTGTATTTCGCCTGCCTTTCTGTTACATTGAAGCTGTTTTTACTGCATTTAACTTAATATTGCACTTGGAATCCTTGTTTGTTACTATTTGACTGTATTTGTAGCAAATTCTTCTGTGTAAGCTGTAGTAGCTGATTCATAGCATTTATAAGTGTTTGCTGTACCTGTTTCTGCCTGTTTTGTGAAAAAAAGAAAAAAAATATCTCTTGTTTTTCCTGCTTTACTAGTTTAGTCCAGTTTCAGAGTTGCTGATTCCTGGGCTTTGGTTGTAGTTCCTGTGTACTGTTTCCTTGCCTTATTTGGGGAAGGAAGCTACCTTGCTTACCAGTGGGAGTGGGAAGCATTGAGCTGCCTTTGTCCAGTTTTGTGAGCGTCCAGCCAGTATCTAGCAGTTTCTTGGTCGTTTTGGCCCAGTTTCTAGCTTTTCCAGCCCCTGGTATAAAAGCAGCTAAGCGGCGTTAAGCCTTGATTTAGAGCGATTTAGCGAGCTGCCACTGTTGCACACTAGGGCAGTGCGGTTAAGCAGGTTTAAACTATTCGGGCTACCTAAAGTCCACTCTTCAAATTTTCCCTTAAAACTACCTTCCTCGCACTATACTACTGATCAAATCAGCGTATCCTATAACTAAAAGATCATCTCTACTTGACTCCAAGTAGACTATTCTCTATCTATTAAACCTAGCACTTGCTCCTACAGTACTTATTACCTTGATACGGCACTCTTGTCATAGATAGTACCCCAAAAGGCAACCCCATTTCTCGGTCAACCACGTCCCCCGGAATCTTTTTTTAAAGTTTTTCGTCTACCCTTCTAGCATGTTGAGGGATCAGTTGCTAGTGTCCTCTCCTGCTCAGCTGGTGAACCTGGGAATATTGAGGCAATGTTTCAATTGCCTCATGTACACAGAACAACCCTTTCCTCCTCCCACAAAACACAAATACATGCGAGAGATGCAACTATACGGCCAAACTGGAGGCTGAGCTCTCTCAACATAGGACTGGCAAGACCAGTCAGGAGGAGAAGGTTACCACACACACTATAGACCCAGTCTCACATAATACCATTACAACCTCAAATCATACACATAAACACACAAAGACATACTGGAGGCACTGATCAAAATCTACCAAAACAGCAGAGGCCACCAAAGCAGACACCCAAACAACCACCACCTCAGAACACAACACCCGCAACACATAGACCTCACAGTCAGAGTGTCAAACAGTCACAGCCCTTAAGGCCAAACACAATGCCAGACACACTAGTCATTGGTGACTCCATAGTCAGACACACTGATGTCCCGCTCACCAGACTGAGTAAGGAGAAGGTCACAGTAAGCTGCCTGTCGGGCGCTAGAATCCGCCACATAACGCAAGCACTCAGGTCTCTCAACAGCAGGTACAAATATGACTCAGTCATTGTCCACGCTGGTGTAAGCGACCTGAGGCATACCTCCTTGGACTACATGAAAGAGACATTGAGGAGCTCTCTGATTATGTAGCCCAGGCAGGTATGACCCTGACCTTGAGCAGTATCCTACCTTCACCAAGAATGATGCCACAATACAGAGATAAGATGATCAGCTTTAACAATTGGCTTAAACACTGGTGTCATTCAAAGGGGATCCAGTATCTGTCTGCCTGGGATGACATGCTGGACAAGCCACGCTGCTTCAAGGGACGGCTTGCACCTGTCACCCTGGGATTCGGATATTGGCAAAGGCTCTTGCCACCCCATAGTGCCTTTTTAGGCAAGGCTCAAATTCTAAACCTACCACCCTAGAACACAAAAAAGGAAAAACTAAGGGTAATGCTGCTCAATGCCAGAAGTCTAAATCTCAAAATGCACGCACTCGAGGCCCTTCTCAGTATGGAGAACATCGATGTCTGTGCTGTGACAGAAACCTGGTTCAAGGCTCCTGAGAGCACCCCAGCGCTATCAGGTTTTACCTCATATCATGCGTTCCGGCCCCAAAATCCGGACAATACCAAGAAAGGAGGGGTATCCATATTCATCAAGGACACCCACACCTCAAGACTGGTGGCAACGCACGATGCATCGGAGACCATCCAGGTGCAATTAACCATAGTCAAGACTGCTCTGCAAATTGTAGCATGTTACAGGCCACCCTCACAAACTCAGGAAACTCACATGGCCTTCCTGAAAACACTAGAGGGGATAAATGTATCACCAAACACCATCATACTAGGTGACTTCAATTACCCTAATATAGACTGGGAACACTACTCAAGCCCAAACACCCTAGCCCAAAAGTTCCTGGAATTCATAAACTCAAATGCCATGGAACAACTAGTCACCATCCCCACAAGAGGAGATAACATACTTGATCTCATCATCACGAACATGGGAGCACAATGTTCAACACCAGAAGTATACCCCTCACTGGTGAGATCAGATCACAAACTAATCTCGCTGGAGGTCCTCATCCCACCCCACCTGAAATAAAAAAGACCACAGTAAAGAACTTCTCAAAAGCCGACTTCACACTTCTAAAGACTAGTGTGGTCTCCTTTCAGCCCCCCGAGCCGGCAGAAAACAATACTCAAGCCGCTGAATCACTTACAAACGCCTTCTACCAGCACCTGCAGGACTGCATGGATAAGGCAATCCCAAGCAAAACAAAGACTCTTTGTACCAAAGGCAAGCGTCCAGTCTGGTGGACCCCAGCCATAAACAAACTCTACAACAAAAGGAGGAAGCTACTACAAGATAGAGCAAAATCCTTAAAAGGTAAGACACCCTTGATCACTATAAGTAAAAAACTAAGAGCTCTCATAAAATCATTCAAAGCAAATTTCGAGAGAAAAATAGCTAAAGACTCAAAAGACAATCATAAGGCCTTCTTTAGCTATGTTAGAAACCTAGGAGGAAACTCCCAGATATGCTCAGAACTAGTTCAAAATGATGTGAAGATTACTGATCCTACAGACATTGCCAACATACTGGCTGACAGGTTCAGTGCAAACTTCTCCCCTCCCCAAAAGGAGAGATATCTATACCAAATGAGTGCAGCCCCCCAAACATCTCCAGTGCCCAAGTGAGAACTGCTCTCTCCAAAGCAAAAAACACAGCATCCATGGGACCCAATGGTGTCCCCGGCTGTGTGCTCCACGAACTCAATGAGGAATTAAACCCACAGCTAGGACAGCTGTTTAATCAAAGTCTTACCTCTGGATACGTACCCAGGAGTGGCGCACTGCAACTGTGGTCCCACTTCACAAAGGCGGTGCCTCCACAGACCCTGGAAATTACCGGCCCATTAGCTTGACAAGCCTTATCTGCAAAGCCATGGAGAGGATCATAATGGACCTCATAAATAAAGACATAGGGAATTTGCAGACTTTGGATCCAACCCAGTTTGGCTTTGTCAAAGGCAGATCATGCCTTTTAAACTTGGTTGACTTTTTCGAAACAGTCACCAAAGCCATTGATGAGGGAAAGGCAGTCCATACAGCCTACCTCGATCTGGCTAAGGCCTTGATACAATACCCCACTCGGGTATCATTGAAAAACTCATCAGCTTAAATGTTAACCCATACATCACAAGATGGGTTGCAAACTGGCTGAGTGACAGAACCCACAGGGTCAGAGTTGCTGGCGCCATGTCAGACTCAAAGCCTGTCACAAGTGGTGTCCCACAGGGCTCAGTCCTGGGCCCACTCTTGTTTGGCATCTACTTTTCCAAGTACAAGCAAACACAGGAGGGTTATGGCTGACAAAGTTTGCAGATGACTGCAAACTGGGCCAAAGTAGAAAACACATCTGACACAGATATCCTTCAGAAGGGTCTCACAGAAACGGATAACTGGTGCCAGAGCCACGGCCTAAAGTTAAATGCCAAAAACTGCATAGTCATACCCTTCGGGAAAAACAAGGTTACCCCTAGCTACCAAATAGGTGGCAATCCACTGAGCACAGAAGAAGTTATCAGGGACCTGGGGACCCAGGTTGATAGTAGTCTGTCATTCGACACCCATGTAGCTAAAGTAGTTAGGAAGTCCTTCTACATTGCCCACCTTATCATGAAGGGATTCTCATCTAGATCAAGGGAGGTCATAGTCTCCCTTTACTCATCACTCATCAGACCAATGATTGAGTACAATGCCCCATTCGGAATGTATCTGACCCGACACTTGCAGCAGCTGGAGAGGCCACAAAAGTTCCTCACCAAAAGGATAAAGGGTCTCAAAATCTGTCCTATGCTGCCCGACTGAAAGAACTCTAGCTCTATTCAGTCGCACGCTGCTCAGAGGTGACCTTTGCCTAACATACAAGGCCATGTCAAACCCAGATTTGATGAATATGCTTCACCTCAAAAATCTAGATCCATCAGAGCCACAAGGGGGAGACTTAAACCTCGACACGGCTATTAATAGGACGTGCTGGAGGGATAGATTCATCACCCAAAGACTCCTTATGCTGTGGAACAAAATCCCGGTACATGTGAGGCAGAGCACCTCGCTGGCCTTGTTCAAGAGAAATCTTGACCAATGGATGGGAGATCGCAGATATACCCCAGGAATTACCTCAGTGTCACTGCTCGACAGAGGCACAGCAAAATAATGGGTATAGTTCCCCATACTAAAGGGGTGGCGTAAGCCACAAAACAATGGGCTAGGCTTATAAATGCCCTCGGGCAGATAGCCTAGTATGAACCTATGAACCTATAAGAAGCCGGTGTCTGCTCAGCGGCTCCGGACCCATCTGAGGGTATATTTTCCGTAGGCCCCATACCTTGAGTTTCCACAGACCTCGGTGTCTCCACGTGGCTGTCGGTTGCAGCCTGTGGCTCTGAGGTAGCAGGTGTCAGGGGCTGCGAAAGCGCCTCACTGAGAACCGGCAACTGGCCTAGAAGAGGCTTCGTCATCGGTTTTGGACCTCGGATGCCTGTCTTTTTCTTTGTCTTTGCATTTTTTATACATTCCGGTCTTCGGCTGTTCTGATGGCATTATGTAATTAAATCTTAGTCCAAAATAATGTGAAGCAAAATCAAACAGACGTGTAATAGTGCGTTTATTAAATCTAGCACAAAACCGACAACTAGTGACGTCGTGGTCAGGGCCTAGGCAAGGAATGCAGTCAGAGTGAAAGTCCTTATGAGGTATTTGCTTCCCACAAGAAATACAATTATTAACTTTTACTGACATTGGTCTGGAGCAAGAAAAAGTTTCCCCAACGGGGTACTTAGCTTTATTGAAGACTTCGGTTCTGAAATTCAATTTTGAAAATCTCAGGAGTCGGCCAACCGGCACTTGCGAACTGCTTATGCTTCGGGCACCACGCAGCAAGAAAGACTGAAGAAAATGGTGTCGGTTGCAACTTTTATACCCCTGGTGCACTGACGTCAGGGAAGAGGCAACAGCAACCGGTGCGGGACCAAGACTTTGGAACCCGGGCTGACTACAGGTCGCCTGCCAGCAGGATAACCCAAGTGTAATGACTGCAACAACGAAACATGATGAACATCTGAAGAGACAGCGTTCAAAAGGAAGGAACCTTCACAAAAGTGTTGAGCTGAGAAAGATCCGGAATAGGCCTCCAGGTGCCTTCTTTCCTGTGAACCAGAAACATTCTGGAATAACCCCCCCCCCCCTTAAGGAGCAGAGACTGCTTGGATGGTGCCTTGAGACAAAAGACCCTGAAGCACATCTAGAAAACATGGCAAGTGATCCTGAGGAGGATGAGGAATGCCCCAAAAAAAGAGGAAGCAATTTCCACACCATGAAGTATCCTTGACAAATGATGGACAGAGCCCAAGAATCCTGAGCGATACTTAACTGATTAGGAAGAGACAAGGAAAGTTATAGGCATAAAGAAACCTGACTTAGGATGGAGGAAAGAAGACAGTTAGACAGAACCTGTTTTTTCTGGAAGAGGAGGCCTCAGAGTAGGAGGAGCCCTTCTAGAACCTTTTTTACCTTTGGAAGGAGGGCAACACTGTCTACGTACAAAGGCAGGCTTAGAAAGATAATTCCTTTGAAATATAGGGCAAACAAAACTTTGTTTTAATTCTTTCATAGCCTTACCCTTCTCCTGCAGGGCTCAGTAGCTGCAGAACCAAACAGATTTTTACTGTCAAGAGCAGCATCCATCAATTTAGCCTTATTATCAGGTAAAGGCTGGAGGCGAAGCCAAATAACATCTCAGCACAGAACCAAAGGCAGCAGCACTAGAAGAAGCATTAGCTGCACTACAACTACATTTAATAGAATGGCGAGACACCTGAAGAGGAGCCCAACAAAGAGTGACAAATCCTTCTCCTCAGAATCAGGAAGGTCAGAAATAATCTGAAAGGCCTGAGAAAGAACAGCCAAGACATACTTAGTCATATGGGTCTGATAATTAATAGCCTGAAAGGCCAGAGGAGCAACAGTATACACCCCTCATGCCCAACAGTTCCATGGCCCTACATTTCTTGTCAGAAGGAAGCAATTTAGTAGCTATTAGCTTGGAAAG
This sequence comes from Protopterus annectens, assembly GCF_019279795.1. Classification (NCBI taxonomy): domain Eukaryota; kingdom Metazoa; phylum Chordata; order Ceratodontiformes; family Protopteridae; genus Protopterus; species Protopterus annectens. The sequence continues at coordinate 381,211,082 of NC_056739.1, read as the reverse complement.
TTTGCCAGAAGTGACAGACACAACACAGGGGTCAGCAGGAGGACATCTGTAAAGAAACTTACAATCATCAGGCACCTTATAAAACCTATCATGTTTTTTCAGGGGCCGAAGGCCGGGAATCTGTAGCCTGAGAAGCAGCAAAAAAAGTGTCTAACAGAGCAACTAGGGCAGGAAGGCAAGCAGAGAGCTTAGCAGACTCCATTTGGAGTTCAGAATACCTCCTCTGGACGTCAGAAACCTTGCTACAATCCCATTTAAAAAATTCCAACATACGAGACATAGTATCCCCAAATGAAAGTTCCTCAAAGGGAGAATCCGGACTAATGGAGTTCCCCTCCTCAAAACCACAGTCCAATGGAGAAGGAATCTGAGAGAAGTAAGCCAAAGAATCTTCCTCAGAGTTCAATTACTCATCAGAAGAGTCCTGCTCCCCAGGCCTGTTAAGAGGAGTAGATGACCAAGGGGCGGGGGGGGGCAGAAACTCTCTGGAGGGGCTTCAAGGCCATGAGTGCACTAAACAACCGTTGTGTAAAACCTGACATTCATGATGGCCTTTCAGGTTAGGAGCAGGGGCAATAGGTTTTGTTTTCTGCTTCTTTTCCAAAGGGATGTCAGCCTTAGGAGGTTAGGACCCTTGCTGACTCTCAATCAACATAGCCAGAATTTCCACCAGAACAAAAATCTGTGAAACACCCCTCGATCCTCAAATATCATCAGCATAATTTCCCCTTCAATAACTGCAAGAGCCTCTGAGGAAGAACAAGAAGCCAGATCCATGCTGGCCTCCTAAACAGTCATGACAGAGAAATCCGATGGAACAATTGGATGATCCTCTAGGCTTTCACCAGCCTACAGAGAGAGAGAGAGATGTCTAGGGGAGGTGGTACAGCAGCAAAATAAGACTTGACTTTTTTGTTCTTCTTAGCAGATGGCTGACCCTCTGGAGGGGACGATTCTACCATCACACTCTATGCCAACAACTTAAGACTGGTTCTCTGGGTAGACAGACAAGGAGGAGAGTGTGTGACGGTCCTTATCGGGAATCTGTCTCCCACACTGACATTCTCCCTTTCTGGATGTCTAAACTCACAACTAAAAGAAAAAAAAGATAAGAAGAAAACCTCAACAGCACACTTATCTGAAAATGGCTTGGTAACCAGCACAAAGAAGTAGCGTTCAGATCGAAGATCAAACAATGGTGTTCAAACCGGCAGCAAAGATGCTCTAAGATATGTAGGTCACCTTTACACCCAATGCCATGAGTGGGGAACATACATGTAATGTACAACATCCTTTTAAAAAAATTCAGGCTTAGGCATACTGACCAGATACTGGGCTAACCTTGACAGTGGATCCCTTTAGTAAAGAACACTGCAACAATGATACGGAAGGACATCAGATATACATATGTTTTGTTAACTAATTCATTCACACTAGTGGGTCACTGCACACATGAAACAATGCTAATATTAATCTTGTGCATCCCCTATAGGTACTCAGGGGAATTGCCACCAACCTAGCCCTTGGCATGCAATATTATATTTGTGACCCAATGAGGCACCTGTCCTACTGCTCTATTACGGTTGTCCACAACAGAGATTTCCTGCACCACTCCTTGCCACACCAGGTCCTGCAAAGCCTTGTATACCATAACCTGCATATTCTTGACAAAGGTATCTGTGTATACAGCCTAAAGAAGTATCTCTGTCTCCATTGCAATGAAACTATCCAGCCAGTGCCATTCTTGCAGTACCATGACAATGCCTGTACACCTCCATGTGTGTATGAAAGACTGGTCCTGTTAGACACCAAAGTCTGCGCACTCTGCCTCCATTTGATGGTCACAGGCGTAGCTGGTAATATGACATCACAATTCACACCCTGCACAACATCAAAAGCAGCAATGAGCAAAGTAACCTATGTACAGGAAGCCTCATATTCCCCATAGAATATCTTGTGACCTGTGTGCATACGGTAACACTACTGACACTCCCATCACAGCAGAACAATAACTGCTCATATCCTTGTACTCTGTTATTACAGTTGTTGTGCTCTCCACAGCATATTAACATGTCATATCTCTGTTCCCAGTCACAGAGAGCAACCCCTCACACAGATGGGCAAGAATCTGTCACGGTCTTATGCTTTGTCTCTTCTGTAAGAGTGAGTCACATCTCCCTTCTCTCAAAAAAGAACATTCTCCTTTCTTGCCCTTGTGTTGTGTTACTTCACAAACTCCGCTGTTTAGTATCTGTTCACATGGTTTGCATTTACCTATGTGTACACCCTAAAGTCGTGATGTCCACTGATGATCATCTTCTCTACTGTCAGAATGCCTTTATGGGAGTGGAAACGGTTATCCACTGTATTCCAGTTACTTGTTTGTAATGCAGTCACAAGTGATTTGATGGTCACCTTTTTTATTGGGCTAAAACCACCCTTTTAGCACACTCATTAAACTAATGAGGTGTTCTTGCTTGATCTTCTCTGAATCTCTGCTACAATGCGACACATCATCAACTATAGTCAGCACTAACATGGTCATCCCTGCCCAAGCCCAGGATGGGAAATCATGTGCACAGTACAGTCAATGAAAAACGAGAGGGTCTTCCATCACCAATCCATGCTCGTGATATTTACCATCACACAGCCTTAATGACAAATGAACTAAAGCAAGTGATATCCAAAACACATGGTCACTTTTAGGGAGCTATCATTTCCTTCCTGATTCCAACCTGCACAGTGGACATGGCCTCTTCAAGCAATGGCTTTAATGGGGAACTAGCATGCTGCAGCCAACAGACAAAGCTCTTTCCCTTCCAGGCTGCATACAGATTATGAGGACAATATGATGACCCATGTTAACTGATGCCTGACAGCAGATTGCCACAGCAGTGAGAGATGCAACTTGCATCACCCAATCTGTTGAGCAGTGTGGGCACTGGTACAGTGCCGTGCTCAGGCATCACCCAAATGTGCTCCAGCAGATGAAGATAAAACTAGTCAGACAGAGAAAAGTTTCTACTGTAAACATTGACTCTGTGATTTATTTTCCAAGTACTGACTAACTGTCCTTGTCTTCTGTTGGCAGGTACATACTGTACTAATTACTATCATTTATATATTTTACAGCAGTGTAGGCAATAGTATTAAATTGTGAATTCTGCTTGAGGAGAGGAGAGGTAAGTGTAGAAGGACTTATTTAAAAACTAATATGAAAGTGATGTCCATGTGTGCTAATGTGCTGCATCTCCTTCTCTCTCTCACTATTTTGTTCCCTTCCTCGACAGGTTCAGCTGTATGGCCATCTGGTCTACAGAAGCCCAGTTTAACTGCTGCTGGGACACTAAGGATTCCCATACCTGAATCTCCAAACAGGCTAAAGAGGGTCACCCTGTTTAAGGTTACCTGGAGGATTTGTTTGTGGCCTCTGCCGCCACCACCAATCAGGAGGACAGTAGCCATTCTTCTTCAGAGTGACCCACTGGCAGGTGGTCACAACTGAGGTGATCCAGTATTTGGATATCTGCACTGTGATCCTAGAAAGGTTTCCTATGCAGCTGACACAGTCACATGGCCAGCCCCACTAATCAGACCACAGGAGGTGTGGTATGCCCATAATGTCAATCATGACATGATAAATATCTGGGTGGATTTTTTTCTCTGGCCAGTTCAGCGGGCTTTATCTCCCATCATGGTATTTTCCTTCCCTGTGTGTCACTCCCTATACCCTCTCATTGTGGTCCAATCCTCCCCAATCACCACTTTTTTTTACCCTCTGCCTTTCTCCACTGCTAGCTCTCCCTCTTTGTGGGTCCATACTTCCTCTATGTTTTATATTTGTTGACTGTCCCTACTAACATCCCTTGTACAGGCCCTTCTTCCTACCTTGGTGTGCTCCTTGCTACCATCCCCATCTACCTTTCTTCACAAAATAAAAATGGAAGATTTCTCTAAATAAACTACACCTCCTCCAATAATCTTCACTTCATGTTACCCTTCCATTTGTTTCTCTAATTGTTCTTGCCCCATTTCTCCCTTTTCCATTCTTATTTACATGATACACTAGAGTTAGCACTTCACTGTACTGGTCTTTGGCTGTCTGCCCATAGTGCCCACATAACGGTTATGAGATTCTGTTGAGTGTATGAATGCACACAGCATTGGGAATGCCACCTTCCTGTGCCTCTCATCATGTGACCACTCACAGCAGTGCCACTGCAGTAGCTCAATGACTCCCATTAATGTGGCAGAGATCATTTACTAGGCTGCCTGTTAACTAACATGTTGACACTATGCCAGCCATCATACATAGCTAAACAAGTTTTGGGTGGTGTTGTGCCAGTGCATCTGCATTATTTAACACAGCACCACAACAGTACAGACCTTTCTAAACACCCCCCAATATAATAATGCCAAGTTAAATGCATATGTTAATAATGTTTATTCATCCTGCTACATACGCACATAATATAAGCTTGCATTAGTGCTAAAACTAATCGGTTCAGAGTCAAAATAACTACTGTTGAGAAACAGCATCCTTGCCTGCTACCCAGCCCCAAAATTCATCCTGAAAGTCAAGGTGCACTGGTTGTTAATTTTTACTGCAGCATACATATCATCAAACAAATTCATAATATGAATATATTTATAATATGCGTCTCATATCTTCAAGCAGCCAGCAATGGCCTCTGGCTAGCAAGGTTTGCAGATGAGTATGAACTTGGGGTAGTTGTTAAATTCACCTAAGACACCCAAACTCTCCAGAATGAGCTCTCATTACTAACCTCTTGGTAAACCAAAAACTGCCTCAAACCTAAATCCAAAAAAGTACAGTACCATCACTTTTAGCAAATAACCATTACAAAACACAAACACTGTCTGGGATCCAAGTACTTGAGTTGATAGCTCCCTCTCCTTTGACCATCATTTTACAACAGCTGTCAGGAAATCCTTTTATTTAGCCAAGCTAATTGAATTAATAAATACAATGCCCCTTTGTGATGTATCTCACAAAACATAACAGTTGGAAAGACCCCAAAGGTTGCTAGCTAAAGTAACAGGTCTAAAGTCCCTAAGCTATCAAGACAGGCCAAAAGCTCTACTCCTTTAAACAGTCTCATAGGCTTTTGAGGGAAGATCTGTGTCAGGGTTACCCAACTGGTGGTATGAACACTGGCGTTAGGAGAAGTGGTCATTGTTGATGTGGTCACATGTACAAACTGGGAAAAAGGGGGATAATGCTGATGCCAGTGTCTGCCTTGCTTACCACACCATTAGAGATCTGATTGTCCTGGAGCTCCTGTTTCTCCACAAGTCCAATATCTCAATCAAGAGTAGAACCAGGGACCTAAATCATCATCAACACATACAAAAAAAAAACAGTGGAAGGACAGATTTATAACTCAGCACTTCCAAGAAAGGGAAAAGGAGATGCAGCCTGAAGAAGATTACTGGCAAAGTGTGAATGGTCATAAGACTCCGTGACCTTGGAATATCTATGAATCATAAGGAACACATAACTTCCCAATAAACCAGACATAATTCTAAATAAACATTTACGCATGTCATTATGCGTACGTTTGTGTATCTATATAGACAGATAGATGCACACACACAGATACATACATACACACGAGTTCCCTTCAAGCTCTTGAATTCTAATTTGACAGCTTGAAACATTGGCGGCAGAGTTCAACCATTAACGGTGGGAATTAAGGAATTTGCACCTTCCCCCACTGTAGTGCAATCTCAGAGATGGTATATTTAAGCAGCATGAGGTGTGGGGGTTCATAAAAGCAGTTTTTGTTTTTATTCAAATCTTAGTGATTCAAGGTGTTGTGCTTTCGAATCTTTCTGATTTTAACTGTTTCTGCCTATGTCTAGGCATCCAAACTTTTTATAGTTCAAAGGTTTCACACACACACACACACACACACACACAATAACATTACTACATTGTCTAGTATTGCTGTGACACAAATGATTTTTGTGGTAAACATGCATACTGCAATATCTGATTAATACTAACACCTACTTAAATGCAGTTAAGAGTTACCGGTTCTAAGCTGTCAACAACTGTATGGTATACCTAACAGCATGCTGCAAGACAATACTAAACTATTTCTGGTGGTTGCCACAACTTTTTCTGAGAAATATGCATGTGCTTCAAGCAACTGAAGGTAGCGCACTAGAACAGATAAATCCAGAAATGTTTTATAGCCACCTGAGATGTATGTAAACTTGGTATTTCCCAACATCAATATTTTTCAATCTACAAAATCTAGTCATTTGTTTCCTAACCTGCACAGTTATGAATTTACCCCGTGGCTAACAAGGGAATTCACTTCTTCAGCTAGTGAACCCACAATGCACGCCAGCTGGAAAGAGACTGCTCCTTCCTGTTAGTACTGAATTCTCTTCGGCACATGACACTCCATACTCTGAACAGATGAAGGCAATCTGACAAGGATAGATCGATGCTGTCACAGCAGGGGGACCTCAAAAGCAAAGCAGCTGTATTGGCTTAATTTGGTTATCTGAATGAGGAATTTGGGAAAGCCATTGATTTCTGATTTTTCCCAAGCTTTGTGGTCACCTGCATTGAGAAACTGAACAGCAGTAAAAAGTCACCATGCTTCTAGAAAGGTGAGACATGCATACAACAGCATGTCTCGTCTGGAAAAACAGAACTGAAATTGCGTGATCAGTGCACATTCACCAAGCATGTCAGACTTTTTCCCTTTGTAACAGTCTGTAAAAATGTTAATGCAATTAGACCACAAAAAAAGATGATGTCTTTTTATGACTGTGCATAGTGTTTAAGACTAAAAACATTGTTTTGGCTATTATTCACATAGGGGATCAAAGCACAGAGCAAGCAATCAATATTAATGAAATACCTACCAGTAAATTCATAGCCTGAAGAGATTTATTTGATCTTTATCCACCAAGCCTTTAATAGGTTCCAGCTTTAACAAAATGCAAAGCTATGCACCTACATCTATCCCCTTTATAGGCAGAATGGAAAGCTGCCAACAAATTTTTCTTGTTAAACAATTTCTCCCAGGAATTTTGCTCACTTTACTCTTGCGTTCCTACAGCTCCCATTTGTTCAAAATCAACATACTAAATATACAGTGGAGGAAAAACAAAGTTCGGTTTCACACTATGAAGATGTCATTCTGTATTACGTTCAGCAGACTGATAACGTGCATGGAGAATTCTTGCTGAGATTATGCATTGTTCAACTCCAGCTTACGAAGAATTTTGATTATACCACAATAACTGCTTTCCACACAGTTATGATATGCATCATTTTATTCATTTATTTATTATAGGAGCCCTCTACTCCCCCTTCCCAGTTTTCTTTAAAGTCAATGATGTGTCCAGAGAATACAGATTTGCATTTGCAACTGCATTTTTTTTCTTCATTCAGCATCCTACTGGTTAACATACTGACCTGAAGGCGGAGAGCATGTCTTAGTTCTGTCTTTCTCAAATACAGATTTTATTATTCCCTGAGCTAATACCATTGGGGAAAATGAGCATGTTTCACATTACATAACAAAGCTTTAATATACATTTAATGAGACACAAAGCAATTCTTAAAAGCAATACTATTTCAAAGCTGAAAATAATTTAGTCCCCTGATATTCCTGAAATCTGGCAATATAACTGGTAACAGCCAGCACTTCATAAACATTTTTAAAATTATTAATACACAAAGCAAAACGTGCCTTTCACTTGTTTTATGACAATCACAAAGAATGCCAAAAAGTTAAGAGATGAAAATTATAAAGGATTAGATTTTTGTAGAGTTGCACTTTGAAATGCTTTTGCAACAACTTGGCCATTTTTTTTTCTCTTCAACGACAATACAAGATAATCAGTCAGTCACCTGTCAGCAAAGCTTCCAAACTTTCTACTAAATTCTAAATGAAAAAACTTACCCTAGCACTGATCTACCTCATCAATATTCCAGGTTTGGTGGCAAGTTAAAGATAGACAGCTTTATTAGGACGCAGTCCTTTTTGTCTGGCACAAACATCTCAAATATCCCTTTTGTTAAGTTTACTTTCCTGCTCCAAAAGTTGCATATCCCTTGGGACACAAGGGGTGGGGTGGGGGGCATTACACAGCTCTGGGATGTACCACTTCTGGAGGAAGCAAACCTGATGAGTCGGATGCTTGAGAACCCTGATCTGAAAATTTAAGATGCAATCCACGTAAATGTAGAAAATTATTAGGGGTATCTGAAATGTCTTACAAGCCCCCCAAAACAAGAGGAAAGCAAATGGCCACAAAAATAAAAAAATAACTGCAGTTTATTAGTAGAAACACTAACAAAACTATCACACCCTTGGGCTATGTAATTGGCTGCCTTTGAGTTCCCCAACTACAGCTCACAACATGACAGCTAGCACAGTGGTATAGTGAGAGGGAGAAGGACAGAGACACAGAGAAGTCCCACCATACGTAAAACGGGTACACTGGCAAAACAGTCTACCCACCACAGACATCAAACCTAAGACAAAGCACTCCTCCCTCTAATATAATCTTAACTGGGATCCACAGTGCATGCGATAATGGCATATTGATATATTATACAAAGAAGAGAAATTCCAGACAAGGCAATACAAATAAATAAAATTATCAGTGGTGGATCATCATGACAGCAAAAATTAGAATTCAGGAGAGAAAATGAGACTTTCACAAAAGTAACAAATTGACAGCATACTTAGCTAGGCCTCTTATACAGTAGGAGGAACTGACAATTTATACATTGACAATACCATTACAACTCCTGTTTAACAACTTCATCAGGTTATTCTAAAGCAGTCGTTTCACAAGATAAATTCACAGAACAAATAGAGTTTCTCTCATCCAACAGTGTTTAACCTTCCCAGTATTCTAACCCTGGAACTACAACATAAGAAAACATTAAATATAATACATGCTCTTTCGCTTCAAGCTGATACTGCAGTGTTGCTCCATGTCAATCTGACATGACTCCCTAATGGCATTTTGTCATATCATGCATATATAATAAAGGATGGGCAACTATGTCTCAGACATTTATAACTTTAAGAATATAATATAATTAGGCAGGTCACTGACTAACTACAGGTTCAATACATGAAAGTTAAGCACTTACCAACATAACTCAAAGAGCAGGTCCATCCTCATTAAAAGCAGGGCTAATGATGTTAGGCATCAGGCAATTTTCAACATCTAAAACTGTCTCAGTCTAGAAAGTTCCTTTTCTTTAGCAATAATTCTTTACCTAGGGGCCTTCCTTTCTAAACCTTTACTGTGCCTCACAAAACAGACAAAAATATGAAAAAAAAAAACAAGCAAGCAAGAGGAGGGGGAAAATGCACAGCAAGTTAACACTGATGACCTGCTCTATTATGTCAAGTACATAAATTTTGTACCTGGTGCAAAGTAGTACATCCACATTAACAACAGGACAGTGCACCATGATCATCTATCCGGGCAATCTTCCTCACAAGAACATACCTCCTAATATTGAGGTCTTGAAGGAAGACCAAAATCCGGACATCATGTCCAATTAATGAGGTGTTGTAAAACTGGTGAAAACCAAGTAGCTGCTGCATAAGTACCATCCCACCTAGGCTGCACTGTAAAAAAAAAGGCCTGACAGGTAACCAGACGTTTAAGTAAAATGACCTTTAGGTTAAGGGGGGAAAGGCTTGTTTTAACAAAATTTTATAAAATCAGTCAGCCATTTGACTAATGTTACTTCAGATACTTTACAACCAAGTTTCTTTTATAGAGAGGATATGAACAGCTGATGATCCTTTCTGAAATATTTATTTCTCTTTGCAAAGAGCTCAAGCTGTCCAAGAACAGTCATGCAAGGTAGCAAATACCCCTCTATTAGAGGAGTTGAGAAAGAAAACTGGCAAACACATGAGGTCAGACTCAGTAGCTATATTAGACAAAGGAAGGAGTGGTAGTGTGTGGAAAAGCTATCCTTGTGAAAAAAGAAAAGTAGACTGATAAAGGCTTGCAAATCTGAAACTCTCCCAGCTTGAGGTGATGGCTACTAGAAGGAAGAATTTTCTAGAATACAAAATATTGAAGAAGCTGGTTAAAAATGGGGGGGGGGGGGTTGTTCTTGACCATGAAATACAAATCACATGGGCTAACAGAATCTTTCAGGGGAGATCTCAAAAGAAAGGTGCCCTTTTAAAAGGCCTTGCATACTGTTAAAGAAGCCAAAAGTAGAGTTTGAGTCCTGATGGAAATTAAATATAGAATCGAACTGTACTTCCACCGATGAACAGTAAAAGACCAGTGTCAAAGATTTGTGACAGGTATTACAAAACTGAAGATGCCAGAGCAGTAGAAGTGTCAGGCTCTCTAGATAAAATCAAAATGGAAAAACATGTCCATGTACTTTTTAACTTTCCTGCTATATGAATTTTATGCCAATGTGACTATCTGAATGAGTGTAGATAGACAGGCAGGATCTGTGGCAATCAAAGGAACTGGAGAAACAATGTAGTTAGTTTTAGGGAGTGGATATCTGGGATAGGGCTTCCTGGAAGGATACAACAGCAAGGTCCTCAAGAGGCTTCTCCAACAGGTGAGGAGTGAACAAGGGGAACCAAACTTAACAGAGAAAAATATGCTTATATGAATTAGTTGGACTTAGAGAAGTTAGACTTTCTGGATGCACCTCTCCTTCAGAGAAAATAGGTTAAGTGTAATAAGTCCACGGGTCCATTTCTGGACAACAGCATCCCTTACTCCCTTAGCCCACCTATGTGGAGAGATGACAGAAGATAAGTTGTGGCCTCTGGAACTTGTTGGGGAGGCAAAAAGGTAAAACAAAGATTCTCCAGCAATGGAACAACCTCCACTGTACCAAGAGGTTTGAGAGGCTACTCATCTGGCAACGTAAGGAAGTAGCACAGCAAATGGATCTGCACTATGGTGAAGCAGAGTATCAGTAAAACTACCAAAACCAGAAAAACAAACGAAACTCTCCAAGCAGAGTAAAATCCAATAGTTTTTATTGCAAAGCTTTCAGATCCTTCCTCAGTGCTTAAACCATCTTACATAAAATGTTTATTTAAATAATACTGCAGCCAATTAATTAAGAACTACCAATCAAGAACATCAATCAACAGGACATCATTATACACTTATTTTAAGCAAGCCTGCATAATGCTTTAACACTGGTTTCAAACTAACACTAGAATTAATACCTGGAACCCTATCTGCACAAAGATGAATAATCCATTTATATTCACATACATTTAATTCATTAGCAATATCTTCCCATCTTGGGTTACTATTTAATGTTTCAATAACCTTGAACATGAAACAATGGTCACCATACTCAGAATGGTACTGAGCAAGAACATTGCTCCCTGCTACAATTGTTGCTGTTGTATGCTCATATGTACTACTAATAAATTTCAACATCCTAACATAGGCAAAGAATATATATTTATTTGTTCAGCAACATGTAATACTTATATTATTTATCTAGCAACTTGTAAAAAATGTAGTGCTTTCTATGTAGGTAAGTCACGGAGGAAACTAAAAGAGCATATAACAGAGCACACCTCTAATATATTCGTAGAAATATACAGAGCAATGCTCTTGCTAAACACCATTCTGAGTACGGTGATGACCATTGTTTTTGACTGGTAGTTCTTAATTAAGAACTACCAATCAAGAACAATGGGAGTTCTTAATTAATTAATTGGCTGCAGTATTACTTAAACGCTTTATGTAAGAAGGTTTAAGCACAGAGGAAGGATCTACGGATCTGAAAGCGTTGCAATAAAAACTTGGATTTTTCGGTGTTTACAAAGTTTCACATGACCAAAGCCAGCATATCACATGATACTAACAATTAAAACATTAAAATGACCAAGCTTTTGCTGTATTTTCACCAATATTGGTTTAATGGTAAAAGCACTATTAAGACCTGGTTCTGAGTCTGCACATAGCCTAAAGTACAGTTTTGTACCTACCATAAATGTAGATGTTCGAGTGTTCACACTGCTGCAGTCATTATACTTGGGTTATCCTGAAGTCAGGCTGTCCCGCAGTTTGCCAAAGTTCCAAAGTCTTGGTCTGGCATCGGATGCTGTCACTTCTTCCCTGACATCAGTGCGCCAGGGGTATACAAGATGCATCCGACGCCATTTTCTTCAGTTTTTCTTGCCCCAGATGTCAGGTGCCCCCAAGTAGGTAGGCAATACATATTGCTAATAAAAAATATACATGTAAAGTAAAAAACAATACCTTCAGTTACAAGCAAATACACCACAAAAGTTGTAAAGGATAGAAGGCATAGATAAGTCCAGCTAGTTCAGAGCGGATGGAGGGAGGGTAACCTGGACTGCAGCAGTGTGAACACTCGAACATCTACATTTATGGTAGGTACAAAACTGTACTATGTTCATCGTGTTACACTGCGGCAGTCATTACACTTGGGTAGAATCCCAAAGCTAAGGTTGGGTGGCTGGTCTATAAAGAGTTTGGATTGGTCATGAGGCCCTGTAGAACTGCAGTGGCAAATCCTGCTCTGGATTTAGAGTAAAGAGGCAAGTGGTAATGCTTGGTAAAGGTGTGCACTGAACTCCAACTTGTAGCCTCCAAAATTTCCTTGGTAGGTACTCCTCTGAGAAAGGCTGTTGAAGTGGCTGTTGCCCTGGTGGAATGTGGCCTAATGTTATTAGGGACTGATTTTCCATGCTGTGTGTAGCAGTAACGAATACAGTGTCCTATCCATTTGGATATAGTCTGCTTTGAGATAGCCTTGCCCTGTGATCCTGCAGCATATGCTACAAACAGTTGCTCAGTTTTCCTGAAAGCTTTTGTTTTGTCCAAGTAGAAGCGTAGCTGCCTGTGTATGTCCAAAGAGTGCAGAAGTTTCTCCCCTTTATTCTGGGGGTTTGGATGAAAAAGTTGGCAAATGGATGGTTTGGTTAACAGCCACACTAGATACCACCTTTGGCATAAAGGTAGGGTTTGTCCTTAAAGAAACCCTGTCCTGATGAAAAATTATAAAAGGTTCCATTGCCATTAATGCCTGTAGCTCTGAGACGCTTCATGCTGAGGTTACTGCCAGGAGCAGAGCTGTTTTTCCATGATAAAAATTTTAGATCGGCTGTATTGGCTGGCTCAAACGGTGGCAGGGTCAGTTTTTCCAAAACTAAATTGAGGTCCCAAGTTGGTGTTGGTGCTCTCCGGGGCGGTCTTATGTTTTTAGCCCCTCTGAGGTACTGCTTTAGCAAGGGATGAGAGAATAAAGAAGGATCCGTGTTGTAATGTGTTGAAATGGCAAAGGCGTGGATCTTAATTGATTAGAAGGATAGGCCTTTGTCCAGCATCTCAGTTAGGTATTGTAAAATCTGAGGAATGTTTGGGACAAGAGGGTCAAGGCTTTGAGCCTGGTTCCAGGCATAGAATCTCTTCCATTTTTCTGAGTAAGCTTTCCTGGTGCTAGGCCTCCTGGCCTCCAAAATGACATCTATAACAGCTTTAGAGAGAGGTGCTGTCTGTTTGACTAATAAATCTGCCATGCAGTCAGGTTTAGAGTTTTGAGCTGACCGTGCAGGATCTGATTGTTTTGTTGAGTCAGAAGGTGTGGAATTATGAGGCAAAATCCATGGTGGGCCTTGAGCTAAGTTCTTTAAGATTGGGTACCAGTGCTGGCGTGGCCAGTCTGGAGTAATCAGGATCATCTGTGGTTTTTCTTGTCTGGCTTTTAGGAGTACCTTTGAAAGGAGAGGCAGTGGTGGGAAGGCATAAACTTTTAGGCTTTTCCAGCTGAATGAGAAAGCATCCACTTTCCATGCCAAGTACCCCGTAGTAGTTGGCAATTCAGTGGGGAGGCAAAACGATCTATGTTTGGGCATCCCCATTTTTGCGTTACCCTGCTGAAGATTTGTGGATTCAATTTCCATTCGTGAGGGTCCATGATATTTCTGCTTAGATCGTCTGCCAGAGTATTTTTCTTTCCTGGCAGGAATTGTGCTTGCAGATGAACTCGATACGTTAGAGCTGTGTTCCACAAGGTCATGGCTTGCCTGCATAGGGGATAAGAATGAGTGCCCCCTTGCTTTATGTACCACATTACTGTGGTGTTGTCTGGCTTTAATAGTAGTTGTCCTGGATGCAGAATGTCCTTGAAAGCTGTTCGGGCATTTTGAACAGCCAACATCTCTTTTTGATTGATGTGAAGATGCATTTGGTCTGTGGTCCACTTGCCCTGAATGCATTTTCCTGCCATGTGTGCTCCCCAGGCGTAATCCAAAACATCTGTTAGAGTCTGCCTGGCTGTGGGTAGGGTAAAAGGCTGACCCTTGTTTAGGTGACATGCCTGTGTCCACCATCGAAACTCCTGTTGTAGGCAGAGAATCATTGGTATCACTGCTTCTAAACTGTGAGAGTGTTGAGTCCAAACACTTTTTAGGTACCATTGTAATTTCCTCATATGCAGTCTGGCATATGGTATTAGTAGTATGCAGGATGCCATGAATCCCAGGGCCTGCAGAATTTTTCTTGCAGGGAGATGAGACTTTTTTGCCATTATTTGAAAATATTGAGTTAGTTGAACTTGTTTGTCTGGCGTGAGATAAGCCATCTGGGCCGTTGTATTTAAGCTGGCACCCAGGAATATAATCTGTTGTGAGGGCACTAGTTTTGACTTCTTTTTGTTTACTGTGTACCCTAGAGAAATTAGCAACCTTTTTACAAACGCCAGATGCTGTAGAAGAATGTCCTTTGTCTCTGCTTGAATGAGGCAGTTGTCCAGGTATGGATATATTTGAATTCCTTTTTGTCTGCAAAATGCAATTACTGGTGCCAGGCAATTTGTAAAGACCTTGGACACAGTAGATAAGCCAAAGGGCAGTGCAGAGAATTGGTAGTGCATTGTACCTGCTTTGAATCTGAGGTATCTTCTGCAATTTTGTCTGATAGGGACATGCAGGTATGCCTCTTTGAGGTCCAGAGTAACAACCCAAGCCTTCTTGCCCAGCATGGGTAGAAGCTGCTGTAATGTCAACATTTTGAATTTCGGAATATCCAGGTAAGTATTTAGAATTGAAAGGTCTAGTATGGGCCTCCAGGCCTTGTTCTTTCTGGGGACCAGAAAGAGTCTTGAGTAAAATCCTTGTCCTTGTTCCTGTTGTGGTACTTTTTGAATAGCTTTCATGTCCATGAGGGCTGAAATTTGTTTTTGTGCCTCTGCTCATTGATTTTGTGGCAGATCTGGTATTCCTATTAGCCTTGGTAAAATATGAAAGTGGAACCTGTAACCTTGAGACACAATATTCAGAACCTATTTGTCTTGGGTGATTGTTTGCCAGTTTTAAGAAAAAAGTGCTAGTTTTCCCCCTAAGGGGGCTGCCAAAAGGGAAGTGCTTGGCGTACAGAGGGGGAAAGTCATTGGGATTGTTTCCTGTAAGTTTGAGACTTGTCCTCACCTCCTGTTGGGGTTGAGGTGCCCCCACTGTCGTCTGTTAGAGCTTTGTGGTTGAGATCTGTCCCTTGGGCATCTGTATCTGCCTCTCTGAGGCCTGTCTGACACTGGAAAGGACCAATTCTTTGTTGGCCAATTTCTGCTAAATCGAGGTGGCTGTACCTGTAAGAAATCCTTGACTGTTTGCATAGATTTAGCTTTATCCTCCATTTTTTTTAACACCTCTTCTGCTTTAACACCAAACAAGGTATCATGCTGTAAAGGAGCATCCAATAATTTTGCCTTAACATGATCAGGTAAACTCTGTTCCTTTAACCACACATGTCTTCGAATCACAGAACCTGTAACTGCGGCTCTACAAGAGGCCTCTAAAGAATCAAAACCACATTGCAGAGTTTCCCACCTGTTCTACTGCATGTAATAAATCCTGCATTTCATTATAGTCAGGAGCTTCTGAGCTCGCAAGCATTTTCTGTTTTAACTGAGCCATTAAATACTGCTGGTACTTAAGCATGTGAAACTGGCAATTTAAAGCCCTTACTGCTAAAGTTGCAGAAGTGTAAACTTTTTTCCCCCCATCTATCCAAAGCTCTGGAATCTCTGTCAGAGGGTACTGGATTTTTTGCAATGGAAGCCTTAATCCCTTTTTGACCCTGGGAAATAGTTTCTGGATCAGCAGAAGGGTTTTTATAAAGAAACTTGTGAGAGTCAGGGACTCTGTAATACCTCTCTGGCTTGGCTGGTGCAGGGGGCAAAGAATCAGGAGATAAGATGGATTCAGAGAACACATCATCCACAATATCTAGCACAGACAGAATAGCCAGGGGCCTGTGCTGAGGTAATAAAAGGAAATCCTTGAGCCTTTTCTTGGATTCTGAATAATCCTGACTTTCCCAATGGAAATGCTCCCTCATAGTATGTAAAGTTTCCCCAAAAGAATAATCCTCCGGAGGAGAGGCTGAGGGGATAGATTCTTCAGCATCAGAGTCCTCATAGGGGGGTAGAGAGTATCCCTGGTCTGAAGAGGAATCAGAGGAATTGGAAACCTGAACAGAGGAATCATAGTCTGTATCCTGCCTAGGCCTTTTCTCAGGAGGGGGATGGGAACCCCTGATTAGAGTAATGAGGTCTTCGGCCATTTTAAGCATCCATTTCTTAGGCATGGAGGACTGTCCAGGAGAATGCTATACTTGCTTCTTGGTCTTTAATGATACTTTTGTCTTGGCTGTTGCTTTAATGGTAAGTTGTGAAGGTCTGAAAACACCCTCAGAAGCCGATGCCTGCTCAGCGGCTCCAGACCCATCTGAGGGATTAGTTTCCGTAGGCCCAATACCTTGAGTTTCCAGAGGCCTAGTTGTCTCCACGTGGGAGTTGGAGGTGGCCTGTGGCTCTGAGGTAGCGGGTGTCAGGGGCTGCAAAAGCACCTCACAGAACCGGCGACTGGCCTAGAAGAGGTTTCGTCGTCGGTTTTGGACCTCGGATGCCTGTCTTTATCCTTGTCTTTGCGTTTTTTCGGAATTGCGGTCGTCAGTTGATCTGACGGCATAGTATAATTGAACCTTTGGCCAAAGTAGTGCAAAGCAAAATCAAAAGGTCTTTTTATAGTGTGTTTGTTAAATCTAGCACAAAACTGACAACTAGTGACGTCGTGATCAGGGCCTAGGCATGGAATACAGTAAGAGTGGAAGTCCTTATGAGGTATTTGCTTCCCACAAGAAATACAATTATTAACTTTTTCTGACATCGGTCTGAGGCAAGAAAAAAGTTTCCCCAATGGGGTACTTAGCTTTATTGAGACTTTGGATCTGAAATTCGACTTCGAAAACCTCAAGAGTCGGCCAAACGGCACTTGCGAACTGCTTCTGCTTCGGGCACCGCGCGGCAAGAAAGACTGAAGAAAATGGCGTCGGATGCATCTTATATACCCCTGGCGCACTGACATCAGGGAAGAAGTGGCAGCAACCGACGCCGGACCAAGACTTTGGAACTCTGGCCGACTGCGGGACCGCCTGACGGCAGGATAACCCAAGTGTAATGACTGCAGCAGTGTAACACGATGAACATCAATCCATTCATACTCCTTGTTTTCTAAGTAATTATTATCAACCTCAACCCCCAATCCCTCTTGTTACTATATCTATAATCCTAAATTTAAAAAAGTGACAGGCTCCACTGCACACAATGTGTCTACTTAAAGCATTTTTTCACTATTCTTCTGTACATCTGACTTGTGTTGTATGATTCGTTCTTTTAATTTTCTTGTGGTCTTGCCCACATAAAATGATGAGCATTCTCCACAAGTATGGTCATGAGATGTTTCATGCTCTTATTTAAAAATCTGAAAGTGTTTTAGAAATTTATTAGCACTGAGAAAGGGTGTTTACCCAAAAGCTTTGCTTTTAGTAATAACGTGTGACTTGACGTTGAAATTTTGTTGTTTGTAATGATAGTTCATTGTTGGCGTTCCAGTTATTACAGCAGTAACCTTTTATTGATATTCCCTTGGAATGTGGTCAGAAAGTGGTTTGTTGATGCAGTTCATTCTCAAATTTTCACTGTTTATCAACAACAGTGGGTGCCCACTGCCTTGTTTGTATGGATGGCTACCATATCCTGTATCGGGGGAGGGGGGTCCAGAAGGCCTTCAGAGAGAGGAAGACTGTCCTCATCCCCTGAGCAGTGATGGGAAATCTGGCCTCAGATTATGATCAGACATGTACAGTTTTCCCTTGGCAATGCCTCCTTTCCGGGGGTATCCATGGTGGCAGCAACTACTGGGACAGGAATCTGAAGCAAGTAGCCTTGTGTCAGACATGGCATGTACTACAACTTCACGTGTCTTGCAAGCTTTGGATAACTTAATCAGATGAGACAAAGAACAGTGGTGGAGATTTCTGGTCATTGCATCCTTAGTATTTGCTGGAGTTCCCTTATTTAGAATTTAGCAAACGGCACCAGAAAAACTGTCACTGAAATTAACCTCAAGGTTTTTATGGAAAGATGAAATTGGCTGATGGAAAATGAATGACGTAAGAAAAAATGGTCTCCTTGGACATCAGGCCTACTGGGCACTCCTTTTTCTTCTCCCAACTTACTTTAACCCATGCCTGGGTCCAGCTTCATATGGCAGCAGAGGAATGCTTATTTTTGCTTCCCTTCCCCAGCAAATGCCTATCAATGCCCATGGGGTGAATATGCAATGAGGACATGCTGAAACATCATCCCCAGCCTTTGAGATGACTCAAGCAATGTCCCCTGTCAATTCCTCTTTTAGGACAATGCCTCCTGTGCATCACCCAGCATCCCTCAAAGATCAAACACAATATGCATCCAGGTACATCTCCTTTCCTCCATGGTGGACATACTCCTTTAATCCCCCTGACAGCACCTCAGACACCGGAGCCACTAATTGAATTGAGACCACCTGTACCACAGTCAGGACTTTAACTATTTACACCTTGGTACAGGCTACCAGAGACAAAAGTTGTTAAAGGGGGAGGATCCTGTCCAAAGGTAAGACAGCACTGTGCGAGACTGCATCCAGAGATTTAACCAGAAATCCCCAGAAAGAGAAAGAAGTTGTTTAACAAAAAATTCCATAACAGAAGATGTTCAGATGCTCACTCTTGCTGGTGCCTTGGCTACATAGATTATAACCTCACTTACATAGAACACCACCCAGCTTCCAAAGCTTCAGGTTACCTTCAAAGTTCTCAGACAGTTAAAACACATTTTTCCTCACAAAAAGAAACTACAGACAAAACATCATGCATACTTTGACAATTAGTCAGAATAAACAAACATATAAACCTGACCATTCAAAAATTGTCAGTTATTTTCCCACTCGTGTCAGAAAACATAGCACTGTAATCAACTAAATGTTTAGCTACAGTAGTATCAATTAAAGTTATAGCTGACGGGTCAGGTTTGGTACGAGTATATAAAAACTTAAAAGATGGAGGAACTTCATACAATCTACCTGCCTTTTTAGGAGCAGCAGGCTGTCCTGTTAGGAAAACTGCAGGCAGTGCCGCATACATTCTTCAGAGGTGACAGCACTGGTGGAATGGGTGAAGGTTCTGGAAATTCCATTTACAGCAGTTCATAATATTTTCTGAGGGACTTAGAATAAGTACAGTTATGTAAAATCTTTTCATAACAGTAGCTGTCCTTCTCTTCACTCTTGCAGTATTCCTAACATAAGGGATCACCTGGCAAGGATATCCCAATGATCGGCCACTATACAAAAACCTTTAGTATCTAGAGGTTCCGTATATCACATGTATGCTTCCCACACACAGCATAGGCATAAAGGTGACATATGGACGCACATGCTTCACACCTGAAAAGCCATAGGAGGAACAGAATGTCCCTAAAAACCAACAGGAACATGTGCATCCAGGAGGAGAAAAGACGGAGAGACAGAGACACGAACCCTTCAGCCAGCAAGGCAAACAGAACAGGCTAAAGCAGAGGGAGAGGGAGAAGGAGGGAGCAAGCGAATACTACTCTTACGGTATGATTTTACACAACTGTACTATGTCCTTCCACATCACTGATGCAGTATTCTTAACATAAGAGAGTGCACAAAAGCTCAAGAGGAAACCTGGGAGGAGGATGTCACTGAAGAACCCTCAAGAAACCAGTGTAGGACAGCCAGGGCAAAACAACTCTAGCCCTTGAAATAACATCCAACCTATAATGCTCAGTGAAGGTATGGACAGAAGACTAAGTAGCAGCCTCAGGGATGGAAATGGTATCCAGCCCCTTGAAAAAAAGCACCAAAAGAAGCAATGGCTCTGGTAGAATAAGCATTTAATGAAGAGGAAAGACATTTGCAATGAAAGGAATAACAAATAAATGGCTTTAGAAATCCAAGAAGAGATGGTCTGGTTAGAAACAGCTAAACCCAAGTGCCTGGCATGAAAAGAAACAAAGAGCTGCTCAGATCTGCAAATAACTTTAGTTTTATCTAAATAATATCCCAGATGTCTAAGCAAATCATGGTGTGAAGAACCTTGTCACCGGCAGACTGCAGAGGAGGAAAAGGAAGGCAAATGAATAAAATGATTAAGAGACAACTCACTGACCACTTTGGTAATAAAAGAAAGGTAAGTATGGAGAGACACCCTGACTCTGAAAAACTAAAAATGGTGGAACAGTGATGAGAGCTTCCAAGTACAATGTTGTAACACAGAGAGTTAGAAGGTCACACTGAAAAACCAATCAGAAAAAAACTAAATGAAAACTCCAGCCAAGTTAGAACTTCCAATGAGTGACCTCCCAAACTTCCTGTAACAGAGGCACATGGGATATATGCAAATGACCCCTATGAACATCAGGTGTTTCAGCTAAATGGCGATTCTGATTGCCCATGACTTTTAAATTTGAAGTTGTTTTAATGGACAATTTCAGGCCAATAAAGCCAAACCCCACTAGCTACGGATATGCATATTTCAGCCTTGTTATGACCTCGTCAGCATAGCATAAGCAGAGTGTTTAATTAAGCATAAGAAACACAGGGTTGTTACACCCAGTTGATGTCCATTACCATCAGGTTTGGGAGGTCACTCACTGGAAGTTCTAGCTTGGCTGGAGTTTTCATTTAGTTTTTTCTGATTTGTTTTTCAGTGTGACCTTCTAACTCTTTGTTTTAATTTGTTAGTTGGGATCATTTGCAGTCACCCTAATAATGGACATCAGCTGGGTATAAAAACCCTGTGTTTCTTGTACTTAGTCAAACACTCTGCTTATGCTATGCTGACGAGGTCATAAGGCCGAAATATGCATATCCATAGATAGTGGGGTTTGGCGTTATTGGCCTGAAATTGTCCATTAAAACGACTTCAAATGTAAAAGTCATGGGCAATCAGAATCGCCATATAGCTGAACCACCTGATGTTCATAGGGGTCATTTGCATATATCCCATGTGCCTCTGTTACAGGAGGTTTGGGAAGTCACTCATTGGAAGTACAATGTTGTAAGGAAACTGAAGCAGCAAACTTAAAAGGAGCCTCAGTTAGTTTTTCAAGAACAAAATGGAGGTCCAGGAACGTGGAACTGGCTTCCTGAGAGTCTTGATATGAAAGATGCCTTTAAGAAATTGCTTGACCTCAAATCTATAGACCAGAGGAGGAGCTAAGGGCAAACGAGCAGAATTTGCTGAAAGGTGAGCTTTAACTGAAGAATATGCCAACCAAGCACACAGCAGATCACAAAAATCAGAGAGAAACATAGGATGCACAGGTGAGGTATCCTGGTTTCAAGAGAGGTATCGCACACAAAATCTCTTCTATTTCGACAAATATGATTTCCTGGCAGTGGGTTTCCTGGCCTCCTGAAGGACCCAAACCACGTCCTCAGAAAAGCGGTGCCTAAAAGGGATCAAACCCTCTCACCCACAGCGTAAGTTGAAAACTGGACAACTGAGGATAGGTAAAACACCTGTTTGTTTTTGTATGAGAAGGTCCACCTGGTGAGGTAAACTGTGGTGACTGCTCCTATCCAAGTGAGAAAAAGGGAGATCTAATGCATCTGGGCCACAGGGGAGTCACTAGTAAGATTTTGGGGGTCTTGCATGATCTTGTGCAAGACCCTTGGAAGCAGAGGAAGGGGAGAGAAGGCATAAAGAAAAATCACCTTCAAAGGAAAAGAAAGGGTTTCCACTTCCGAACCAGAGGACTTGGGACTATGGAACAGAATAGAAGAAGATGTCTGTTCAAAGACGAGGCAAAAAGATCTACCTGAGGAATATGCCACCAATGGACTATGTCCAAAAACAGATCCCGGTGAAGCATCCATTCATATGCTTGTGTGCTGGACCTGCTCAAAGATTCTGCAACTAGATTGTGCTCAGAGGGAATGTAAACTGCCTGAAGAGTCACCTGATACTGGACAGCTGGATCTCAGAGCTGAACAGCTACCAGCAAAGGAGGTAGGATCTTGTACCCCCTTGCTTGTTGTCATAACACATTCACTATGGTATTGTCTGTGAAAACTGAGGGGCCCAGGATGAAAAAGAGTATGAAAAGCCTGTAGAGCTAGAAACAGAGCCCTCATCTCTGAAGTTGATGTGGTCCAACTTCTGATGAAGAGGCCAGAGACCCTGACCCTTGAGAGAGCTCTCCCCATCTCCTGTCTGTGGCATCTATAAAGAGCTCTTGAATCAAGGCTGGAGACTGGAAAGGACGGCCCAGCTTGAGAGAAAGATGATGAACCCACCACTGAAGCTCGAGCTTCAGACAAGGAAGGAAGGAAACTACGAAGTAAGGGAGTGACGATGCTGAACCCACCCTGACTTGATGTACCACTGAAGCTTCCTTATATGCAGCCTGGCTAAAGCAGCATGAGATTGGTGGAAGTCATAAACCAAGGACTCTGGAAAAAATTCCCTGGCCATGACTGCCTTTTTCCAGTCTCCTCCTCTTCTGGGTTCAATCAGAAACAAAGCCTTGTGGGGGGGGCAGGCAAAGATGCCAGCATGGGGATGGCCTGGATCCTGCAATAAAGGAAAACATGGTCATGAGAAGGAATCAAGACTGATTTTTGAAAGTTTATGGTGAACTTCAGACTCTGCAGCAGGAAAACAGTGAACTGAAGATCCTGAAGCAGAGTCTGGGGGACAAATCTTTAATGAAGAGATCATCCAGATATGAGAAGATCTGGGCCCCTTTCATCCTGCAAAAAGCAATGACAGGAATTAGGGATCTGGTGAATATCTCTGGGGAAGTAGAGAGGCCAAAGGAGAGAACTGAAAATGCAAGGAAGAAAGACAGAAATGCAAAAGTTTCCTGAAAATGGGATTGATGGGGTTATGAAGGTAGACATTCTGAAGATCCAGAGAGACCAGAAAGGCCTGGGGAAGAAGAGGAGGAAGAAATAACATTTGAAGAGACAACATTAAAAAAGGGGGGACTTTAAGGTGTTGAGCTGAGAAAGATCCAGAATTGGTCTCCAGGTGCCCTCCTTCCTAGGAAGCAGAAACTTTCTAGAATAAAAAAAAAATTTCCCTCCCTTCCTGGGAGGCACAACCTGAATGGTGACCTGGATAGACAGACAATGAAACACCTCTTACAGGAGAGGAAGTTAAGGAATGCCTAGAAAAGGAGGGAGAAACTTCCAAACTATGAAATATCCCTGGCAGATAATAGAGAGAACCCCAAGAATCAGTAGTGATCATTAATCAGTTTGGAAGAGATGGGGAAAGACAAAGGGACAAGGGAACCTAACCGAGAGAAAAAGGAAGCAAACTGTGAAAAGGAACCTGGAATGTCCTGAAAAGGAGGCTTCTGGGAAATGGGAGACTGTGTAGATTTAGCAGGAGATACAAATCTAGAACTCATTTTACTCTTGGGCAGTGGGCGAGATGGTCTATGAACAAAAAGCCAATTTGGAAGGGTAATGCCTCAAACTTTGGAAGAGGAGGAACAAAAAAGAAGTTATGTTCTTACCATAATGTTCCATCTGTGTTGTCGATCTTCATTCATTCTTGACAGTTAGGTTTCGGTTCTGTCCTTGGAACCAACTCAGCCACTATAACAAGCTCGTGCCAGCCAAAAACTCTCAAGCTAAGGTTACCCATAGTGCCTCTCTCCCTTCAGATCGAGTTTGCCCGTAAAACTAATAAGGCGGAGGCTTTGTCTGAGCAAATGCTCTACTATATAACCAAAAGCAGTTCTGAACCTCCAGGAGTCTTTTGGGGGGGATGGCAAGAATGAATTAAGATCGACAACACAGATGGAGTGTTATGGTAAGAACATAACTTCTTATCTGATGTTGTCAATCTTCATTCATTCACGACAGTTGGAACAGAGTCTCTAGCTACTTCATGTTCTGGGAGGCCCTATGGATGGATATTCCTGAGCACCCTTGAGCCAATGGATGCTGTCCCCCTGGACACCATGTCCAATTTGTAATGGGTGATAAAAGCATGAAGGGGTAGCCCAAGTAGCTGCTGCGCAAATGTCATCCATATAGGGTCTCGAACGACTTGGTGGAATAAACCTCGACTTTAGCTGACAAACAAAGGTGATGCAAGTCTCTCAACCATTTTTACAAAGTGACTTTAAAAACTGAATTGCCCAGTTTAGGCTCTGAAAAGGACAGGAACAATTGGTACAATGTTCTGAATGATTTAGTCCTAATTGAAAACGTAACTGTCTATGTATATCCAACAAATGCAAACAGTATTCTCCCTTGTTTGAAAATTTTGGGAAGAAAACAGGCAGGTCAATAGATTGATCAATGTTTGAATCTGAGACAACTTTGGGCAGAAAGGAGAGGTTAGTCTGAGGGGATCCTCTCTCTTTGTGAAAAATTAAGTATGGGCGCCTTACACACAAGGCCTGTAATTCAGATATTCTCCTGGCTGATGTGATAGCTACCAGGAATAAGGTCTTTCAAGACATGAATTTTATATCACAGGTGGCTGCTTGTTCAAATTGTTGGCGAATCAAAGTTTGCAGGACTAACATCAAATTCTAAGGTTCAATTGGTTCTTTACAAAGGGAGGTTTTAAATGCATGACTCCCTTTAAAAAGGTTTTGCAGAGGGGGTGATAAATTAAAGAAAAAACGAAGCCATTATGGAAATTGGAAACAGCTGCTAAATGGACTCTGATAGCAGAAGCTGAGGCTCCTGAATGGAGTATTGCTTATAAATAATCCAACACATTATTAATCAGAGTTGAAAAAGGGTCAAGTCTTTGTTCTTGAGACCAGATCACAAATCTTTTCCACTGACTATAGTAAAGTTTCCTGGTGGACAGTTTATGGGAAGCCAGAAGTATCTTTTGCACTGGGGAAGATGGATTATTCTGCCTGGCAATTATCGTAAGTGGAAATACCAAGTGGTCAGCTTGAGACTCAGTAGGTTGGAATGGATCAGCCCCTATGGATGCGACAGCAGTTCCAGAGTTGGGTCCAGAGTCTACAGGGGGGTGAACTAGATGAGGCCAAAGAAAGGGGAACCAGACGATGGGCTCAATAAGGTGCAATAAGGATTACTTTGCTTCTCAACCATTGCGCTTTCTTCAAATACTTTGGCATCAGAGGAAAGGGAGGAAATGCAAAAAGCAGTCCCGGGGGCCAATCATGTAACAGAGCATCCCTTGGCGACCACTTGAGGGGGATTAGGGTGAAGTAGCTGCTGCATTTGTGGTTTGAGGGAGATGCACACAGACTGCAGTATGGCTGACCCCAACAATGAAAAATCCCAGTCACTACTATGAGATTGAGAGGCCACTCGTGAGGCAGGAGGATGTTTCTGCTCAGTTTGTCTGTGATCACGTTGGAATTCCTGGGAATGTGCGTTGCTATCACAAAGCAATTGGAGGCTATCACCCACTGCCATACACTCTGGGCTTCCCAACATAAGATGTAGGATCTGGTTCCTCTCTGTTTGTTGATGTACCAGATGACCAACATGTTGTCTGATTGGATGGCAATTGTCCCTGATGAAAGGGCAGGTTGGAATGCTTGCAATGCTAGAAACACCACCCTCAGTTCTAGGACACTGATATGCAGATTGGCCTCTAAGGGGGACCAAGTGCCTTGGACTGTTTCCCTGAAAATGCCCCCCACCCCATCACGGATGTGCCTGTGGTCACTATGGCCTTGGGTTGATAGGGTGAAAAAGGGCGACACCATAACTCCTGTTCTAGCTTCATCCACCAATTCAGATCTTGTTTGCAATAGTTTGTTATATGGATTGGGTAACACATGGGGTGAGTTAACAGAGACCACTGTGATGCTAGGAGCCACTGAAGCAGCCTCATTTGGAACCTCACCAGGGGAACTAGGACAACAGACACTGCCATCGACCGTAGTAGCTGTAGGACCAAATGAGCTGGGACTATGTCCTGAGAGAGTATCGCTTGGAGATGGGATCTTAACCTTTGTAATTGTGATGAGATAGAGCAACCAGACAGGATCTCATGTTGAATGTTGCTCCAATGAATTCTAAACTTTGAGTGGGTGCTAGTTTTGACTCCTTGTTTATTGAGATGCCCAAGGTCTCTGACAGTTCTAGAGTGTAGTGTAAGACGTGAAGCAGTAAACGCTTGGTGGGGGCAGTAAGGAGCTAATCATCTAAATATGGAAACACCCAGAATCCTTGCAGTCTCAAGTGAGCTGTTACTACTGCCATACATTTGGTGAACACCATGGGGGCTGTGGTGAAACCAAAGGGCAGTGTGCGAAATTGGTAATGATTGGCTCCCAGCCGGAAGCAGAGATACCTTCTGGAACATTTATCCATTTTTATGTGGTAATATGCATCTTGAAGATCTATCGAGCACATCCTATCATCTTTTACCAGAAATGAGAGGACAGACTGAACTGTGACCATCCAGAATTTTGCCTGCGTGATAAACTTGTTCAAGATACTGAGGTCCAGAATTGCCTCCAGTCCCCTGTCTTTTTTGGCACTAAAAAGAACCTGGAGTAAAATCTGGATCCTATTTGGTCTGGTGGGACTGTTTGGATGACTATTTTCGGACAGCTTTAGAATTTTTTGAGCTGCTGCCACCCTCTGACTGGGTGTGACATAGGTGATTTGCCTTTGTGGCCTCAGATAAAGATCAAAGGGGATATGGTAACCTCTGGTAATTATCGTCTGTACCCAGGAAATTGATGTTATTAAATGCCAGGCTAAGTGGTGCAGAAATAATCGTCCCCCAACTGTTTCTAGAGGCAAGCAATCAGGCCGCTCTTCAGGAGCACTGATAGGGCTGCCCAGAGAAGGAATCCCTGGAGTCCTGGTTATGTGGGCCCCCCTCTGCCAAAGGATGGTGTCTTCCTGATGAGTTCCCCCCCTCTGCCCTGGGGGGGGGGGGTACTCGCCGCGTGTCATGAAAAGGTCCTTGGGACTTCCTGAACCACATCTTTCCATTCCTCTGATTCCTGGTATAGGATCGTTGAGGAGTGGAAAAATGTATGCCCACAGCAGACAGGGTCTTTCCGTCTTTCTCCCACCTGGCTAATGTATCTAACTTTTGGGCCAAACAGAGAAGAAGCATCAATGGGAGTGCTGATGAAGGAAGACTTGAAAGGGTCTGCTACGTCACACATGCACATCCAGGCGTGACGTCTCATGACAACACCTGTACCCACTGCTCTGGCCGCCCCTTCTGTTGTGCAATCAACAGCATGGATGAGTTAGAGATGGATTCCAGGATATCAAGCAGGGAGGCAACCTTGTCTTGTACCTCGTCAGACACTGCTCCGCTAAGGTTCTTGAGAGTACGGTGATCAGGTCCCTCTGAAGATTGATAAAATGTGCCAAATAATTCAATGACCGTATGGCAAAGGTCATTGAAGCATAAACCCGCTTCCCTAATCTTTCCAACGTCCGAGACTCTTGGTTTGGCGGGTGGACAGTAGGACACTCCTCTGCAAGTTTCTTCTTCATGGCCACCACCAACACTATAGCATCTACTGCCAAACCCTTGGACCAGTGGGACTGATCCTCTGGGGGGAAGAGTATTTTGTCAGGTCTCCGCGGGATTGGCTCAATGGTGTCAGGGGCCTTCCAAACATGCTGCACAATGAGCTTGACTAACTCATCTGCAAACGGGGTCACCCAGGAAATACAGGTTCAGGGACAGAAAAATGCAAGAACATAGATTCCTCAGAGGAAGGGTTGGTGGGCTTTCAGACGCCCCTCTGCTTTTAGTATGTCGCCAAAAGAGACATCTTCAGGGGGTGACCATGGGGACCCTTCCCCTTCATCATAATCCGCATCTTTGCTGAGGGATTCCTCTGGTGAATCTACTTGCTTCCTCTTGCACAATCTTTTATGGGGTGGCTCATCAAGGGGAAGATCTGAACAGGACTCCAAAGAAAGGGTACCCTACAGTAGACTGTCTTGCTGCTCTCGTGCCTGTTGCCCCAATGTAGTAGACTCTGACAGCTGTGAGCCAGAGGACACACAT
This sequence comes from Protopterus annectens, assembly GCF_019279795.1. Classification (NCBI taxonomy): domain Eukaryota; kingdom Metazoa; phylum Chordata; order Ceratodontiformes; family Protopteridae; genus Protopterus; species Protopterus annectens. The sequence continues at coordinate 381,182,672 of NC_056739.1, read as the reverse complement.
ATATGACATTCTGGTGCCGAGGGTGCCAACTGTGAGCCAGCTGAGGTGAGTGCTGTCTCCATAATCTGGAAGGCAGGCCCACCATCTGAAGAGGTATGGGAGCCTAGAACTTTGAAAGACAATCTTGGAACCAGAGTCACACCCCGCTCCAATGACCCCACCTCCAGAGAAGGAGCCACGAGAGGACTCGAAGCTGTCAAAGCAACCAGAACCATAGATGGCACCATGGAAAAAAAATTGGTAACATGCTATGGATTCCGGTGCTGGCAGCCAAGTCACGGTCCAGTGGGTGGGTCGGCTCCAACTGAGCCAAGGTCCACAGAGTAGGTTTCGGAACCATGGTGAGAACCACCAGTGGTACCAAAGAAGCTGGCACCGGGAGGGACATTGGCATAGAGAGCTCCGAATCCTGCGGGGAGGTTGAAGGAATAAGATAAGTTGGAGTCTGTGGAGAAAAAAACCTCTGCTCCGGGTGGGAGAGAGGTCCTAGAGAGGGTTGGAATTCCTCTAGCTGCTAAGAGATGGTCCACAAGTCTCACTACATCAAGGTCCAAAAGGCTCCTGATGGAATGAATGGACATCCCTGGGGGAGATTCTGGTCTGTCCATAAAGGGACTGAGCTGTTGTCCAAGAAAGGGGTCAATGGATGGGGTATATAGAATCCTGGTTAGGGTTTCAACCTTCGGCACCATGGCCGAATGACCAGAAGTTTGTGATGAAAGGGGAGTGAGCAATTTCAAAGGAGAAGCTATTGTTGGTGCAGAGAGGGTCTGTGGTACTGTGGCGATTGTCATAGTTGGTTCCAAGGTCAAACACTGCATTGTGTAGAGTGTCTTAGGCTCCAGTGCTGAGACAGATGTTGATGCCAATTTAGGTTGTTTAGTCTTCACTTCAGTATGAACCTGGCTTTTAGAAGTTTTCAGTTCAAGACAATGAGGAGACGTTGGGACCGAGTGGCTCCTCTTGTCTGTCTCTTTCTTAGGAGGTTGTGACACCTCCACCTCAGATAAAGCCTCCGAAAAAGTTTTTTTTAATAAATGCTTTAAAATTATTTTTTTCTTACCCTCTGCTAATGTGCAGGCACTGTAGCCCTTACAGAACTCGCACGAAAGTTGGACCTAAAAATTTGGGACTCGTAAACAATATACGTAGGAGAGATGCCCATCGGAGTTAAGCATCTTCCTGCCAAATTTGTGACACTGTTTAAAGCCAGCAGTACCTTTTTTGTCCATTTTAACAAATACAAAGTACTAGACAGACAGTCTTTCATGCGATCACAGACAAAGTTAATAGAGAAAGAAACAATAACAGAAAAAACACCCAAAAGAGTGAAAACTCAAAACTGATGAAACAAAAATAATAAACGCCACCAAACCCGTACAGAACGGTGACACTTAAACTTTATTGCAGAAAAAGACTAAGTGCTTTCACCCTGTGACTCCCAGAGCTTTATCAAAGTAACTGTCATCGACAAAGTGTTGGATTATGGTAGGGGTGGAGACTTGAACCTATATCTTGAGAAACTAGAGTTTGAGTGGCAACTAAGAACTAATGCCACTGTTTATCCTGGCATAAATGACAATATCTCATTAGCTCCGGTGTTAAAATTAAGGGCACTGGAGATCTGAAAATACTATATTTAAGGTCTGTTTATTCTGGTTCCTTGTTTCCCTAAACACATAACAGTACAATGTAGGTATTATGTAGTGTAACCAGTGTGCATTTTTATTCAACATTTTTACCTAACAATTTTAAATTAGTTATTTTTGATTAAGTTATACAACACTGTATTCGCACTAACATTTTATAACAATTTGCTGTAAGTGAATTAATATACATTTATATGTATACCTAAATGTGATTTCTATTGAACACAGCACCTTGCTCATGCTGATGTATTGTCTTTTTAAATACGTATTCATTCACTTCTCTGTTGCATTGATCATGTGACTGTGTTAAGAAGTTTACTTAAGCTTGCATTTGAATTTTAACAGTTACTCTGATGAAGCCCTGGGAGTCACAGGGTGAAAGTGCTTAGTCTGCAATAAAGTTTGTCAAGTGCTACCGTTCTGTACGGGTTTGGTGGTGTTTTTTATTTTTATTTCATCAGTAATAGAGAAAGAAGTTTTTTTTTTTTTTAATACCAACGATGGTAATACAGTTATACCCATAGGGGTGAGAGAGAGAGAGGAAGGGAAGAATACCAACAATGGTATTAGAGATTACCTAGAGATAGGAAGGAAGGGAGGGGCCTCTACCAACTACGGTACGAAGAAATACCAGAAAAGGATAATAAGGAGAAAAAACTCACTCACCAAAATAAACTGTGTATACATACACACACCCCCATATATATATATATATATATATATATATATATATATATATATATATATATATATATATATATATAAGCGCGACTAAGAAAACAAGGAGTTTTAGAAAGAGAAGCAGTGAACTTTTTGAAAAATAGTGAAAAAATATAACACCTAGCTTGAGAGCAGGTCTGATGCGCGTCTTGAAACTCTGTGTGGCAAACAAGACCTGAAAGGAAGGGAGAGAGACACTATTGGTAACCTTAGCTCGAGAGTTTTTGGCTACCGAGAGGTTGTTATATCGGCCAGATCGGTTCCGTGGGTAGAACCGAAACCCAACTGTCATGACCGATTGAAGACTGACATCAGATATTATGTTTCAACTCCTGCAAGGTTGTTTTGCCCTTATCCTGGAGAGATGCAGAAAGTTCAACAGCCCTTAGAAACAGTTGCATCACATTAGTGTAGTCCCCTTCCTTAGTACTTTTCCGATCAAAGAAATTCTGCTAGACAGCTGTAACCTATTAAACCACCACCAGCAGAAAAAAATAAATAAATAAAATAAAAAAGCAGGAATATCCATCCACTGAGCACCTACTTGATCGGGCCTGAACCCCCCCCACCCCCACCCCCCGTGATAACATTTCTTCAACCTAGCATTATGGACAGTTGGACTACCTGTGTTTCTCCTGCCAACCTTGTTGACTTGGATCTTCTGAGGCAGTGTAGCAACTGCCTCATGTACACTGACAACCCTCTACTAATAACTCACTCTAGTACAGAGTGTGAGAGATGTAACTACACCAAGAATCCTGAATCCAAGCTCTCTCACACTCATAACAGTAACACTGAAAAGGCTGTCAATCCACCCACCACTACTCTTGCTCATAGTACCACTACTCATACACGTACTACTCATCCAACACATAAATCAAGACACACAGAGGTTCTCTCAAAAAAACTACCGAAACACCAAAATCCTCCAAAACACACAACTGCTACAACTAACACAGTTCCGACAGCACCCATGACACAGTAAAATCAGTCTCTCACCTACCAAGCCCATAAGGCATAACACTAAAAAATCAAACTTTCTTGATATTGAATCAGGTTTCTGTGACTGCACAGGCATCTACATCTTCCAGTGATAGAAGTGCTTCCAGGGTGTGCAGTGAGACACACGGCTGTCCCATTCACCAGACTGGATTAGGAGAAAGTCAAGGTCAGCTGCATGTTAAGGTGTTTGCCTTGCAAGCACAAGGTGCAGGGTTTGAGTCTCACAAGGGATAATTGGCTAGGCTTAATCTCACAAGGGATAATTGGCTAGGCTTAAAATGGCTCGCAAGGGCAGTTAGCTTAGTACTAACCTATGAACCTATGTCCAGTGTCAGGATTTGTCAAATCATGCATGCACTCAGGTCTCTCAGCAACAAGTACCATTATGACTTTGTCATAGTTCATGCTGGAGTGAATGCCCGGAGATATACCTCACTAGAATATATGAAGAGAGACATGATTGAGCTCTCTGAGTATGTGTCCCAAGCAGGTATGTCCCTAGCCTTGAGCAGCATACTACCCTCACCTAAAATGTCATCACAGTATAAACAAAAAAATGATCGCCTTCAATAATTGGCTTAGTTTTTGGTGTCAATCAAAGGGGATCCAGTTTCTGTTAGCTTGGGAAGCCATGGTTGACAAACCTCTCTGCTTTGACACAGAAGGTTTGCACCTGGCAGCACTAGACTTTCAGCTGAAGACAAAGGATCTTGTCTCCCTCATAGTGGCTTTTTTTAGGCAAGGCCTCAAAAACAGACTTGGTGAAGTGAAATATGCCAATCATATCAAAATAAGGGACATCCTGCTAAACAGTAGGAGCTTAAACTAAAAACTGCACACCTAGGAAGCACTTCTATCAATGGAAGATGTAGATGTCTGTGCAGTCACATAAACCTGGTTCAAGGCCTCAGAGAGTACCCCAGGCCTTGTAAGGCTACAATGCCTTCCATACCTTCAGACTGAAAAACGAAAGTTTGAGAACCAAAGGAAATGGTATTTCTATCTATATTAGAAATCCACCTCCCATCTAGGTATACTGGACAACTCCATGGAGTTGCTCCAAACTTTAGGTTACTGTGATTAAGAAACCCAAATTCAAGTCATAGCCAGTTATAAATCCCTCTCTGTGGGTCATGACGTGCATGAAGCCTACTTGACCAAACTGGAATCAATCCGAAGTTTCCAGAACACTCTTGTTATGTATTCCACCATCAACTGGGATACCTATGCGAGCCCTAACTCGCTAGCGCAAAAGTTCCTTTAATTTGTTAACTCAAATTGTTCATACCTTGACAAGAAGAACAAACATACTTGATGTGGTCCTCACTAACATGTCAAACAGATGCACAGTCACAACAGTCAGACCGTCATTAGTTAAATTTGACCACAAATCAGTTACCTTCGAGCTGGCACTAACACCAGAACTCACAAAGGGTGAAACTCGGACTAAAACCCTCTTCAAGGCATCTCTGAAACACCACCTCTCCTCATCTTGGCTGTGCATATGTGCTAACACCACATCTCACATAACCTAACTTCACCATAACAAACATTCTCACCCCCAACTCTACTATTCTGGCATCCTTCTTTCACAGCCACCTGCCTTTTTACTTACTCCACTTCTCCATCCTGTCCACTTCCCTCTTCTACTAATCCTCATTGTCCTACCATTGATCCCTCCTGTCTACTTCCTTCTCTTCCTAACCCTTATAGATCTACCACTGAACCAGGTGAGACATTCAGGTACTCTTGCACCCTACCTTAATATCATACCACCACTTAACATCTGCAACAATATCCACCGACTTTGCCAATTCCTGCAATAGGACTCATATAGCCTATCACTCAGCTACTACACCTCCGAAACGTGTGAAAAATTTAAGTACCTAGTCTCTAACTAATTCCTTTTGCTCCCACTGCATGGTGTCCTATATAAATTTTGCTAGCTGTAAACTATTCGTATGGAATGTTTTCATGGATACACTCTGTATTGCTTATATAATATCTTTGATTTGAGAATTACTTATGTAATGTTTTTTTTCACCAATTGTATAAGCTGCCAATAATATGTACTAAATGTCTTTATTAATGTAAATTCTGTATTGTATGTGAAATGTCTTATATGTGGGGCTCTTCTCCCCGGGACTCCACTGAAAATGGGCACTTCTAGCCCAACTGGACCATCCCAGTAAACAAATGCAAATAAATAAATAAAACTATATCTTCCTAGGTAAAGGTATAAATGCATTTCAAGCCCCACCCCCAGCTGTATGTGATAACCACACCGCAGCTTACACTAAAGCCCTGTACAATCACTTGCATAACTGTATAGACTCGACTGTACCAAAAGAATCAAAAACAGAGCCGCAAATAAAAACAAGCCCCATGGTGGTCATCCAGCATCAATAAGCTTTACGATACACACAAAATGTTGCTGTCCAAAAAAACAAAGGCGAGGGCCCAAATATGGAAAAGCACCCTCCTCAGTCTCAACAGGCAAATAAGCAACATGTCAAATCCTCTAAGGGCTTCTTTGAGAAAAACTTAGCACAGTTAAGAATAACCACAAGGCCTTTTACTGCTATGTACGTAGACTAAAAGGTAGAACCCAAGCATGTGCAGAACTAGTGACTAACGATATCACGCACACTGACCTCACAAAGATAGCAAACCTGCTAGCATTAGGTTTGGTGAAAATTTCACTCCTTATCCCCTCCAAACTTATCATAAATCTTGCCACTATGGGACCGGACGGCACCTTCGTCTCTCTTCTAAACAGGCTATAACATGAACTTGCATCACCATTAAGTACCCTTTTCAATCATAGCCTAACCACAGGCTTTGTTCCCGTGGAATGGATAATAGCAATAGTTATTCCACTCCACAAAGATGGCCTAGCAACAAACCTGAGGAATTACAAACATATAAGCCTGACCAGTCTCATCTGTAAGGCCATGGAACGTATCATTATGGACTTCATAAAAACACAAGCGACCTCCAAACCCTGACTCCAACCCAATTTGGCTTCGTTAAGGGAAGATCCTGCATGTTAAATCTGATGGATTTCTTCGAAAATATGACCAGGGCCTACTGATGAGGGCAAATCTGTGCATACAGTACTCCTTGACTTGGCAAAGGCTTTTGACACAATCCCACACACAGGCATTACTGACAAACTTAGCAAACTGAATGTAAACCTCTTTGTTGTAAGACAGGATGCAAATTGGCTCACAAACTGGACATACACTATTAAAGTTGGTGACTCCACATCAATCAGCAGACCTGTCACCAGTGGGGTGCCACAGGGGTCAGTGCTGTGTCCCCTAATGTTTGGTATATACTTCTCAAATGTTCAGGCCAAGAAATAATGGGTTGTGCGTGACCAAGTTTGTGGACAACTGCAAACTGGGTGCAATGATGTCAGTATACTCCAGGAGGGCCATATGCAGAGCAAAGACTGGTGTTTTAGTCATGGTCTCAAACTGAATGCAAAGAAATGCATCTTCATTCCCATATGCAAAAACAATGTCCCTTCACACTACCAGATTAACAACAATACCTTAAGTATCCATGATTTGGTAAGGGATTTGGGATCACAAGTGGACTGCGACCTTAACTTTGACCACCGTTTTTTGCCTACTGTAGTACGGAAGGCTTTCTATGCAGCACACTTAATTAGTAAATACATTTCCTTCAGAGCAAAGGAGGTTATACTATGCACTAATCTGGTCCATAACTGAGTACAACACCCTATTTGGCATGTAACATACACAGCACCTGTAGCAACTGGACAGACCTTAGAGGTTTCTAACAAAGAAGATCAAGGGACTCCAGCACATGCCTTACACAGACAGGCTAAAGGCCCTGTCATTATACTCTGTATCATATAGATTTCTTAGGGGAGACTTATCCTGGCATACAGAGCAATCTCAGACTCAAACCTAATGAACTTGCTGCACATCCGTAAATTAAACGAGACTAGAGCTACGCGTTCCAGAGACCTAAATATGGCCTGTCACTTAAATAAGGTACGGATGGCTGATTTTTGGGTACTTTGTATTTTCGGTAAAATCTTCAGGGACAACACACAGTATTGAACTGCGCGTACTAGTCGCTACCTCGGGAACTATTATTTTCTGCTTATATACCTAACCACATGGTGTTTTTGAAGAAATCGGAAATGTTTTCACAGTTTTGGGCACCATTTAGACTGTTATATTAAATCAGAGACTCTATTTTTCGTGTTGGGATCCAACGGTCAATATTTGTGGAGTTTCTGACTTTTCAACAGCATGGATGTACGGACTTTTGTGACTGTTGTATGCTTCTAACTTTAGGGCTTGTATTTAATTACAACTACATTTTTCTATATATATTCTTTTCGTTTTCTAAACTTTGCAGTTAATTGTTACTTGGATGAGTATGTTATAACAGAAAATAATAGATACATGTCTAGCTAGGAGCTGTTTTCTTCCTTGTATAATGGTCTATTCGGACCTGCCGAAATATTGAACATTATTAGAACTTTATATTTTTTGAGCTGCTTAAAACAGTTGGGACTATATATACATCATTTAATATGTAGTGAATTATACAATTTTGGTTTAATAACAGAACAATCCAGGATTCTTCAGTATAAGGAATTTTGACCTATTTCAAACAGTCAGTTATATTTCATAGAGTGTTTCACTGTTTTTTGCTCTTTTCTCACGGTTATGCTTGAGCCAGTTATGGACATTGTTCCACACTATTTAGAACTATATATATTTCAAACAAGTTGAGGTATTCTGGTGTAAGGGTTTCAGACATAACTTGAGGATTTTGATGTGCATATATATTTTGGCCTTTGATCAAACATTGGATGCCTGTCTTTAACCTGTAGGTCATATAATTTATATTGACTTCAGCCACAGCAATGCATATGTGGAATATTGTTTATATTAGATCATATCGAGTGTAACAGGGCCCACCAATCTTTTTTGCTCTCCTTCCGGCTTTATCTTTACTATCTAAATAATATATAGATATTATTTACAAGTGGCGTGCCTGGATTAATATCATCATTGGGGGAGCTGTTAATAGACGATACTGTTGGCTGAGATGTAGCCGGCCATTTTATGATAAATATATATAATTTTCATTTGGTGCAACATACTGGCTGAGACGTAGGCCGGCCAATATCTTATATTTTCTACAGGTTTTGGTAGAATCGCAAGTCTGCCGATAACAAAAAATATATATTTTTTTCTTCTTTTTTTTTCATACATTGACATTGTGTGATGCATTGTAATTTATGGAAATATATATAAAAACAATTTTACATCACAGTAGTAGAGATGAAGGTCGACTACTTATATTAAACTAAATGGCAAAACATTTTTTTCAATAAGTTTTCTCTTAAAGATTTTTTCTAAATATTTTTCTGAGAGCAGTGATTGATATGTGGACCTTTTTTGTTGCACTCTCCTTTTTTTGATGGGACTACAGGTCAGACATTGACATTTGTATTGTTTATGATCATTGGCTTGGAGACAATTCCTAATGCACAGCAACCTCAAGTTTATTTTCAGATCTATTTGAAAAATACTGTATATTACTACCATTTGGTACAAATATTTCTTATTGATTTTTATGCTTGAATACCTTGCAGACATGAGTGGCACAATGGATTTAAAAGGTATCCTACAAGGGTTATCTGCAGACAAAGACAACCTGCTATTTGTTGATACCCTTATTTCTTATTATGAGCGTATGATCGATTCACAGACTGTAGAAATTTATAACAATTGTCTAGAGGCTCAAGCTTTTAAGTCTGAAGACTTTTATTAATAATCACCTAACAAATTTGACCAAAGATTTAGCAATACTGGAGGAGCAACTAATCAAAAAGAAAACACAAATTTCAACGTGATATGGCTGACTATGAAAAGGGGAAACCCTTTGTCACTCAGAAAAGTGTTCGATTTTTTTGATTCCAGCAACAAAACTAATAATAGAAAAAAAAGGCCTAGGTCTAAATTAAGAAAAAATACTCAAACAACAAGTGGCACCTCAGAAGATGAGACATCTTCTGCCACAGATTATGACTGCCCTTCCAACCAGGAGTCCCCAGTGGCAAAAAGAAAACAATCAACAGACCCTTTAGATTCAGGACACGTAGAGGTGGTAGAACACACTGGAAAAGATACACACAGTCTGCAACTGTTGTTACAGAAAATTGTGAGTCAATAAATAATGTGCATAATATATCTTCATTTGAATTGTCATCTGTCCACAATAAATTATTAATAAGGGTCTAAATTTTGTGTCGACATCTTTTGTCCCTGAACACATATTGGTCAATTAATTAAATGATTTTTGTAGATTGATTAACCTTAAAATATTTTTTTTCAGATTTTGATGAGTCTCAAAGATCTGCTGGGTTCCAATTTGGGAAATCAGATTTTCAACCCCCTATGGACAAGCATGTAGCCATATTTAAAGAATGTGTTACAAAAGATTTACATTTTTCTTTAGGCTATCAGCCGATGAGACACAATGTAACTTTGCAAGAACAACAAGCGCTACAGGAACTCAGTTCCAATCACAACATAGTCATTGCACCAGCTGATAAGGGGGGAGGCATTGTAATAATGGACTGGTCAATGTACCAAGCGGAAGCCCATAAACAACTGTCTGATGCCAGGTTTTACATACATATGGTGGTGGACCCAACACCCAATTTCAAAATACACATTGATTCCTTTTTGGATTTGGCCACAGAGGAAGGTGTTATTGACAAACATACATGCAAACTCAAAGTTTCTGATCCTATCGCTCAGTACCTATACTTGCTTCCAAAGATCCACAAACATCCAACATGCCCACCCGGTAGGCCTACTGTTTCCGGCAGAGGATCCCTCACTGAACCATTATCAGCATTCCTCACACATTATTTAAAACCATTACTACCTATGGTCAGATCCAGATTGCAAGATACTACAGAATTTTTAAATATTGTTCAAGATACACAACTGGAATCAGATTGGTGGCTATGTACATTGGACGTCACTTCCCTTTATACCAGCATCCCACATGATGCTGGTATATCAGCTATTGCATATTGGGCTAGATAGATCCCAACTATATACTCCCGGGATTCAACAACTTTTTAATCAAATTGACTCAATATGTGTTGACTAAGAACATTTTTTATTTTGAAGGACAAGCGTATTGGCAAGTAAGAGGCACAGCTATATGGGAGCATCTTTTGCTCTCATATATGCAGATTTGTTCAAGGGTTTTTTTGAAAAACAATTTATATAGGATTCTCATAACAATATTTATATGGAAGAACTAGATATTTGGATAAAATACCTAAATGATTGTTGGATGGTGTGGCGGGGTGATTTGACCTTAGTACATGAGTTTGTAAAATATTTGAACAACAACACATGGGATATTCAGTTTACTCTAAATATACACCACCAAGAAATAGTTTTTTTTGGATGTATTAGTCTCTTGACAAGCTGATCATACACTGGCAACTCATGTACATAAGAAATTTCCACAATATAATACACTTTTGCATGCATCTAGTTATCATCCCCGCCACATCATTAACATCCCCAAATCTCAATTTTTACGTATGAAACTTATTTGTTCTTCTCAAGAATCCCATTCAGAATGTGAACAAGATCTGACTGACAGATTGATAAGTAGAGGGTATCATAGACATCGCATTGCCCAAACTATCAATCAGGTTAAAGAGATGCCCAGATCACAACTTTTACAACATAAACATTCACATAATAAACCTAAAGCAATAACATCTCAACCCATCAGGTTTGTCACTACATTTGGCAGTAACACACCCTCATTTAGAGACATCATTAATAATTATTGGGATATTTTGCGGGCTCATGAACATTTGAATAAGATATTACCTGAAAGATGTGCTTTTTCTTATCGTAGGGGTAGAACCATCCATTCCCATTTTACACATTACAAAAGGTATAATCTGCCCACGCCAATTCAGACAACCCTATTTGGTGATCCACTGATAGGCTGTTTTCCTTGTGGTCACTGCAGTGAATGCAGACATACCTTTAAGACCAAAGAATTTACTAGTTGTAATACCTCCAGGGTATACCAGATAAAAATTTTTGGTAACTGCAGCACTGATTGGGTGATCTATTTGGCCACATGCACATGTTTCTCTTTTTATGTAGGCCAAACTTTAAGACCACTCAGACATTGGATAAGTGAACACCTTAGTGCCATCAGAAATCATAAAATCTCCAGTGCCCTATATAAACATACCATGATTCACCAAACTGCACAATTTAAATTCACTATTATTGACAAAATTGACATGCATAGAAATTTTAAAGCAGGCTGGCATGACAGATTAAATAATATGGAATCCTCATGGATTACCAGTTTAGGAGCTTTATTCAAACCTGGTTTAAATGAAACAAATTAGTCGGTGTCAGCCTATCATTTGATGTATTTTGAAGTTTAAGTTAATGGATTCATTTCTTCAGATATACATACATTTTTATTTTATAGTTTATACTTTTCATTTTTGAAATGTGTGTATATATTGTTTCGAGGTGTAAACACCTTTAATAGTCTTGGGTATATAAGGAATAACCAGGATGTGCTTTCTAGATGACTTTTATTTCTATTGCACTGAGGAAGGCTTGATATATAGCCGAAACCGGTTTGGATTATGTAGATTCAGATATTGCCAAAATAAACTAAGATTTAGGCACTTTTCTCCTTTGTGCTGGTTCGTTTTTGGTTTACTTGGATGTTCTTGGTTAGAACCGTGCACTGGTTCCACCTTGAGTGCAACTGGTTTGTTCCTGTCACTTAAATAAGACATGCTGGAGGGACAGATTTGTCTCCCAACAACTACCACTTCTATGGAATAGGCTACCAATTCATGTGAAGCAGAGCACCTCTATGACACTGTTTAAGAGGAAGCTGAAAGCACAGTTGTGTACACTTACCATAAATGAAGATGTTCGAGTGTATTCACTGTTGCAGTCATCAAATTTGGGTTATCTGCTTGCAGTAGCCCTCAGTCGGCCTGATTAACAAAGTCTTGGGTCCTGTGCCAGTTGCTGTCTCATCTTCCATGACGTCAGGTAGTCAGGGGTACAAAGCATGCAGTCAACACCATTTTATCAATTTTTCTTGCCCCAGATGTCAGGTGCCCCCATAATGGGAAGCAATTATATACAAGGTTACACCTCCAACAAAAAGCAAACACACCAGAAAGCTTTAAGCATAGTAAACAAGAACAGAGGTATAGACAATAGAAGTCAGAGGGTAACCAGGACTGCAACAGTGAATACACTCGCTAACATCTACATTTATGGTACGTGTACACAACTGTACTATGTTCTTCGTGTTTCACTGTTGCAGTCATCAAATTTGGGTAGATTCCCAAAGCTAAGGATGGGAGGAGGCAATTCGATAGCATTAGAACCCGCTATAAGGCCCTGCAGGATTGCAGTGGCAAAGACAGCTCTGGATTTAGAAAAAAACTGGCAAGTAGCAATGCTTGGTGAAGGTACGTACAGAATTCCAGGTAGTAGCTTCTAGGATGTCTCTGGTAGGGACACCTCTGAGAAAGGCTGTAGAGGTAGATACAGCCCTGGTTGAATGTGGTCCTATCCCCTGTGGGGTAGCTTTTCCATGGTACTTATAAAAGAAATTAATGAATGGACAATCCACTTAGAAATGGTTTGCTTTGAAATAGCTTTCCCCTCTGCCCCGGCAGCAAATGCAGCCAGCAGCTATTCAGATTTACTGAGAGGTTTAGTCCTGTCCAAGTAAAATCTAAATTGTCTGTACACATCCAAGGGTGCAGTATTTGTTCCCCTTTGTTCTGTGGAATGCAATTATGTGCTGTTGATACTTCCTAATGGCCAAGGTTGCCGAAGTGTATACCTTCTTACCCCATCTATCCAGCGCCCTGGAATCTCTATCAGAGAGGGGTAGGATTTTTGCCAGTAGTAGCCGTTATGCCCTTGGGTCCCTGTGAAATGGTCTCAGGATCCACAGTAGGATTTTTAAAAAGGAACTGGAGAGAGTCTGGTTTTCTGGGAGCAGGAGGTAAGGAGTCAGGAGCCAAGCTAGACTCCGTGAAGGCATCAACAACAATGTCCAGTACAGGGAGGATAGCTAAAGGCCTGTATTGGGGCAGGAGTAAGAAATCCCTAAGCTTCTTTTTAGAATCAGAGTAATCCTGGCTTTTCCAATGGAAATGCTCCCTAAGAGTATGCAAGGTTTCACCAAAAGAGAAATCCTCTGGAGGGGAAGCAGAGGGAATTGAGTCTTCTGCATCAGAATCCTCATAGGCAGATAAGGGTAAATCCTGGTCATCAGAAGAAACAGAAATTTCAGAATCCTGATCAGAAGAATCATAGCCAAATTCAGTCCTAGGTCTCTTAGAGGGGGGAAGGCTGACGTCCCCTGATTAAAGTAATAAGGTCTTCAGCCATTCTTATCATTAGTTTTTAGGCATAGAGGCCTGACCATGCAGTCTGGGCATCGGTTTTCTAGGCAAGGATCGAGTTTTAGGCCTTGAAGAAGAAGATGGCGTTGGTTTAATATGCAATTCAGTAGGCCTGAATAAACCCTCAGAAGCTGGTGCCTGCACAGCGGCTCCGGACCCATCCAAGGTAGAGACATCCGCAGGTTCCACAGTTGAAGCATCTCGCGGCATACCAGACTCCGAAAGGTTCTCAGTAGAGGCCTGCGAATCTGAAGTGGCGGGTATCAGGGGCTGCGAAAGTGCCTCACTGTGTATCAGTGAACTGGCAACTAGCTTAGGAGAAGCATAGTCAGCAGCTTTGGACCTAGGTGGCCTCTGTCTGTCTTTATCTTTGCGTTTTTTCAGAATATCGGTAGTCAGGTTGCTTACCGAAGCCATATCTGAATAACTGAACTGAGTACCGAAATATTTAGAAGCGTAAATATACAGACGACGAATAGTTTGTGGTTTAAATAAGGCACAAAACCGACAGCGAGGTAAGTCGTGGTCGGGGCCTAGGCAAGGAATACAGTACGAATGAAAATCTTTATGAGGTATTTGCCTTCCACAAGAAATACAATTATTGACTTTTACTGACATCGGTTAAGAGCAAGAAAAAGTTTCCCCAACGGGGTACTTAGCTTTAGTTGAGGACTTCGGTTCTGAAACTCGAAAATGAAAATTTCAGGAGTTGGCCAACCGGCACTTGCAAACTGCTTCTGCTTCGGGCACCGCACGGCAAGAAAGACGGATAAAATGGCATCTGCTGCAAGTTTTATACCCCTGACTACCTGATGTCATGGAAGATGAGACAGCAACCGACGCAGGACCCAAGACTTTGTTAAATCAGACCGACTGAGGGCTACTGCAAGCAGATAACCCAAATGTGATGACTGCAACAGTGAAACACAAAGAACATCGAGTGGATGGGGCACCACAAATTCTTACAGGGGATAGTGTCCACAACCCTCTTGGACATGGGCAGTCATTGTTAAATGCAATCCTGGGTACTAACTAGCATTTCTATGGTATTACATTGGGTTGAAACGGCTAGGCTTAAAATGATCTCTGGGTTGATAGCCTAGTAAACTCCTATGACCCCAATACCCAAAGGAGCATCTGTTGCCATCAGTTAAGCCTGAAGATGAAGCCTGAAGATGAAGCCAAGACTAATGCCTATTAAGAGAACCAAATGCAGCAGTCCTGGATGAAGCATCAGCTGCATCTTAACTACATTTAATAGAGTGAGAGTCAACTTGAGAGGTAGAACCCAACAAGGAAAGGGACAAAGCCCTCCCCTCAGAATCAAGATCATCAGAAATAACCTGAGAAACTTGAGAAAAGAGGGCTACAAAACATCTGGTCATGCAAGTCTGGTCGTTAACTTTAAAGGACACTGCGGTAGCAGTATGAACCTTCCTGCATAGCCTCTCCATGGTCCTAGTATCCCTAGCTGAAGGAAGTAGCCTAGTAGAGGACAAGATTTGAAGGGTTTGTCAGAAGAGACATCACAGAAGGGCACTTATAGAGAAATTTACAATCATCAGGCACCTTGTAAAATCTATCAGGTTTCTTTGGAGCTGGGGGTTGAGAATTAGGGGCTACAGAAACTGCTGAGATAGAAGAAGATATCCAGGAGGGTAGCCAGAACTGGAGGAACAGCAGAAGGCTTTGGAAACTCCATCTGGAGAAGCTCATAATACCTCTTTGGATATCAGAAACCTGAGCACAGTCCCACTTAAAAAATTCCATCACAAGGGAAACAGTGTTCCCAAACGAGAGCTCTTCTAAAGGGGAATATGGATGAATAGAATCCTCTTCCTCTGAACCACAGCTCAAGGGGAAAGAGATGTGAGAAGAATAGACTAATGACTCTGCCCCTGAATTCTGATCTTCAGAGGAATCCTACACACTAAGCTGCTTAAGAGGAATGGAAGACCAGAGAGGTACAGGCACAGAGATCCTTTGAGGAGGCTTTAAAGCCATCAAAATGCTAAACACCCCCCCCCCCCCCCCCGAGTAAAATCCAGCAATTTTCATCAGGGATCCTTAACTGCAGGGGAAATATGCTTGGTTTTCTGTTTCTTTTTCTGCTGCACATCCACACGAAAAACCATGGGAGGCCTGGACCCTTGTCAATGTTGAATAAGCATAGTAGGGATCTCCTTGCACACTAACATCTGTGGAATCCCCCTCAACCCTTTGGATATAATCGTGCAAGGTTCCCCCCTCAACTTCTGGAGAAGATGTCAGGAAAGTTTCCGAGGATGTGTGAGAAATCGGATCCATGCTGGCCTCCAAGAGAGTCATGGCAGAGGAATCCAAAGCAATGTCCAGAAGATCCTCTGCACTTTCACTAGCCTTAATAGATATGTCTGGGGCAGGGTGGACAGCAGTCATATTAGACCTGAGTTTTTTGGCCTTTTTCTTGGCTGATGGCTGACCGCCCGGGACAGGAAGACTCTGCCATAGCACCCTGAGCCAACAGCTCACAACATTGGTTTTCAAGGTAAATAGACAAGGAGGAAGGGTGATTAAGTATTGTCTTGGGACAAACACTTGGCAGTTAGAGCACTGTGTATGGTCGTAGGAAGGACCCAGACAAAACAGACACTTGTTGTGGTGACCTTTAAAGGGAATTTTCCTCCCATACTGACATTTTCCCTTTCTGGATGACATGAAATCAACAACACTAAAAATAAATGTGAAGATAAGGATGAATCAACAGGGCACTTATCTGAAAAATGGCTCAGCAACTAGTACAGAAGAAAGGCATTCAGACCGACATTCAATGACGACATTCGGAATGGAGGCAACAAAGTTCTCAAGTGTGTGTCACCTTTCTGCCCTAAGCAGCAAGCATACGTGTGACATACAGCACTTATTCATACTAAACACTTTAGTATACTGACCAGCTGTTGGGCTATCCTTGCCAGGAGATCCTTTATGCTAGGAATACTGCAACAGTGATATGGAAGTAAATTTCAGTCTTCTCCCTCTGAAAACACTTGCCCATTCTGGAAATAGTTTCAGAGAGTAAATCCCCCAGAGGAAGAATCAGATAATGTGCTTTCCTCCGAGTCTAAAATAAAAAATTTGAGTACAAAATCCTGCATAAGTCTCAATCTTCCTATTCATATTCAAATCTTGAAACTCCTCAGGAAGAAGCATCCCGCTTTCTTTTACCAGAAACCATCTTATAAGAAGGGTCAACAGCCTGAATTAAACCCCGAGCCAAATATAGTAAACTGTTCCTGTCCAGAAAAATCTGATGGGGAATAGATACATGTTTAGTTTTCTGTTTCTTTTTGACAGGAGAAATGGGGCCAGAAGAGCTGTTAATGTCAGCAGCAGCTTCCCAGGGATGGACACAACATTCTGACTAAAAAGAGAAGCCGTTCCTGTTCTCTCTCCCAGGAACAACAGTGCTCTCCCCTTGCCCACTGAGGGAACCCCCAATAACCATACAGAACCTGGGTAATCCATAGTCCACAGTGGCTGTAAGTGCTACACGAGTGGGATATGAGGGTAAAAAAAAAAAAGAGTGGTCTAAGGAACCAGCTTTGGCCACAGGAGACTCACTTATCTGAGGCTAATGTACAACTCTAGCCTGCTATGGTGGCAAAGGCTGTTTACTTAACTTTTTCTTTTTGTGGCTGGAAGAAGGACCGAACATGGGACCAGTAATTGGTTTTATAATCATGCCAAAAATTGTGTCTTTTTCCCAGCGAACAAGTAGTATAAGCCAGTAAAAATTATTTAAAGCTGTTAAAAGTAATTTTTTTTCTCAAAAAAAAAAAAAAAAAAAAACATGTAAAAAGCAGTCTGATAAACTTTTCCAGCCCCAAAAAGAAATAAAGAAATACACAATGGATGTAAAAGTCAACTGAGCTTTGAAGACTACTCCCATGAATTTATAATGAAGATTGCTCCCATAAATATATAATGCAGACTGCAAGCACAACATGAAATAGAAATGATAGACAGTAAATTTATACCACAGTTCAAAGTGTTAACAGGTTATTTTATGCACATTAGTTTTACTTTTGCTTGACTTTACATACTTGCTTTTACAAAGATTGGCTAAAGCTTTTAGCCATCCCCAAGAGCATTTCCTAGTACGGTCTCTCATTTTCTGGACATCAATAAATTCATAGATTTCATAGGTTTGTAAGTTTGATTTTTAAGCTTACCAACCTACAGGTCTTCAAGAATCCTGACTGGCATAATTCCATATCTCACACTAGTATTTTTTTTTAATTTGCCCTCAACCCCACACAAACATGCTACACCTGAAGAAATCCCAATCCCTCAGAGCCACACGCTCCAGGGATCTAAACCTTGTCATCACAATAAACAAAACATGCTGAAGGGATAGGTTCCTGACCCAGAGACTTCCCAGACTCTGGAATAGACTGCTCATACATATTCAAGCAGAGCACCTCTTTGGCCCTCTTCAAAAGGAACCTTGATGACTGGATGGGAGAAAGGAAATTCACCCCAGGGATCACGTCAGTCGCCCTGCTAGACAGAGGTCCAGGGAAGTAAATAGTGTGGGAAGAAATAGCCAGGGAATTGTTATGGCTAGGCTTGTATAGGCCCTAGAACTGATAGCCTAGTACCAGCCTATGAACCTATAAGCTTGTGCGCATTCCTGTGCTCTTACGGAAAGCTAAGAGATCCCTTACAGCTTAAACTAATCTACGTTAAAGCAAGCAAAAGTAAATGCAACAGGGATACATTCTTGCAAGTAGACTACAATAAACACCCAAACAGAAGGTTAAGAAGTGTCAAAGAAAAATATTACAGTTTAACCCTTTCAAATTAACAACATAACCCTCAAGTCTGTAGCTGGGCATCCCAGTTTTCTTTTCATAAAGGAAATTAAAGAGTTGTTCAGAATGCCTCAATGAATGAGTTTTTTCAGTGTGAATTATGCTGTACATACATCTCCAAAATAATCTACATTATCTCTCTTTTCAAACCATCTGTTTAGGAAAGCAGACAGGCAAGCTTGATCTAAAGACCAGCAGCTGGATAGACTGGTTCAGATTTTGGAGACAACCTTTGGCATAACAGAAAATTTAGTTTTTATGACACTTTGGCCTTGTAGAAAACTGTGCAAAAAATTAAGACCTATAGCTTTGAAATGCTTGCGGTTAAGGAATCTGCTACAAAAATGAATATTTTCCAACAGAGATACTTTTAAATCTACTTAAATAATGGGCTCAAACCTTTGAAGGACTCAAAATTATTTTAACATTCCTTAACTGGGTAGGTAGACTGGTTCAAGGACACTGTTTAATTAAAATGCAAATAACTAGACAAGCATAACATGAAATAAAAATTATTATACAGTCAGTATATGTCACAGTACAAACTGTAACCACATCTTGTTCGTGCAACATAAAATAAGGATCAAGCGTTACTATGTCACAGAACAAAGGAACACTACATTACACTATACAAATGCCACAGCAAAATAGCAGTTAAACAATGTTAATTAGACTACTTTATACTACCATATAGGCACAAACCAACAGACAGGCACTAGCAATGAAGTAATACATTTATAAACTATATCTCATGTAATACATTTACCAACCTTTAAAAAAAAGCTAAAATTTCTAAATGACTGACTATTCAAGTGCAATAAGTTGGTTCAGTAAGCAAGAGCAAGCTAAACAAAATTTTTAAAAGCATATAGAGTTGTATTCATTTTTAAGGTGCATCTTTTACCTTTTTATGAAGATCAAGTAATTGCTGATTACAATTAGCAACTGTTACCACGAAGGTGGTGCTATCACAGAGAATGCTTTTTTGCAAACTGCTTTGTGAGTTGACATCCTTCTTTGCCTCAGAGAGTGGGAGGGGTCTCGAACCCTGAGCCTGTTCAGTAATGCAGGGGAGAAATAGTTTTCATTTTGCAATCTGAAATGCAATTTTTAATACACGTACAGCTCCTCCTGAAATTATATGATCTAATGTATTGTTTATCGATGGTTTTCACTGCTTCTGGATTAGTGGATAAACTAAATTTTACTTTCAGTGGTTTTTATAATGGCTGTTTTGTCAGCTAAAAGGATGGTGACTTTCTGCAGGGTGTAGTCTAAACTTGGGATTAACACATTTACACCAACAGCACTTCCAGCTTCTGAATTAAGCAGATGAGACTCCTTGAAGAAACTCTTAGCTGGTTTACAATTTTAATACTGGTAATGGTATTCAGTATACAGTTGAAAAAGCTGCTGTCAAGAGTTATCCTTACAAACTTTTTTTCTGGATGGGTCACATAAGGACCAGAGTTGCCACAGAGTCTTTTATGCATAAGGAGTGTGTAGTTGATAAACTTTTGTGGATTTTAAACAGCATAAATATATGTTTTTGAGTGTTGATAGTTGAACATTTTGCTACTAGCCAATTTCAGATTACGATACAATGTTTTTGGACTGCTGTGTTTTGCACTCTGTAGAATTTGCATGCACTGGTAATAACTATCAAGTGTTTCCATGATAAATCGGATATATAGAAAATCCCATGGTAGGTCTTTAAAGAAAATAAGGGCCAAGTACACAGCATTGCGGAACTCCTTTGGTAACGATACTAGAATCAGTGCAGATTTGTAAACAAAAATCCTATTTGAGAGGTAGTTGCTAAACAACCACACTACTTCACTGGAAAAAAAATCTAGGTAACAATAAGCAATAATGGTGAATGGTCAATGCTCCCACAGGCCCTCTAATCAAGAAATGTTGTACCTCTAAATGAGCCTTTTTTTTTTCCATATTTTAAGAACATGATATTTGTCATCAAGTAAACAGATGTAACGGCGCTGTATTTTTGACCTTGACATATACTGTTTCTTGCAAAAAAATGTGATTTTGCTTTAAAAGCAGATAGTTCTGACAACATACTAACGTCTGATTGTATATGTGTTTTCCTGTATGTTGGCAAGTGTCAGACATTTGTAAAAGAGTGTTATGCAGCAGTGAAGTTGGGAGATGGTACTTTTAAGAGTGGAATGTAATGCATGCTTGAAGCTAGGAGAAGTGTGTCACTAATGTATAAGAAAGGTTAAAAATATAAAATAAAAACCTGCATGGCATGCTAACACCAAGCTGTAGGAACTCTGGGTGCATCTCTTGAAAATGAGGGTTATATTCATTTTACTGACGTATTTGAAACAGTTAATTGAGCAGAAAGTGAAGATTAGTTGGTCAAGCAGCATTAAAATGCAAAGGAAGAAGGAAATGGCATATTTCTTTGTAGTAAGGACATCAACATTTATTATGTTAGCTTTGGCTGCTTTACAGAAGACCATGATGGTGATGAGTATCCCAAGTGCATGCAAACATTTCTTTGGTAGACCCTGAAATGTTTATACGATGATACTAGGCTATTGGCCCAGAGGCCCTAAGCCTAGCCAAGAATTTCATCCATGTTCCCACAAAGTCAGCACCTGTTTTCCCTGTCCAGCAGGGACACAGGTGGGATCCCAGGGGTATATTTTCTGTTTCCCATCCAGTTATCTAGGTTTCTCTTAAACAGGGCTAGTGAGGTACTCTGCTTGACATGGAGAGGAAGGCTATTCCACAGATGGGGGAGTCATTGGGACACAAATCTATCCTGCCAACAAGTTTCATTAATGTCACAGACCAAGTTGAGGCCTTGAGTTGCATGAGTAGAGTTTGACTTCCGGATATGCAGCAACTCCATCAAGGCTGAGTCTGAGACAGCCTTATATACCAGACACAGGTCACCTCTGAGCAGGTTGTACAATACTGAGTAGAGGGACAGGGCTATTAGCCTAACTGTATAGGATAGGTGCTTGAGACCCTGGATTTTTATAATCAGGAACCTCTGTGGTCTCTCCAACTGCTGCATGTGCTTGGCAAGGTACATGGTTAAGGGGGCATTGTACTCAATAATGGGTCTGATAAAGGAGGAGTACAGGGATGTTATGACCGCCTTGTTACTGGATGAAATACCCTTACTCATGAGGTGGGCCATATATTCTGTACACAGGCAACATGGTGGTCAAAAGTCAGTTGCTATCAACCTTGGTGCCCAAGTCCTCACACTTGACTGCATGCTTAGTATGTTATTACTGTGATAATTCGTGGGGACACCACTTTCCCCAAAGGGGATAATGATGCATTGCTTGGCATTCAGTTTGAGGCCATGCTTCTGGCACCAGCCATTAGTTTGGAGGATATTCACATCACTAGGGGAATGACAGTGCCCAGCTTCCAGTCACCTGCAAACTTGGTCAGCCACAGGCCACTGGTTTTAGCTTGCACCTCAGAAAAGTATATCCCAAACAGTAGAGGTCCCAAAACCAATCCTAAGCCGCTTGTTATGGGTCTACTACTAGAGGTGGCTTCCCCTATTTTGACTGAGGGGGTTCTATCAGTGAGCCAGTTAGCTGGGTTGATGCCTAGCTGGGAGAGTTTATCTATTATGCCCGAGTGGGAATAGTGTTGAAGGCTTTGGCTAGGTCAAGGTAGGCGGTGCGCACTGTCTTCCCCTCATCCATGGATTTGGTGACTGTTTTGAAGAAGGCAACCAAGTTTAACAGTCATGATCTCCCTTTAACAAAACCAAACTGTATGGGATCAAGCGTTTGAAGGTTGCCAATATCCTTGTTTATAATGTCTATGATAATGCGTTTCATGGCCTTGCAGATCAGGCTAGTTAGGCTGATGGGCCTATAATTGCCTGGGGCTAGTTAGGCTGATGGGCCTATAGTTGCCGGGTCTATGGATGCTCCACTTTGTGTATTGGGATGACAGTGGCTGTCCTCCATTCTGCTAGGATGAAGCCGGTGCACAGGCTTTCGTTGAATAAGGTGCCTAGTGGTGCGGAGAGCTCTTGCCTGAGATCATGTAGGACACAGCCAGGGATGTTGTTGGGTCCCATGGAGGGTGTATTTTTTGCCTTTGAGAGGGCATTAATTACCAGCTTCCAGGTGATGAGAGGAGGGGGGCAGGTGCTGGGGATGTCCTGGTTTACTGATGGGGGCAGGGGGGTGAAGTTTTCACTGAACTTGTCTGCCAGTAGGTTGGATATATCTATGGCGTTTGTGTATGTGGTATTTTTGACCACCAATTCAGAGCAGATTTGGGGGTTACCTTTGAGATTGCGGACATATGCAAAGGAGGCCTTGTGACTGTCCTTAGTGGAGGTGACCAATTTGGACTTGACGTTAACCTTAGAAGATTTCACCAGTGACCTTACTTGCTTGTTCAGACAAAGGAGAGATTGCTTCCAACCTGGCACCTGCTCCTTCTTGGACAGCAATTTTTTTCCTTTTATACAGAGTCTGTTTATTGCTGCTGTCAACCAGACAGGTTTACTTTTCCTTGAGGAAGATGATTTTGGCCTGTCGGGTATTGCCAAGTCCATGCAGTTATATAGGTGCTCATACAGTTTTCTGGTGTAGGCTTGGACATCCGTGCTTGTTCCAACTGAGGGGATGGTGGCTGTGAAGCCACTTATACCTGCTCTCAGTAGGCTGCAGTCAGGTTTGGAAAAGTATTTTTTGTGTTCGATCCTGGCGGGGGGGGGGGGGGGGCAGGGGAGATGGTGACTTCAAAAGTGACTGCTTTATGCTCTGATCTTAACACGGAGGATGACACTGTAGGGGTGCTAGAGTGGCTACTCATGTTGGTTAGTACCAGGTCCAGGATATTTTCACCTCTTGTGGGGGTGTTGACCAGCTGATCCAATGCATTAGCATTGACGAAGTCGAGGAATCTCTGGGCATTCATGTTTGAGCTAGAACAGGTCTTCCACTCTATGGTTGGATAGTTAAAGTTGCCCAGAATCAGGGTAAAGGGTTGAATCTTGATGGATTCAAGTAAGTCTAGATAGGAGGAGTGGGCCTCCTGTGTCAAAATTGGTGGTCTGTAGCTAGCTATGATTTGAATGTGTGTTTTGTCAACAGTTAACTGCATCTGAATTGTCTCCTGTGAGTCACTGACCAGCCTGGAGGTGTGTATGTCTTTGATAAATATTGAAATTCCACTTCCTTTGGCTTTGTAGCTCTCCATTTGGGGTCTGAAAGTATGGTAGTACAAGTAACCTGGTAAGGCTGAGTGCTCTCTGCAGCTTTGGACCAGGTTTCAGTGACTGCACAAATGTCAGCATCTTCCAGGGTGAGGAATGCTTACAATGAGCGCAGTTTTATGTTAAGACTCCTAGCGTTTAGCGGCATGACCTTGAAATTTCATTTAGTAGAATTTTTCACGTTAGTAAATTTGTCATCATAACTTTGCCTAAAAAAGGCACTATGGGGGAGGCAAGAGCCTTTGCCAGAAGCCTGAAGCCCAGAGGAGAAAGATGAAGACCATCTCTGGCAAAGCATCGTGGACTGTCAGTCATGTCCTCCCAGGCTGTCAGGTACTTGATCCCCTTGGAATAACACCAGAAAAAGTACAGTTGTGTACACTTACCATAAATGTAGATGTTCAAGTGTATTCACTGTTGTAGTCATTACATTT
Source organism: Protopterus annectens (assembly GCF_019279795.1). Classification (NCBI taxonomy): domain Eukaryota; kingdom Metazoa; phylum Chordata; order Ceratodontiformes; family Protopteridae; genus Protopterus; species Protopterus annectens. The sequence goes on along the minus strand of NC_056739.1, from coordinate 381,158,271 downwards.
GGGTAATCTGCTGGCAGGTTGCCCTCAGCCGGCCTGAATTCCAAAGTCGTGGGTCCTCTGTCGGTTGCTGTCTTCTCTTCCATGACGTCAGGTCATCAGGGGTATAAAACATGCAGCCGACGCCATTTTCTTTAGTTTTTCTTGCCCCAGATGTCAGGTGCCCCCAAAAAGGTAGCAAAAAAAAAAAAAAAAAAAAAAAAAAAAGTGTGTGTATATATATATATATATATATATATATATATATATATATACATATATACATACATGCATGCATCAATATAAACTTTACCTTCATCTACAAGCAAATACATCACATAGGTTGTAGAAGATAGAGAAGGAAAGATAAACTCCAGAATGACAGGGGGATGGGCGGGAGGGTAACCTGGACTGCAACAGTGAATACACTCTAACATCTACATTTGTGGTAAGTGTACACAACTGTACTATGTTCTTCGTGTTTCACTGTTGCAGTCATTACATTTGGGTAGAATCCCAAAGCTATGGTTGGGAGGCTGGAGCTAAACAGCATTAGGTGCGGCTATAAGGCCCTGCAGCACTGCAGTGGCAAAGCCTGCCCTGGACTTAGATATACAGATGAATGTCCCATTTGATTATATGATTTGAAGAACTATTCGAAAGCACTTATCGTTGGACAAGGGACTTCATTTTTATTATTTTTGTTCTTATTTTGTTTTTTTTTATTGTTTTCATTAAATTATGGATTTTAACAGAACTATTATTACTGGATTGCACAGACATATTTGCTTTTCAGCACAGTGTTAGCCTGGGTGAACTAGCTGTATTTTGGTTTGTGGATTATTTATTGGACAGTTCACCGCAGCAAACGGGAATATATTTATATCCTAATGGAAGTCTGATTAAGTTTGATTATGTTAGTGTCAAGATTAGAAGATTTGATGCTGTCGACATATGCTATTTGTAGTTTAATATGCCCATATCTTTCCTGCTCTGGCTTCATCAAAACAAAACTGGACAATATGATAAACATCTGAACAGAGATGGGGGAATTCTAGTAAAAGTTCCCTATTGATCTTGAACTTATATATACTGACTTTGGATAGATAAAATGAAGTTTGAAATTTGCGTATATTGCTAGAGTGAAATAACATACCTATACCCTTTTCAGGAAAAACTTATAGGCAGTCACCATGTGAATTTATCGAGATACAAATGTGGCCATACAAGACATGGAGCCCTGACATTTATTGTCACTTAGTAATTGTCCTGCTATATTCCTGTCTTGAGAAATGAAATTTTAGTAATGACATCGCCTATTTTGTATTGATAGCGATGCATACTACTATATATATCATTTTTTTGTCATCCCCATCACTGGACATCAGAGATGTGTGAAAAACTTCTTTTGGGTTAATTAGATTAAAGAAAAGAAGTTTCATGATAGGAATTTATGAAAGTCAGCAGATTTGTTTTTTGCTGCTCCTTGGAAGCCACTATTGGCTATTTAGATCATCCATTTATTGTTCGTGCCATTTTTCCTCTATTGAATATTAGAAATATGTAAAGAACTGCTTTTGGGATTATTTTACAAGTTTTTTAATAAGAATACATGAAGGCTAGCAAATTTGTCTTTTGCTGCTTTTTGGAAGCCACTATTGGCTGTTTAGTTCACCTATTTTGCATATTTTGACTCCAATACATTAGTGTGAGGCATGCTTCTAAGTATGCATGAAAGCAAGCTGCTTCATCTGTTACTTCTTTTGGAAGTGCTATTGGTTACTAACATCACCTACTTTGCATATTTCATTAGTACTGAACATTAACAAGCTGTGTGAGGCATCCATTTACAAAATTGGATTGTTAACCTGGTTTATGCATATTAGATGGAGAAATCCAAACATGGATTGGCTGGAACCTTGGTGTTGATATTCTCATTGGGTGAATAATTTTGACTGGCTTATATATACAGATGAATGTTCCAAACTGATAGGTTTTGCCAACTGAAGGCTAGGGCGTCCACTTTCCATGCTTGTCTGTGATAAGTCCTTGTGCAGAATATTTTCAATTGATAATTTTGAGGAGAGGCAAACAGATCTATGTCTGGGCTCCCCCACTTCTGTGTTATCATGCTAAAAGCTTATGGATTTAGTTTCCACTCATGAGGATCCATAAGGTTTCTGCTTAAATCGTCTGCCAGTGTATTTTGTTTTCCCGGCAGGAACTGAGCTTGAAGATGTATTTGGTAGGTCAAAGCTGTGTCCTACGGTGCCATGGCTAATCTGCAAAGGGGGTATGAGTGTGTGCCTCCTTGCTTGTTTATATACCACATGACTGTGGTGTTGTCCGTCTTTATCAGTAGTTGTCCTGGATGAAGTAAGTCCTTGAAAGCTGTTAGGGCATTTTGAACAGCTAGCATCTCTTTCTGGTTGATATGCAGATGCATTTGTTTTGGGGTCCATACGCCTTGAAATGCATCTTCCTGCCATGTGGGCCCCCCAGGCATAATCCGATGTGTCTGTTGTTAAGGTTTGGCTGGCAGGGGGGAGAGTGAAGTGCTGCCCCATGTTTTGGTGACATGCCTCTGCCTACCATAGAAACTCCTGTTGTAGGCAGGGTATGAGAGGAATCATTGCTTCCAGACTGTGAAAATGTTGACTCCATAAACTTTTCAGGTACCACTGAAGTTTCCTCATATGCAGTCTTGCATATGGAATCAGTAGGATGCAGGATGCCATGAAGCCCAGAGCCTGCAGAATTTGTCTTGCAGATAACTGGGTCTTTGTTGCCATCAGTTTGAAGTAAGTAGTCAGTTGCCTTTGCTTGTCTGGCGTGAGGTAAGCCATCTGGGCAGTTGTATTCAAGCTTGCACCCAGGAATGTTATCTTTGGAGAGGGTACCAGATTTCTTTTTGTTTATTGTGTACCCTAAGCATGTTAGAAGCCTTTTCACAAACACCAGATGTTGAAGAAGAATGTCCTTGTTCTCTGCTTGAATGAGACAGTCATCTAAGTAAGGATATATTTGTATACTTTGTTTGCAAAATGCAATTACTGGTGCCAGGCACTTTGGAAAGACCCCGGGCGCAGCAGATAAGCCAAAGGGCAGTGCAGAGAATTGGTAATGCATTAAGCCAGCCTTGAATCTGAGGTATCTTCTGCACGATTGTCTTACTGGGACATTCAGGTATGCCTCCTTTAGGTCTAATGTCACCAGCCAAGCATTCTTGCCCAGCATGGGCAGAAGCTGCTGCAAAGTCAGCATTTTGAATTTTGGAATGTCCAGGTATGTGTTCAAAATAGATAAATCTAGTATTGGCCGCCACACCTTGTACTTTCTGGGTACCAGGAAAGTACAGTTTTGTACCTACCATAAATGTAGATGTCCGATAGGTATGCATCTGCAGTCCTTACATATGGGTTGTCCTGCCTCAGGCAGCCCTTCGGTCGGCTGGATTCCAAAGTCTGGGTCCGGCGTTGTCTGATGTCACCCCTTCCCCGACGTCAGAGCGCCTGGAGTACAAAAGTGTCAGCCGACACCATCTTCCTCAGTTTTTCTTGCCCCAGATGCCAGGTGCCCTCTAAGGAAGGCTAAATTTGGTAGAAATACAAAATATTGCAAACATGCACAGTAATATAAAACAAATACACCATAATAGATAGCCCCAGCTAGCTATAAGGGGGATAAGTACCCAAGAAGTAGCACAGAGGGGAAGGAGGGAGGGAAAACCTGACTGCAGATGCATACCTATCGGACATCTACATTTATGGTAGGTACAAAACTGTACTATGTCCTTCAAGGATGCATCTGCAGTCCTTACATATGGGTAGAACACCATAGCCAAGCTGGGGGTGGTAGGCTCTAAGAAAATGATGGTGTAGCTAAAATGCCCTGCAGGACTGCCGTAGCAAAGCCTGCTCTGGATCTGGAATATAAGGGCAAATTGTAATGCTTGGAAAATGTATGCATGGAGCTCCATGTAGCAGCTTCTAAAATGTCCTTGGTAGCCACCCCTCTTAAGAAGGCTGTGGAGGTGGCTGTAGCTCTGGTGGAATGAGGTCTAATGTTAGCTGGCACAGCTTTTCCATGATAAGAGTAGCAGAATCAAATGCAATTTCCTATCCATTTTGAAATTGTCTGTTTGGAAATTGCTTTTCCTTGAATGCCTGCAGCATATGCTACCAACAGCTGGTCAGTTTTTCTGAAAGACTTAGTTCTGTCCAAGTAGTAGCGTAACTGTCTGTGAATGTCCAGGGTATGCAGAAGTTTCTCTCTTGTTTTGTGGGTTTGTAAAGAAGGTAGGCAGGTGAATAGCTTGGTTCAATGAGACCCTGGATACCACCTTTGGCATGAATGAAGGATTGGTTCTCAAGGAGACTCTGTCCTGATGAAAAATAAGAAATGGTTGTACTGCCATGAGTGCCTGCAATTCAGATACTCTTCTTGCTGAGGTTATGGCCAGAAGGAAGGCAGTCTTCCAAGACAGGAACTGTAACTCTGAAGATGCTGCTGGTTCAAAGGGAGGTTAGGTCAACTTTTCCAACATGAAGTTAAGGTCCCATGTAGGCACTGGTGGTTTTCTTGGAGGATTGATGTTTTTAATTCCTCTTAGAAACTGCCTTAGGAGAGGATGAGAGAAGACAGGTGGATCAGTATTTATTCGCTGAAATTGCTGAAGCATGAATTTTTATGGAAGAGTAAGAAAGGCCATTATGGAGCATATCTGACAAGTATTCCAGGATATGTGCCATGCTCATCACTGTGGCATCTAAGCCCTTTGCGGTGCTCCAAGTGTGGAATCTTTTCCATTTTGCTGAATATGTCTTTCTCGTGGAAGGTCTGCGAGCTTCCATGATGATATCCTTCACTCTCTTGGATAGCTTTTCCTGGTGAGGAGTCAAGGTATTCTCCAGGCTGTTAGCTGCAGGGTTTTCAGGCTGGAGTGCAGAGTTTTGTAATTGTGCTGTGTCAGAAGGAGTGCCCATAGTGGTAGAGGCCACGGTTTCGTGTGTGACAGGCTCCGCAACAGTGGGTACCAGTGCTGCCTTGGCCAGTCCGGGGCTATTAGAATCACATTTGGTTGCTCTGTCTTGATTTTCAGTAAGACCTTGGTCATTAGTGGGAGTGGTGGAAATGCATACACTGTTAGAGTATTCCAACTGAAAGAGAGGGCGTCCACTTTCCATGCTTGTGGGTGGTATGTCCTTGTGCAGAATTTCTTCAGCTGATGATTGTGGTGGGAGGCAAAAAGATCTATGTCCGGCCTCCCCCATGATTGTGTTATCTGAAGGAAGATGTCTGGGTGCAGCATCCATTCGTGTGGGTCCATGGTATTTCTGCTTAGGCTGTCCGCCAGTATATTATCTTTTCCTGGCACAAACTGGGATTGCAGCTCTATATTGAGCTTTAGGGAAAGTTCCCAAAGATTCATTGCTAGTCTGCAAAGAGGGTAGGAATGGGTACCTCCTTGCTTGTTTCTGTGGTATTGTCTGTCCTTATTAGCAGGTGGCCTTGATGTAGAAAGAGCTTGAAGGCCTCGATTGCATGAATCACTGCCAGCATTTCCTTTTGGTTTATGTGCATGCGTAATTCTTTCTGAGACCATAGACCTTGGATACATCTGTCCTCCATATGTGCTCCCCATCCATGGTCTGAAGCGTCCGAGGTAATGGTTTGGCTGGTTACTGGTTTGCTGAAAGGCAGGCCCCTGTTTGACTGGCTTGCTTGGGCCCACCACAGGAATTCCTTTTGAAGGCATGGAATGAGTGGTATCAAAGCTTCTAGGCTGTGATTGTGCTGAGACCATAAACTCCTTAGGTACCATTGTAGTTTTCTCATATGCAGCCTTGCTTGTGGAATCAGAAGAATGCACGATGCCATGTAACCCAGGGCCTGCAGGATTTTCCTTGCAGTCATCTGAGTTTGTTTTGTTAGATTTCTGAAGTAATCCGGTAGTTGTCTTTGTTTTTCTTCTGTGAGAAAAACCATTTGGGTGGTTGTATCTAGTTCCGCACCCAGAAAAGCTATTCTTTGGGATGGCACAAGTCTTGACTTGTGAATGTTGACTGTGTATCCCAAGGCCTGCAGTAGGCGGATGGCATAATTCAAATGTTTTTCCAAAGTTTGTTGGCTGTCCGCTTGTATAAGGCAGTCGTCCAGATATGGGTATATTTGAATCCCCTGAAGTCTGCAGTGTGCAATTACTGATGCCAGGCATTTCGTGAATACTCTGGGCACAGTAGATAAGCCAAAGGGCAATGCTGAGAATTGATAATGCTCTGAACCTGCAAGAAATCGTCTTCTGCAACTTTGTCTGATAGGGACATGCAGGTATGCCTCCTTGAGGTCTAGAGTTACCAGCCAAGACCCCTTGCCCAGCATGGGAAGGAGCTGCTGTAGGGTCAGCATTTTGAATTTTGGCACAATGAGATAAGTATTCAGTGCGGACAAATCGAGAATAGGCCTCCATTGTTTTTCTTTTCTTGGGACAAGGAATAGTCTGGAATAAAATCCTTGGCCTTGTTCTGCGAGAGGAACCTTTTCTATAGCTTTCATTTGCAATAGGTTGGCAATTTGTTTTAAAGCCTCTGCCTTCTGATTTGGTGGCAGGTTTGGCATTCCCTTTCTTTCTGGTAATGTATGGAAATGGAACCTGTATCCTTTGTCTATTATTTGCAGTGTCCATTTGTCCCTTGTAATACTGTGCCAATTTTTTGAGAATAAAGACAACTTTCCGCCCAAAGGTGTTTCTAATTGAGCCCTGGTCAGCGGGGTCAAGGTGAAGTCATTGAGTCTGTCCTTGTGCAGCAGTTGTTGGACCTGCACTACCTCTCTGGTTAGGAGGCTGCCATTGACGTCCTCTGTAGGAGCCTCTAGCTTGCCCTCTACCTCTGGCACGCCTGTTCTTGCCTCTCTGAAATCTCTCTTCTGGAAAGGACCAATTCTTAGAAGGCCAATTTCTGCTGAATCTTGGTGGTTGTACCTGGAGGAAATCTTTGACTGCTTGTACAGATTTTGCCTTTTCCTCAAATTTCTTTAAGACCTCTTGAGCAGTGGAGCCAAATAACTTTTGCTTTTCCAGTGGAGCATCCAGAAGCTTAGCCTTAACATGATCTGGCAGAGATTGTTCCTTCAGCCAAGTATGTCTATGTATGACTGCACCTGTCATTGCTGACCTACATGAAGCTTCCAATGCATCATAACCACACTGCAAGAAATGGTTGCTAACCTGTTGTGAATTATGTACCAGATCCTGAAGTGACTTACGATCTAGGGGTTCAGGCGAAGACAGTTTTTTCTGCAATTCATCTAACAAATACTCTTGGTACTGTATCATATGAAACTGACAATTTAAAGCCCTCAGACAGAGTGGAAGTGTACACTTTTTTACCCCATCTCTCTAAAGCCCTGGACTCCCTTTCAGAGGGGAGTGGATTTTTAGTAGTGGCAGTTGCAACCCCTTTAGGACCCTGGGAAATAGTTTCTGGGTCAGCAGAGTGGGCCTTGTAAAGGAAATGATGTGAGTCCGGGACCCTGTAGTACCTATCGGGTTTAACAGGAGCTGAAGGGAGGGTGTCAGGGGTAGTGCTAGACTCAGAATACACATAATCAATGACACTTAAAACAGGAGGAATAGCCAAAGGTCTATGCTGAGGTAAATGAAGAAAAGTCCTTAATCTCTTCCTGGAATCGGAGAATTCCTGGCCCTGCCATTGGAAATGCTCTCTCATGGAGTGAAGGGTCTCCCCAAAGGACAGCTCTTCAGGAGGGGAGGCAGAGGGAATAGATTCCTCTGCATCAGAATCCTTGTAGGCCGTGAAGGCCTCCTCCTGGTAGTCTGATAGAGGAGAGCAATCAGAGGCCTCATCAGAGGACTGAGGTTCAGCAGACTCAACCCCTGGGCCTTTTGGCTAGAGGGGGTTGACAGCTCCTGTCCGGATGAGGCTGAGAGCCCCTAATTAAGGAAATAAGGTCCTCAGCCAAACTTAGTATCTCAGAACCTGTAGTGGATCCCTGAGAAAAAGACTTGGGAGGCAGAGTTTTTTGTTGCTTAGCAGCTTTAGCCCTAGTGAAAGCTTTTATGGACATGGATGCAGGGGGCCTGGCTGCCCCACGTGCTGGGGTAGTTTTGTCTAGGGGAATGGTGTCGATAGGTTCTTGAACACCGGTTTCCGAGGGTAATTCTATAACCAACTCAGAAAAGGCCTCCGGGGCCGAGGCTGTCGGTTGAGCAGTTTCTACGGACGGAAGTACCAAGGACTCGGTTTCAGCCGAGACCGAGACACTCACGGCAGGCCTAGGAGCTGTTTCAGCCAAAACCACGGTCCGCGTGTGTCGGTCCTTGTCCTTCCGTTTCTTGGTTAAATGAGAAGTCGGAGTCTCCGACGGCATTTTATAAGAGAAACTAGCCCCCAAAAATTTCCTCTGCAAACTCCAACCGACGCCTAAGAGTGCGTCGATTAAAGGAGGCACTGGCAGTACAGGCCGAGACGTCATGGTCTGGGCCTAGGCAGGGGAGGCAGTAGGAATGGAAATCCTTATGAGGTATTTGTTTCCCACAAGTCAAGCAATTATTAACTTTAAGCGTTTGATCTGACATCGGCTGAGGCAAGAAAGAGTCCCCAACGGGGTACTTAGCTTTTTGAAGTATTCCGTAGCTGAAGTTACAGGAGCTGGCCGACCGGCACTTGCGAACTGCTTCTGCTTCGGGCACCACGCGGCAAGAAAGACTGGGGAAGATGGCATCGGCTGACACTTTTATACCCCAGGCGCTCTGACGTCGGGGAAGGGACGACATCAGCCGACGCCGGACCCAGACTTTGGAATCCGGCCGACCAAAGGGCTGCCTGAGGCAGGACAACCCATATGTAAGGACTGCAGATGCATCCTTGAAGGACATCAGTCTTGAGTAGAAACCTTGTCCTTTTTCCTGTTCTGGTACTATCTGAATGGTCCCCATATCCATGAGGTACGTAACCTGTTTCTGTGCCTCTGCCCATTGATTTTTTTGGCAGATCTGGCCAACCATTTGCCATTGGCAGAGTGTGGAAATGGAATCTGTATCCCTGTGATACGATGTTTAGTACCCACTTGTCCTGGGTTATTAACTGCCAATTTTGAGCAAAAAGAGCTAATTTTCCCCCTATGGGTGCTGCCAAAAGATAAGTGCTTGGTATAGGCAGAGGGAAGTCATTGGGATTGCATTCTGTAAGTTTGCGCTTTATCTCCTCCAGATTTGGAGGTGGAAGTGCCCCATTGCTTTGACCTGTATGAATTTGCACCTGGTATCTGGAACCCTTAGGGCATCTGGATTTGGCCCTTTGAGCTCTGTCTGACACAGGAAACGACAGATTTTTTGTAGGCCAGTATCTACTGTATCTTGGTGGCTGCACTTGTAAGAAGTCTTTAACAGTTTGCATAGACTAAGCTTTGTCTTCCATTTTCTTTAAAACCTCTTCTGCCTTAATATCAAACAGAGAATCATGCTGTAAAGGTGCATCTAGCAGTTTAGCTTTAACATGATCAGGCAAATTTTGTTCCTTTAACCAGGCATGCCTCCTTATCACAGATCCAGTAAATGCGGCTCTGCAGGAGGCCTCTAAGGAATCAAACCCACATTGCAAAGTATGCTTTCCTACTTGTTCAGCTGCATGCAATAATTCCTGCATTTTTTTACTTTCTGCACATTCTGAAATCAACATAATTTTCTGTTTCAGCTATCCCATAACATGTTGTTGGTACTTAAGCATATGAAATTGACAATTTAAGGCCCTGATTGCCAAGGTTGCAGATGTATAAACCTTTTTTCCCCATCTGTCCAGTGCCCTTGAATCTCTGTCAGAGGGGGTAGGATTTTTTGCTGTTGAGGCCTTAACTCCCTTTGGACCCTGTGAAATAGTTTCAGGATCAGCAGCAGGGTTTCTAAATAAAAATTTATGTGAGTCAAGGACCCTGTAATATCTGTCAGGCTTACTGGGAGCCGGAATAGACTCCTCAGCATCAGAATCCTCATAGGGAGGAATAGATAATTCCTGATCAGAAGAGGACTCAGAAGAAATAAAAACCTATTCTGAAGATTCATAGTTAGGGTCTTGCCTAGGCCTCTTATCTGGAGGGGGATGGGTACCCCTGATCAAGGTAATAAGGTCATCAGCCAATTTGAGCATCTGTTTTTTAGGCATGGAGGCCTGTGCACATGGCTTATGCGTAGTTTTAGAAGTTGCTTTTCTTTTTGGGTTTGCAGCTGTCGTCGGTTTGATATACAAATGTTGAGGTCTGAATACACCCTCAGAAGCCGGTGCCTGCTCAGCAGCTCCGGACCCATCTGGGGGAGATACATTCGTCGATCCAATACATTGAGTATCTTGCGGCATGCATGTGTCGGTAGAGGCCTGTGACTCAAAGGTAGCTGGTATCATGGGCTGTGAAAGCGCCTCACTGAATACCGGCGAACCAGCGACTGGCTAAGGAGAAGCTTTGTCGTTGGTTTTGGATCTCGACTGCCTTTCTCTGTCCTTTTCTCTGTGTTTTTTATGTACTCCGGTGGTCGGGTTGCTATCCGAAATTTCTGGGTAGTTAAATCTGTTTCCAAAATACTTTGATGCAAAAATCTACGGACACTTAATGGTGCGCTGGTTAAATCTAGCACAAAATGACAGCCAGGCACGTTGTGATCAGGGCCAAGGCAAGGAATACAGTATAAATGGAAATCCTTATGAGGTATTTGCTTCCCACAAGTAATACAATTATTAACTTTCTGACATCGGTAAAAAGCAAGAAAAAAGTTTCCCTAACGAGGTACTTAGCTTTAGTGAATACTTCGGTTCTGAACTCAAAGACGAATATTTCAGTAGTCGGCCGACCGGCACATGCAAAATGCTTTTGCTTCGGGCACCGCACGGCAAGAAAGACTAAAGAAAATGGCGTCGGCTGCATGTTTTATACCCTTGACGACCTGACGTCATGGAAGAGAAGACAGCAACCGATGCAGGACCCAAGACTTTGGAATTCAGGCCGACTGAGGGCAATCTGCCAGCAGATTACCTAAATGTAATGACTGCAACAGTGAAACACGAAGAACATGTACAGTTGTGTACACTTACCATAAATGTAGCTGCTCAAGTGTATTCACTGTTGCAGTCATCACCGGTGGGTTATCCCTGCTGTGGTAGCCCTCGGCCGGCCCAAATACCAGAGTCAATGTTTTTCAGCTTCGGCTGCAGTCACCTGTAGTCTGACGTCAGGTTGTCGGTGCTACAAAGCAACTCATGTTAAAACCTGTTCCTAGGTTGGCTTTTGGTCTTCGATATTACCGTTTTCGAACTTCCATGTTCAACAACAGTACAGTCGACGGAGTTCGCTTCGACATTCTAATAGTAAACCATGGAAAACATCATCTACCACTTCTAAAATAGGGGGGATGGCCAGGGGTCTGTGCTGGGGCAGGTCCAGAAACTCACCAAGTCTTTTCTTAGACTGGGGGAAGTCCTGAGATTTCCACTGGAAATGTTCCCTGAGGGTGTGAAGGGTTTCCCCAAAGGAAAGGTCCTCTGGAGGGAAGGCAGAAGGGATGGATTCCTCTGCATCTGAATCCTCATATACTGTCAGAGGTTGCTGTTCCTCTTCAAAATCTGAACAGTCAGATTCCTCAGAATCCTGTTCTGTCATAATTTCTGGAGAAGGGTGCCTTTTCTTTTTAGAAGTTGTGGCCTGACTACCCCAGATAAGGGAGATGAGATCCTCCACCATTTTAAGCATTTGTGCTTGGTGTGGTGGAGCAGGAGCAAGATGGTGGCCAGAATCAGATTTTCTAGGGGTGTCCTGGCTTCTAGAATCCGTCGGTCTGAGAGAAATGGTAGTCAGATGAGAAGACATTGTTTTTTTTGTCTAGAGTCGGTAGTGCGAAAGGCCTCCTCGGAAGCCGGTGCCTTCATCGCGGCTCCAGACCCAACCGAGGCAGAGACAGCCAAAGGCTCGGAAGACGAAGATGATTTCTGTGGCATACCGGACTCCGAAAGGGTTTTGGTAGACGTCTGTGTAGATATCGAATTGGGCATCGGGGCTGCGAAAGCGCCTCACTAAATTCCGGAGAGCTGACAACCTGCTTAGCGGTAGCATCATTGGAAGGCTTGGCACTGTGTGGTCTGTCTCTATCTTTATTGCGTTTTTTCGGAATGTCCATAGATTGTTGGCTGACTGACACCATATCAGAATGTGAAGATGGAACACGAAAATAACTGTCTACAATAAGAGCTCTACGGCGAATGGTTCTCGCATTGAAGATGGCACAAAACCGGCAACTGGGGGACGTCGTGGTCTGGGCCTAAACAAGTGATGCAGTAAGAATGGAAATCTCGGTGTGGGATCTGCTTTCCACAGGCAAGCCAATTGTTAACTTTTTCGACATCAGTTAGTGCAAGAAGAAAGGGTCCCCAATGGGGTACTTAGCTTTAGACATTTTCAGCTGAAATTCTAACTCTGGTAGCAACTGACCGGCACTCGTGCGAACTGCTTCTGCTACAGGCTCCAAGGCAAGAAAGACTGATGTAATGACATCGGCTGCCTTGCTTTATAGCACTGATGACCTGGCAGACTACAGGCGACTGCAGCCAATGCAGAAAAACAGTGACTCTGGTATTCGGGCCATCGAGGGCTACCACAGCAGGGATAACCCACAGGTGATGAATGCAACAGTGAAACACGAAGAACATCTAAGCCAATTTTTAAAGTCAATCATTTTCTGTTTGCATTGAGGCATCATTCTGGGTGAAGGTAGAATGCTGCTTAAGGCTAGGGACATAACTGCCTGGGACACATTCAGTGAGCTCAATCATGTCTCTCTCCATATAGTAGAGAGGTAACATCTCAAGTCATTCACATCAACATGTACTATGACAGAGTCATAACAGCACCTGTTTGTTGAGAGACTGGAGTGCATGAGAGATATGACAGATTCTAGCACTTGACAAGCAACTTTCAGTGACTTTCTCCTTGTCTAGCCTTGTGAGGGTCTCACTGGTGTGTTTCACAACAGTCTCCTAAGACTAGTATGTTGTGTTTGTGACTGGGCCTTACACACTGAGAGAGACAGGCATGTGTACTGTGTGTGGTGCTTGGTGCTGTGGGTTGTGATGTGCATGTGCTTTTGCCTTGCAGGTCTCTTTTGTTTAGGTATGTTTTTGTTGAGAAACTCCACATATATGTATATCAAACAAAGCTCCTCATTAACACTCACGAAAAATCTTGATGATTGGATGGGAAATAGGAAATTTACCCCTGGGACCACCTCTGTGGCTCTGCTCGACAGGGGCACCGGAAAATAATTTTCTTGGGTGGCGAAAGCCAGGGTACCTTTTTGGCTAGGCTTGTATAGGCCCTAGGGCTGATAGCCTAGTACTTACCTATGAACCTATATGTAGGAATATACTGTACAGGTGTGGGTGGTGTTAGAGGTGTGGTGTTTGTGCAGACAATCTTCTCAGTGCCAGATGTACTGGCTTGTGAATGAGACAGCAAGGATTCTAGTTTCTTAATGTAATTGCATCTCTTACATATTGTGTTCCTAGGTGGTAGAAGAGGGTTGTCTGTGTACATGAGTCAGTTGTTACACTGTCTTAGGATGCCCACATCAACCAGACTAGCAAGAGAAACCACAGGAAATAGTCTGTCCACAGTTGTCAGGATCTGTGGAAGAGAGGTCAAGAATGGTAGAGTGGGTACTATCAGAATAGAGTACCTATAGGTGTGAGTACGGCTGGATAAAATCAACATAGTAGTTGCAAGAGAGGGCATCAGTTACACAGGAGTGCTGGTAAGGGAAAAATGCAATTGAGACAGCTCTCAATGGGTTGAAAAAGCGCAGAGTCAGTGCACGACAAGCAAACAAGTGGAGCACCCTACAAACACAGGGTTTAGATACCAGAAAGGATGGAAGAATCTAGAAGCTCGGATTACTACCCAATCCTGCTAGCCCCTGCACTTTCAACCAATCACTCATGTTAGAGAAAGTCAGGCAGCCCTGTTACTCTCACTAACAGAGAAGACAAGCCCCTACCAGCATAAAACAGCTGCCAGAAACACAGGAAACTCAACAAGCCAAACAATCAGGCCTGGATACAGCAGCCCTCTATCCAGACTATGCTACCTGACTAGAACACAGAAACTTCACAGGAAAGCACAGATAGAGCACTCACAAACAGAAAATACAACTCTCAGTATGAAAAAGCAGCTTACAGTTAAGTAATTCAATAAAAATGCAATTACATTAATGAAACACTAGCAATGAAAATACAGTTAAAACAGTAAAAAGTTTATAACAGTGCATAATGTAAATCAGTTGTATAGCACAACTATAAGCGTTAAGTGCAATTCAATTAAATAAATGTAAAAAAAAGGACTTATTCTGCTCTTAATAGATTGTGAGTACAGTTCTTTAAACAAGTCACTCTCCTGGAGCTAACTGTAACTCTAGTAATGCGTTTATTTTGGGTAGGTTTTCTGTTTTTGTTGAGTTACTTTAGTATTTCTCTGTTCATAAAAGGCCTTGACCCTTATTCTTATCAGCCCATTTAGCTCTTGAGTAAACCACAGCAAATAATTTGGTTGGAATCTTCTTTATTTAATAGGGATAAGCCTGTCTTGTACAGTTGCAATAATATTAAAGACAGTGGAAAGAGTAGCTATTGTATCAGGACAGCTGAACACCGGTCCAGTCCACCATTTCAAGCTTTGCTAACACAAGAGGCTCACTGGAGTCTGGAATATATTCAGAATGAATTGAATGACAAGGAGAATTCTTACTTTTTTATTCCATGTCAGCTCTGGAAGACCCAGTCAAGTGGCTCCAATACCTTCACCCAATCACCCTATTCATCCCATCAGGACAGGAGCCAGGGGATCCCCAGTTAGGCTAGACCTCAGCAGTCCATTCATTTCAGCTAAGCAACTTTGATGGCCAATCCATTACCCTAACACCAAGAGTTAAGGTGTAGGGAGGAGGTCAGCTAGCTGTTCCCTCCCTAAATATTATTTACACACACACACACACATACATACATATATATATATATATATGCATACATATATATATATATATATATATATATATATATATATATATATATTTATGGATCTAGGACTACTGAACGAAAGTTCAATAGTCTGAATCCACAATCACCGAACACACTAACGAAAGCGCTTTTACCGAAAAAGCGCTTTTGTTAAAGTGCGTTAAAAAGAAAAAAAAACAACAAAAACAATAAATCTACTTTTATGCAGGGGGGCAAGCTCCCTACATCCCCCCCATGTGGAGATCGCACTACAGTGAGGAAAAGGGAATATTCCCTTATCCACACCGTAGTACGATCTCTGCAACAGTCATTCCCCCAAGAATCCCTCTAGCTGCAGGCATACTTCCACAAAAGTGCTTTTTCGGTAAAAAGCAGTATTGCGGAAGTATGCCTGGCCGTTTGTGCTTCGGTTAATAATTCCTTTGGTAATTAGTACCGTTCCCACATTTTATATATATATATATATATATATATATATATACACACACACACACACACACACACACACACACACACACACACACACACACACGCACACGCATAAAATCACAAGCATACATAACCCCAGGTTTCCAGTCTCTGACTACCATCTATCTGTATCCAAAGCTACTACTCAAATGTGGGTCACTTAAGACATACAGATGCCCTATTTCTGCATTGATGGGGCAACACATGGGAAAACTATACAGAAAAATTATGAAGGAAAGGCCTAAGATGTCTGTGCCAGGTCAAGAAAACTAAACATAATACAGGATTAAAGGACAGTGCAAGGCAGATATGGTAATAGCATTTTGGAACTTATACCTTCTAGGACTATGAATATTAAAGACTAAGAAAATCCTAAGACAAGCACATTGCAATGGTGCATCTCCCTAGGAGATGCTAAAAGGCCTGTAATGAGAAGTCATGCAAGCTTATAGCCAATAGTACAACACCTTCAACATCAGTCCACACTTAAACCAAAAACTTCTTAGATGCACAGTCAGCAAGCTTCTATGCAGTGTCTTGTTTATGTTGAAATAGAAGAAATATGGACATGTGCAAATTAAGAGACTTGAGAAAATCCACTGTGAGACACTACCAGAGAGAAAAGCATTATCAAGCTATCAGCGTTTCAACAAATCTCAAAATGCTTTGACAAAAATATACATATTCCATTCTAGCTGTTCATGATACCCCTACAGATATACAACAGTAAAACATTTACCAGTCCACACAAAAAGAAAATGCTTTGATATAAAGTCAGTGTTGACAAAGATGTGCACTCAGAATAACCTCAGCAGGGAAAGAGGCACTGAGAATAAAACTAAAACAATAAGGAGAATAATCAGAAAATCTCATCTATGAAACACTTGAAAACAGCACTAAAACAGCTCTATTTTTTCTATCAATGTTCTAGGAGAGCCCCACAGCACATCACAAATGGGTTTAATTAGAAGAATGCCCTTCCCAGTTCAAGACTGACATCTGCTGGAAGAACAGGTCACCAAAGCTCATCCTAACCATTTCAACACTTAGACGAAGTAATACAGCCAGGGTCGGTGTTAGCATTTTGGGGGCCCCCAGCAAATGTCAAGTTGGGAGCCCACTAGTAACTTTCAATATAAGTATCATTCTGTCAGTGCCACCCCTCCTAAGAAACCTTTTAGTTTGTGCTGCAAACGTTCAGGAGTATTATGCACAGAACAGAGAGACCTGTAAGCTACAAGCTCTTACATTACAACAGGCCTATACACCACACTATGCTGACCTGTCTAACAAAGGGGTACTTACAGTTACTGGCATTTAGTTGCAACAATGATACATTGCAATAACTCTATGTACAAGTCTGGAATTAAATGAACTGATGACTAGGCCTACCATATCAACACCATCCGCACCCTCCCCTGTCCTCTCTTCTGACCCCCCCCCTTTTGGGCTCCCCATACCATGCACATTACTTTTTTCTTCCTTTTCATGCATTTTGCCTTCCTCTTAGCTTTTTCAAGAAGCCATCATTTTCTCTATGGTTTGAAGTGCATTTTAATTTTTTTTTTTTACACAACCTTTTCATCCAATAACGGCTTGAACAGAAATTATGATCAAAGAAAGAAATTCACTTTTGCTATTCAACTTTAGTTTTCCTTGCATCCTTTCCACACTCCTTTACTGAACAAGACAGCCTAATAATAATCATTTAGGAAATAACTCAAATAAGCAGGGGCCCAAGAAGCCATAGTGTTATAAATGGTCTGGGATGCATTTTAGAGCATATTCTTAACATTTTACTCCAATAGTGGCCTAAAGAAAATTTACCAAAAAGAAAAGAATGTCAGTCTTATTTTTTTTCTTTAAATTGCCTTAGTCATATATTTCAAGTGACTGCTGCTATACATATACATAGCATGCTTCCTCACCCCTAACCCTCAAAGTTAGCCCCATGTATATGTACCTTGTGTGTGATTGTGAAAATGATTTCAGTAATATATTCTAAATTGTTGGTCCTAGACAGTACACCACCCCTACATAAGTTATAGTAACCTTGTTACACTTCTGAGGTCTGTGAGAAAAGTAAATAAACAATGACCACATTGTCATCAGCTCAAACACAAGCTGTAATGACTTCATGTGCATACCTCTAAGGTTGACTGTGATGAAAATTAAAGTTGTAATAACCAAGCAATCCCCAGCCCCACATAACCTACAGCAGCTTTCTGTACACACACATTTGAGCAGGGCTGGTTTTAGAATGGGTGTGGTTGAAACCAAAGGCTAGTATCAGGTTTATCCTAAAATGGTCATGCCTCAGTACTGTTCAGGTTAAACAGCTCAATCAGAAAATTGATACATTTTTTCTCCTGATTTTTCTTCAACCAGCAACAGCTTTTGTGGGGGTCCCCACAGAGTCAAAGATGATTAAGGGAGCCCCCCGTATCCATTTATACAGTCTGGTAAGTGGGGGCCACCAGACTCCATGAAGATCTAAGTGTCTGAATGTTCTGTGATATATTTTATGTCTTACTTTTGAAATATAATTACTTGTTAGATACATTTTTTCCTGATACCCAGAAGAATTACGTTTGTGTCCTGGCATTATTGGGTATGTGCACATATAAAAATCAGTGATATTTTTTAAAGACACACACAAGCATAAGTCATAGTGGTACTAGTTTTGTACTTATTTCAGCAAATAGCAATACATTGTGCAACACTGGTACTGCCACACCAGATCAGTAACTGTTTAACAGTCATCAATCAGAAGCAGGGGTAAGTCACTTATTTCCCTCATTGAGGAGTAATACATACCTGTTATTGTCCTGGTTTCACAGACCTTCCCTGATTTTGTTCATACCTTTGCTTTCTCCATCGTAAAAAGTTTGATTTGCTGGTAAATCGTTCAGGATTACAAACTAATCAATCCAGACATCTGAGTTTTATAATTATTGTCCAAAAATATGTGTTGATGAAAAAGGTGTTATTCTATTAACTTTTTAGGCAAATTAGAGTACTATTTAAAATGTAGTCCTGATTATGAGCCTTTATTCTATTTTTGGGATTGCACTGAATTCTTAAGCAAAGAAATTGAGAGTTATAGTATCTGGTGTTCTGCTTTTATTTATAAAACTCGCTGAAAGAGAAAATCATCCTTGATGATTGGAAGTATCAGCTCTTCTTAAAATCCAAAATTTGCACTGAGATAAGTCACTCTGGGCTGCTGCTCTCTCTCTAGTGCTTATCTTGCTCATGTTCATTGTCAGTTGCATCCTAACAGCGTCAAATTACAGCCCTGTTCAGGTTAAAGAGCATAATCAGAAAATTAATACATTTTTTCTTCATTTTTTCCCCCAACCAGCAGCAGCTTTTGTGGGACCCCCACACAGTCAAGGATGATTAAGGGGGAGGGCCTGCAGCCACGGGTTAGGCAGGGACCTAAAGCTGGCTATGTAGTTAGTTTTAGTGGAGAAAATGTCCAACAGCAAGGGTTAACTAAGCCAGGGGCACTATATCAGTGGTAAAATATTTAATGGAATTCTGATGCCTGTTAGTTGACAAAAACACTGTTAATACAACAAGAAATATCTTTGAATTTTAAAGGGGATATAAATAAGAGTTATTACCCATGTGGTTTATTAAGTATACATGAATGCTGTACTAGTTTTTTTTGGTTTGACAGACGTGTTACAAAACATCAGGATAAGATAACTTGCTGTGGTTGGGGGTCCCCAGCGACCGCAGGGTTCGCTGCTGCCTAAAGCCGGCCATGAATACAGCTTATTAAAATACAACAGGAATGTCAAAAAAAGTAATTAAGTTTGGATACTCACATGAAAAAAGTGCAACAGAAAACTTCATAATGAAACTTACAAAATGCACAGACCACAGATTAACAAACACTGCTTATAAAATTAGAAGAATTCCAGTCATCACAGAAGCATCTTAACATAAAAAAGCCACTATTCTCTTGAATATCTCCATACTGAATAAATGATATGCAAAAAGAGAATAACCAGAGCTAGCATTTCCTCTAGCTTTGTGGCAAGGCTAAAGCCATTACATCAGGCAAAGTACAGTTTTGTACCTACCATAAATGTAGATGTTTGAGTGCTAATACAGCTGAAGTCATAACAGATGGGTTTTCCTGCCGTCAGGCGGGTCCTCAGTCGGCCGAATTTCAAAGTCTAGGTCTGGCGTCGGTTGTCGTCGCTTCTTCCCTGACGTCAGTGCGACAGGGGTATAAAAGAACCAGCCAATGCCATTTTCTTCAGTTTTTCTTGCCCCAGATGTCAGGTGCCCCCAGAAGGAAGGCAATACATAAATTTATGTAATAATGCAATGCAATATAATCAAAAAACAGTAGTTGCAAGCAAATACACCATAGATGAATACCCCAATCAGGTTGTATGAGTAGGTGTTAGCCAATAGGCCTGTCCCAAGAGGGTAAGGAGGGAGGGAATCCTGGACTGCAGCTGTATTAGCACTCGAACATCTACATTTATGGTAGGTACAAAACTGTACTATGTTCATCGTGCATACAGCTGCAGTCATAACAGATGGGTAGAATCCCAAAGCTAAAAAAGGGGTGGTAGGCACTAGGTGGAACTAGGAGGAGCCAGGATGCCCTGCAAGACTGCAGTGGCAAAGCCTGTTCTAGTTTTGGAGTATAATGGTAGGTGATAGTGCTTGGAGAAGGTATGCACAGAACTCCAAGTGGCTGCTTCCAAAATATCTTTGGTAGGAACCCCTCTGAGGAAAGCTGCAGAGGTAGCCGTGGCCCTTGTGGAGTGAGATCTGATGCCTGCAGGTACAGTTTTACCATGAAAAGAGTAACAAAAGCATATGCAGTGGGCTATCCATTTCAAGATTGTCTGTTTGGAAATTGGCTTCCCTTGAGCTCCTGTAGCATAGGACACAAAGAGTTGTTTTGATTTTCTGAAAGGCTTTGTTCTGTCCAAATAATAAAATGATGAAAGGCTGCGCAGCCATGAGGGCTTGTAGTTCCGATAGCCAGAAGGAAGGCTGTTTTCCAGGACAAATATTGCAATTCTGTTGAGGCAGCTGGCTCAAAAGGAGACAAGGTCAGTTTTTCTAGAATGTAATTGAGGTCCCAAGTAGGTACTGGTTGTTTCCTTGGGGGTTTTATATTCTTAGCCCCTCTGAGGAACTGTCTTAAGAGGGGGTGAGTGAATAAAGGAGGATCAGTGTTGTATTCTGCAGAAATGGCTGAGGCATGAACTTTGATGGAGGAGAATGAAAGTCCACTGCTTAGCATCTCAGCTAGATACTGTAATATTTGAGGTAAATTCAGTATTCCAGGATTCTGGCCCTTTTTCTCATTCCAGGCACAAAACCGTTTCCATTTTGCGGAGTAAGCTTTTCTAGTAGAAAGCCTTCTGGCCTCCAAAATGACATCCTGCACCTCCTTGGAGAGTAGGGTCTGTTGTGAAGTTAAGGAATCTTCCATGCGGCCAGATTGAGTGTTTTCCGCTGACTCTGAAGAGTTTTGAAGCTGTGCTGAGTGAGAAGAAGAGGCATTAGAGGTAGGGTCCATGGTGGGGAATGAGTCAGGCTCCTCAGGAGTGGGTACCAGTGTTGTCTTGGCCAGTCTGGAGCAATGAGAATCATCTTTGGTCTGTCTGCTCTGGTTTTTAATAGAACTTTGGGCAGCAGAGGAAGAGGTGGAAAGGCATAAACTGTCATTGTTGTCCAACTGAAAGAGTGCGTCCACTCTCCAGGCCTTTGGATGAAAAGTCCTTGAGCAGAATTTTGCCAATTGGTGATTTTTGTGGGAGGCAAAGAGATCTATGTCTGGCCTTCCCCATGCTTGAATTATCTCTGTAAAAACTTGAGGATGCAACTTCCATTCGTGTGGATCTGTCATATTTCTGCTTAGGTTGTCTGCCAGCGTGTTTTCCTTGCCTGGCAAGTACTGTGCTTGAAGTTCGATTTGTAATTCCAGAGCCATGTTCCAAAGAGACATGGCCAGCCTGCATAGGGGTTATGAATGGGTTCCTCCCTGCTTGTTTATGTACCACATTACTGTGGTGTTGTCTGTCCTTATCAATAGTTGACCTGGATGCTGAAGGTCTTTGAAAGCTATAATAGCATTTATTACTGCTAGCATTTCCTTTTGATTGTTGTGTAGGTGCTTTTCTTTTTGGGACCATTTGCCCTGAATGCACCGATCTGTCATGTGTGCCCCCCAGGCGTAGTCCGAGGCGTCTGTTGTGATGACTTGATTTGCTTGAGGCTTGCAGAATGGGAGACCTGTGTTTCTTTGGCATGCTTGAGCCCACCACAGAAATTCATTTTGAAGACATGGAATCAGTGGTATTATTGTTTCCAAACTGTGGCTGTGTTGAGACCCTAGGTTTTTCAGGTACCATTGAAGTTTCCTCATATGCAGCTTTGCACATGGGATTAGTAGGATGCAAGATGCCATGAATCCCAGAGCCTGCAGGATTTTCCTTGCAGTCAGCCTAGTGAAATTTGCTAGTTTTCTGAAGTATTGAGTTAGTTGCCCCTGTTTCTCTGGCGTGAGGTAGGCCCATCTGGGTGTTTGTGTCCAAGTTGGCACCCAGGAAAATTATTGTTTGAGAGGGTATTAGCCTTGATTTCTTTTTGTTGACTGTGTATCCCAGAGAATTCAACAACATTATTACAAAAGCCAGATGTTTCAGAAGTATGTGCTTGCTGTCCGCTTGGATCAGGCAGTCGTCCAAATATGGGTATATTTGTATCCCTTGAAGTCTGCAGTAGGCAATTACTGATGCCAGGCATTTCGTGAATACTCTGGGCGCAGTAGATAAGCCAAAGGGCAATGCAGAGAATTGGTAATGGGTTGAACCTGCAAGAAATCTGAGGTATCTTCTGCAATCTTGTCTGATTGGGACATGCAGGTAAGCCTCCTTGAGGTCCAATGCTACCAGCCAAGACTCCTTGCCCAGCATGGGAAGAAGCTGCTGTAATGTGAGCATCTTGAATTTTGGCGAGTAAAATGTGTTTAGGATGGATAGGTCCAAAATAGGTCTCCAATCTTTTCCCTTCCTTGGTACCAGGAATAGTCTGGAGTAAAAACCTTGACCTTGTTCTTGTGTAGGTACCTCTTGAATAGCTTTCATGTCCATGAGATCTGAAATTTGTTTTTGTGCCTCTGCCCTTTGATTGTGTGGCAGGTTTGGCATGCCTCTCATTTTTGGAAGGGTGTGAAAATGGAATCTGTAGCCTCTGTTTATAATGTCCAGGATCCATTTGTCTTTTGTGACAATATGCCAATTTTTCGAAAATAATGCCAATTTTCCGCCTAAAGGTGCTGCCATTTGAGCTTTGCTTGGCATGCAAAGGGGAAAGTCATTGGGTCTGCTTTCTAAATGGCTGTGAACTATCCTCACCACCTCTTTGTGTAGGAGCTTGCCATTGTCTGCCTCTAAACGATCCTTGAGATTGCCCTCTGCCCCTCGGGCGCCTGTATCTACCTCTTTGGGGTCTGTCCGTGGCTGGAAAGGACCAATTTGTGGAAGGCCAATTTCTACTGAAACGTGGAGGTTGTACCTGTAGGAAATCTTTCACTGTTTGCATTGATTTAGCCTTTTCCTCCATTTTCTTTAATACCTCCTCAGCTTTAACACCAAATAATACATCTTTTTGCAGAGGGGCATCTAGTAACTTAGCTTTGATATGATCTGGTAAGGTTTGCTCTTTGAGCCAGGCATGTCTACGTATGACTGATCCTGTAACAGCAGCTCTACATGAGGCCTCTAAAGCATCAAAACCACATTGCAAGACATGTTTACCCACTTGTTCTGCACTATGCATCAAATCCTGCAACTCCTTCAAGTCTGGTTGTTCAGGTTGTGACATTTTGTTTCTCAACTGTGATAACAGAAACTGTTGGTACTTTAACATATGGAACTGGCAGTTTAATGCCCTCGTGGTTAAGGTGGCCGAGGTGTATGCCTTTTTCCCCCACCTTTCTAAGGCTCTGGAATCTCTCTCTGAAGGTAATGGATTTTTAGCAGTGGAGGCCTTAATTCCCTTGGGGGCTTGTGAGATAGTTTCTGGGTCAGCCGCATGGCTTTGGTTAAGGCAGGCCTCCGAATACACATCATCTAGAATGTCAAAGACAGGAGGTATAGCCAGAGGCCTGTGCTGAGGGAGCAAGAGAAAATCCCTAAGCCTTTTCTTGGAGTCCAAGTACTCTTGGCCTTCCCAGTGGAAGTGTTCCCTCTAGGTATGCAAGGTTTCCCCAAAAGAGTAATCCTCAGGGGGGCAGACAGAGGGAATGGACTCCTCTGCATCAGAATCTTCAAAAGGGGAGTATGAATGTTCCTGGTCATCAGAAAGCTCTGAAATAATGTAGGCCTCGTCCAAGGAGGGGGGGGGTTGAGAACCCCTGATAAGAGTAATCAAATCCTCAGCCATTTTGAGCATCTGCTTTTTAGGCATGGGGCCTTGAGAAGGGCCCTGTGGAGCTTGTCTCTTAGTATGCATGGCTGCTTTAGACTTAGTGAAAGCCTTGATGGAAAAAGAAGAGGAAGGCCTGAAGACACCTTGAGAGGTGGCAGACCTGTCTAAACTCTGAGTTTCACCGCTAAGAGTGGCTTCGGTATCGGTAGTCGGGGTATGGGCCGAAGAGCCTGCGACCTCGGGTACAGTAGACACCGCCAATGAAGTGTTGCCGGTAGTCAGGGGCTGCGTAGGCACCTCACTGAGAACCGGACCACCTGTAGTCGGCTTTGGCGTGGTGTCGGTAGAAGCCGCGGACCTCGTATGTTGGTTCTTATCTTTGCGTCTTTTACTCAAAACTGGAGTCGGACTATCCGACGACATAATGTAATTAACTTTTTTGCCAAAATAGTGTTGGGCGAACTCCGCCCGACGCTTAATGGTGCGTCTGTTGAATGTAGCACAAAAACGACAGGCCGAGACGTCGTGGTCTGGGCCTAAACAAAGAATGTAGAGGGAATGAAAATCCTTATGCGGTATTTGCTTCCCACGTGAAATACAATTATTAACTTTGTCTGACATTGGTCTGAGGCAATAAAAGTTTCCCCAACGGGGTACTTAGCTTTCAAGAAGACTTTGGTTGCAAAATATTCATAATCTCAGGAGCTGGCCGACCGGCACTTGCGAACTGCTTCTGCTTTGGGCACCGCGCGGCAAGAAAGACTGAAGAAAATGGCGTCGGCTGGTTCTTTTATACCCCTGTCGCACTGACGTCAGGGAAGAAGTGACGACAACCGACGCCGGACCTAGACTTTGGAATTCGGCCGACCGAGGACCCGCCTGACGGCAGGAAAACCCATCTGTTATGACTGCAGCTGTATGCACGATGAACATCCTCCAATACTGCCAAAAGATTGCTCTCGTGTGCAAAGTGCAGTTAGTACACTCCAGAGATTAAGTCATTCCTATAAGGCAATGATCATGCTGAATCAACAGTTTTGAGCAGAGTTCTTGGGGTTTATACAATGAAGGGAAGTTTAACTGGAAAAAGTATGGAATGAAGTACTGGCAAAACATCTAAGGGAAAGGAAGGGATTGGGATATGAAAAACTTACTTTATTGCTGCAGTGTTCCTCACTCTTGGGATATCCTGCTGACGACAGCCAAAAATCTGTCCAGCATACCACAGCCTTTACACCTTCCAGGCTCCATACAGGAGATGTACATCCTATCTGCAAGCCATAAGGTACATACGTAATGTACAAGCACCTAATCCTCAGAACTTAACTACCCCAGAAGAAGCAAGGCAGCCCAAAAAGAATGCAATAATATGTACATCCAGGAAGGGAGGAAGGAGGAGAAAAAAATGTAAGAAAATCCCTTCAGCCAGAAGGAAAGCAACAGAAAGTAACAGTGGGTAAGGAGGGAGGGACAGCTGTACTATATCCTTATTGTTGCAGTACTCTTCACTCTTGAAAGAGGACAAAAGCTGCTGGAAAGTATGGAAGGAGGACAACACAGAAAAGCCCTTGAAAAACTCATGAGGTATGGCCCTGGCAAAACCAGCCCTGGCCATAGAAATGACACTGCAATATTTGGTGAAAGTGTGGCGAGAAGACCAATGGGTCTACTATTAAGACTCTTGAGAATAAAAAAAGAAACACCAGAAGAGGCAACTGTCCTGGCAGGATAGGGACGAACAGAAGAAAGCTGCTTGCCACATAAAGAAGAGCAAAAATAAATGGCCTCAAATCCAGGCGGAAACGATTTGCTTAGATAATGCCAAATCCTAGTTCCTAGCTAAAGTAAATAAAACATTTCTCAGATTTCCTAGTATCTTGTACCTTGCCTTAGTAATATCTGAATTGTCTATGTAAATCCAAGGTATGAAGATCTCACTCACTAGTATTATGTGCAGAAGGGAAAAAAGAAGGAAGATGAATGGATTGATTCAAGGACAAATCATTAACCACCTTGGCCATAACAGAAAGATTCATACAAGGAGAAACCCTACGTTTGTGGAAAAAAAAAAATAAAACTGCTATGAGCGCTTAAAATTCAAAGACCCTCTTGGCAGAAATAACAGCCACCAAATAATACAGTCTTCCCAAGTACGTTGTAAATACTAAATGAAAACTCCAGCAAAGCTAGAACTTCCACTGAATGACCTCACAAACCTCCTGAATCAGAGGCACATGGGATGCATGCAAATGACCCTTATGAACATCAGGTGCTTCATCTATATGGTGATTCTGAGTGCCCACGACCTTTTTATTTTTAAGTTGTTTAAATGAACAACTTCAGGCCAATAAAGCCAAACCCCACTAGCTGTGGATATGCATATTTTGCCCTTGCAATGACCTCATCAGCACAGCACAAGCAGGGTGTTTGACTAAGCATAAGAAACACAGGGCTGTTATACCCAGCTGATGTCCATTACCATTAGGGTGACTGCAAAATATCCCAACTAACAAGCTAAAACAAAGAGTGAGCGGGGGTCACAAGGAAAAAAAAACAATAAGAAAAACTAATGAAAACTCCAGCAAAGCTAGAACTTCCACTGAGTGACCTCCCAAACCTCCTGAATCAGAGGCATGTGGGATATATGCAAATGACCCTTATGAACATCAGGTGTTTCCTTCTCACTCTTTGTTTTAGTTTGTTAGTTGGGATATTTTGCAGTCACCCTAATGGTAATGGACATCAGCTGGGTATAACAGCCCTGTGTTTCTTACACTCTCTGCTTGTGCTGTGCTGATGAGGTCATAAGGCCGAAATATGCATTTCCATAGCTAGTGGAGTTTGGCTTTATTGGCCTGAAGTTGTCCATTGAAAAGATTTAAAAATAAATAAGTCATGGACACTCCGTTTCGCCATATAGCTGAAACACCTGATATTCATAAGGGTGAAGTACAATGTTGTAGAGGAAAAAAAACACTGCAGGTTCAAAATGGGACTGAGTTAATTATTCAAGAACAAAATTAAGGTCTCAAGTAGGATGAATAGACTTTCTTGGAGGCCGAATATGAAGGATGCCTTTCAGAAATTGTTTGACTTCAAAACTAAAAGCCAGAGGGGGATTCAGAGGCAGACAAGCAAAAATGGCTAACAAATGAAATTTACAAGATGAATACACCAAGCCAAAATTGATCAACTCTCACAAATAAGTAAAGACCGTAAGAATACTCATAGAAAATTAGTCCTGGTCATGCTTGAGAAAACAAATAGAAAATCCATTTCGACACACAAGATTTTTTAGTAGTGGGTTTTACAGCCTCCTGTAAAACCTAAAGCGCATAATCAGAAAAATGGTGCTGCTTAAAATCAAAACCCTACCACTCAAAGTGTCAACTGAAGGGTGAAAAAGTAAGTGTGAATGAGATATCCCTTGTCTTGTGTGAAAAGATCCATTCTTTGAGGTAACTTGTGATAACTGCCCCTAGCCATATAAAATAGAGGGGGAGAACCAGTGCTGTCAGAGCAAAAGGGAGTCACCAGCAAGATTTTGTGCCAGTCTCACATTATCTTGTGCAAGACCTCTAGTAGTTGAGGAAAAGGGGACAAGTATGCAGAAACATCTCTTTCCACGAAAGCAACATAGCATCCACTTTCCATACCACAGGACATGGGGAAGTTGTCTGTTCAGAGAGGAGGCAGAAAGATCTACTTGAGGAGTACCCCACTGATGTTTAACATCCAGAAACACCTCCTTGTGAAGCATCCATTTGGATGATTTTTCCTGGACCTTCTCAAAGAATCTGCCACATGAATGTGCACTGAAGGAATACAAACTGCCTGAAGAAACAAGTAATGGAGGATTCTAAAATCCCAAGCCTGAACAGCCAGCCTGTAAAAAATGGTAAGAACTTGTGCCCCCTTGTTTGCTGATGAACTTTTATGACTGTGGTTTTGTTTGTAAAAACCTTTAGAAGACCTGGACCCCAAAGGAAGTAAAAGGCCTGGACAGCTAGAAGTAGAACCCTGATGGTCTTGATGCTGATATGGTCTTCCAGTTTTTGATGGGGCCAAACGCCCAGGACTTTGACATTGTTGGAGGAGGCTCCCCAACTTTTATCAAAAAGAATCCACATACAGCTCTTGAATAGTGAGAAGAACCAGAAAAGGAAGACCTGGACTCAGGGAAATTCACCAGTGGAGCTTGAGTGTGAGACAAGGCAAAACAGGAACAAGACACGCCAGAGGATGGCAGTGCTGTAACCAAACAGTCTTGAGATACCACTGAAATCTTCTCGCGTGTCATTTGGCAAAAGTAACCATGGGAATGAATGGTGGATACCATGCACCCAGACCTCAGAGAAATTCCATTGCAGAATGGACTACAAGATGTAGAAGGGACTGGAAATAAATAGTTAAAGACAGGACCTCGGGAGGAGGGAGGCAAGCCAACAGTGGAATGGTCCAAGTCCAAATCCTGCAACACCAGAACACTTGGTTCTGAGAGGGAGTCAGCAAAGACTTTTTGAGACTGAAGGTGAACCATACACTACATAGAAGAAACATAGTGAAGCAGGAGCTGCTAATATGGAGCTGGACTCAAAAGGTCATCCAAGTAAGGAAATATTTGAATCCCCTGAAGTCTGCAGAAGACTACCACAGGAGGCAGGCATTGGTAAAGACCACTAAAGCTGCAGAAAGACCAAAAGGCAAAGTAGAGAATTAACAATAAGAGGGAAAAACAAAAGGTAGTACAAAAGCAGCTGCTGCTCTAGTAGAATGATTTTTTACCTGATCCTTTAACATTTTACCACAATGGTGATCATAACAAAAGGCAATGCAATTAACTAGCTATCTGGAAAGTGCCTCCTTAGTCATGGGCCTACCCAGTTTCCCTTCATAAACATAATAAAAACCTGATCTGATTATCTTCATTCATTGGCTCTCATCAAGTATAATCTTCACTGCATACATACAGGGAACGCGGAAATCTCTTCCTTCTGTTTATGGACATAGGAAAGAAAATGACATCTGAACAGTCCAGACCAGTGGTAACTCTGAAACCACCCTGGGCATGAAAGACAAGTAAATTTTCAAGGCCACTCTATCTTGATGGAAGACAGTGATATATTTAGTGGCAATCAAAGCCTGCAAGTCAGACACATTTCTAGCAAAGGTCAAAACTAAAAGAAAACAGTCTTCAAAGTTAGACATTTAAAGGCACAAGTTTTAACTGTTTCAAAAAGAGTGGTGTAAGGGTCTCCAAAATAAAGGCCAAATCCCATGATGGGGCTCCACTGGTTTCCAAGGTGGGGTAAGGTATAGTATCCTTCATTTTTAAGGATGACTCACAAGATGACAAAATGAGACAGGTGTGCTTCCACCAAGGCACATACAATGGAGCCTTATACATGTTATTTAGTTGAGGCTCTTGTTCTATACTAGTGTTTATGAGAAGCAATACGGTGAGCAGTGCACCACAGCAGAATATTTTCTAATTACGAAAAAAAGAAGTTATGTACCTACCATAACATTCCACGTTAGTTGTCCTTCATCTCACCTTCCTTCTTGCTGGATGGGGTCCGGAGCCGATCCTCGGCTCCGACTCGGCCACTTACTATAGCTCGAGAGCTCTTTACTGGCTCGAGCCTACCCCTTATCCCAGAATGTCCAGCGTCAGCTACCCAGATCTCGTTTGAGATAGCTCACACTAGACATCATTATAGAAGATAATCCATTAATAAACCTGGATATACAGTTAATTGTCACGGTTTGCTTGGGAAGCAACTAATAATAAAACAAATTAACCAGTGAAACCATTGAGAAACTCCTCTCAATCCTCGGGGAAGGAGGGGGGGACGGAAGAAGGAAGGCGAGATGAAGGACAACTAACATGGAACGTTATGGTAGGTAGACAACTTCTTTATAAGTTGTCCAATCTCGCCTTTGTTCTTGCTGGATGGGACAGCATCCCTAGCTCCTCAATGCTGGGTGGCTCATTGGAACAGGCTCTTCAGAACCGTGGAACCAAAGGAAGCCCTGCCCCGGGAGATCACATGTACTTTGTAATAAGAAATGAATGTATGAGGATCTGCCCAAGTAGCTGCTGCACAAATTAAATCTATGGGCAATCTAGATTGAAACACTACCAAAGCAGCTACTGACCTGATTGAATGACCTTTGGGTTTTGTTGGAAGATCTTTTTGATGCAAATGGTAGGTATGGACTATGGTGTCTGATAACCATTTTGACAATGTTACTTTAGAAACTGGAAGGCCTTGTTTGTTGTTAGCAAATGAAAGGAACAACTGATCTTATTTTCTCATCTCTTTAGTTTTATGTAGATAGAAGCGCAGTTGTCTATGCACATCCAATTGGTGTAATCTGTATTCTGCCTTTTTGGAATGATTAGGAAAAAAGACAGGAAGTTCAATGGATTGATTCAAATTGTGTTCTGAACAAACTTTAGGTAGAAAAGATATGTTGGTTCTCAGAGAAACTCTGTCTTTGTGAAAAACTAGGTATGGAGGGCAAACACACAGTGCATGAAGTTCTGAAACACGTCTGGCAGAAGTAATAGCAACTAAGAAAAGAGTTTTCCAAGGGAGAAATTTCAAGGAACATGATGCTGCTGGTTCAAAGGGTGGCAATATCAAGGAGGCCAGAACCAAACTGAGATCCCAAGGTGGAAGGGGCTCTTTCACTGGGGGTCTAAGTAGAGATGTACCTCTCATGAAGGCCTTACAGAGTTTGTGACACATTATGCTACTGCACCAGAATGAAACAGTTCTGCTAAAAAATCCAAAATCTCACGTACAGGAGCTGTAAAAGGATCTAATTTCCTGGATTCTGCCCAGAAAGAGAATCTTTTCCATTTGCTAGCATAGACTTTCCTTGTATTTGCCTTATGGGAGGAAACAATAATATCACGCACTGCTGGGGAAATATTGGGGAGCCTGGCTAAAACTGGAAGTGGAATAACCAAGCTGTGAGCTTGAGAGATTGGAGGATTTGGTGTATCCCGCCTGACTGATGAATCAAGAGGTCCGGTACTGGGTCCAGAATCCAAGGCTGGACTAGAAGGTGGGGGTGAAGGAACGGAAACCAAATCTGTTGAGGCCAATAGGGGGTAATGAGGATCATTTTCAACCCATCAATTTTGCTTTCTGAATGACTTTTGGAATTAGGGGAAAAGGGGAAATGCATAAAGGAGTCCCTGAGGCCAATCGTGGACTAGAGCGTCCCTGGGTGTCTGACTTGGAGGAGGAATAAGGGAGAAGTAGCTGCTGCATTTGTTGTTGAGGGGAGAGGCAAAGAGATTGCAACAAGGCTGGCCCCATTTGCGGAAAAAAGATTCTACGATTTTCAGTTTCACAGACCACTCGTGAGGCATGAGGATAGCCCTGCTGAGCCTGTCCGCTATTACACTGGATGTCCCAAGGATATGCGTTGCTGTCAGAAAACGTTGGGAGGAAATCGCCCACTGCCACAGTCTGAGGGCCTCTTGGCACAAGGGGTAAGACCTGGTTCTGCCCCGTTTGTTGATGTACCAAACCACTGACATACTGTCCATCTGTATTGCAATAGTCCCGGCAGGGAGAGAGTCTTGAATATCTTGCAACGCTAGGAGCACCGCTCTCATCTCCAGGACGTTGATGTGCAAGTGGTGAGGTTGCCAAGTGCCTTGGACTGTCTTCCCTAGATAATGCACCCCCACTCTATCAGGGAAGCGTTCACTGTCACTGTGGCGACCAGATGGGGTTCCATGAAAGGTCTGCCCTGACTAACTAATGGGGGAGACCATCCACCAGGAAAGGTGCCTTTTGCAAGATTCCGTAATTAGCATCATGTGAGACATGGGTAATTAATGGAAGGACCATTGTGTGAAAAGAAGCCACTGAAGGATTCTCATGTGAAAGTGTGCTAAGGGAACTAGAAGAATGGCTACTGCCATGGACCCTAGAGCTTGAAGAACATATTTGACTTGAATTCTTCTGCTCCTCAGGAGAAGTGACACCTGTTTTCGAATAATGGTAACTGTTTCCCGAGACAATTTTACAATCATTTTTCTTGTGTTTAGCTCTGCTCCTATGTATGTAATAGATTCACAGGGCAACAAGGCAGATTTTTCAAAGTCTATTGTGATGCCTAGTTGAGCACAGGATGTGACGGTGTAATATCGTGCCTCTATAAGTTGTTCCCTGGTGGTAGCAGTGAGGAGCCAGTCGTCCAAATACGGAAAAGTACAGTTGTGTACACTTACCATAAATGTAGATGTTAGAGTGTATTCACTGTTGCAGTCATTACATTTGGGTTATCTGCTTGCAGGTAGCCCTCAGTCGGCCTGATTAACAAAGTCTTGGGTCCTGTGTCATTTGCTGTCCCTTCTTCCATGACGTCAGGGGTATAAAACATGCAGCTGACGCCATTACATCAGTTTTTTCTTGCCCCAGATGTCAGGTGCCCCCCTAATGGGAAGCAATTAAATATAAAAGCACAAAGATATACCTCCAACAAAAAAGCAAATACACCAAAAAGGCTTTTAAGCATAGTAAAGGAAAGTAGAGGTATAGCCAAAAGATGTTAGGGGGCTGGAGGGAGGGTAACCAGGACTGCAACAGTGAATACACTCAAATATCTACATTTATGGTAAGTATACACAACTGTACTATGTTCTTCATGCTTCACTGCTGCAGTCATTATATTTGGGTAGATTCCCAAAGCTATGGTTGGGAGGAGGAATTTAGATAGCATTAGGGCCAGCTATAAGGCCCTGCAAGACTGCAGTGGCAAAGCCAGCTCTGGATTTAGAGAAAATTAGCAAATGATAATGCTTGGTGAAAGTATGTACAGATCTCCAGGTAGCAGCTTCTAGGATGTCCCTGGTAGGGACACCTCTGAGAAAGACTGTAGAGGTAGATGCAGCCATGGTGGAGTGAGGTCTAATCCCCTGGGGGGATAGGTTTTCCATGGTGCTTATAGCAGAAATGAATGCAATGGCTTATCCATTTAAAAATGGTTTGCTTTGAAATAGCCTTCCCCTCTGCCCCTGCAGCAAATGCCACCAGAAGTTGTTCAGATTTCCTTTGAGGTTGAGTCCTGTCCAAGTAGAATCTAAGTTGTCTGTGCACATCTAAGGAATGCAGTATCCGTTCCCCTTTATTCTGTGGATTGGGAAAGAAGGTTGGCAAATGAATGGACTGATTAAGAGCCACACACTAGATACCACCTTGGGCATAAAGGATGGATTGGTTCTGAGGGACACCCTGTCTGCATGAAAGATGATGAAAAGCTCCACCTGCCATAAGGGCCTGTAATTCAGAAACCCTTCTAACTGAAGTGATTGCTAAAAGGAAAGCTGTTTTCCAAGAAAGAAATGTTAAGTCTGCAGTAGCAGCTGGCTCGAAAGGAGGTAGAGTGAGTTTCTCCAAGATAAAGTTAAGGTCCCAGGCTGGGGTTGGAGCTTTCCTGGGTGGTCTCAAATTTTTGGCCCCTCTGAGGAACTGCTTGAACAGTGGATGAGAGAAGAGGGGAGGTTCTGTGTTATAATGAGCTGAAATGGCTGAGGTGTGGATTTTAATGGAGGAAAAAGACAGGCCCTTGTAAAGCATCTCAGTTAAGTATTGTAAAATCTGAGGTAAATTGGGCAGCTGCTGTGCTCATCCCTTGAGATTGGTTCCAGGCACAGAATCTTTTCCATTTTTCAGCATAAGAATTTCTAGTACTAGACCTCCTTGCCTCTAAAAAGATATCCATCACAGGTTTGATGAGAGATGGTAAAGGAGAGATTAAGTAATTAGCCAGGCTGCAAGGTCAGTGTTAAAAGCTGAGGGTGCAGAATCTGGTTCTCCTGCTGAGACAGATGCCATGGAGATAACCATGACATACTGCGCAGGAGGGGGTACCAGTGTTGGCACGGCCAGTCTGGATCAATCAAAATCATCCTTGGTTTGTCCTGTTTGATTTTTAGTAGTACTTTGGAGAAAAGAGGCAGAGGGGGGAAGGCATAGACTGATAGGTTTTTCCAGCTAAAGGACAGAGCATCCACTTTCCAGGCTTGTTTATGTGGAGTTCTTGTGCAAAATTTGTCCAATTGGTAGTTCTGGGGAGAGGTAAACAGGTCTGTATCTGGGCTCTCCCATTTGCTTGTCAACATGTTGAAAATCCTTGGTTCCAGTTTCCACTCATGTGGGTCCATGAGGTTTCTGCTTAGTCCATCTGCCAGTGTATTTAATTTTCCTGGCAGGAATTGAGCTTGTAGGTACACTTGGTAGCTCAAGGCTCTGTTCCACAATGCCATGGTTAGTCTGCAGAGGGGGTAAGAATGTGTACCACTGCTTGTTTATGTACCACATAACAGTGGTGTTGTCCACCTTTACCATTAGTTGTCCTGGAAGAATGTGGTCCTTGAAGGCTGTCAGAGCATTCTGTACAGCTAACATTTCTTTTTGATTGATATGCAGGTGCATTTGACTTGCTTTCCATTTGCCCTGAATGCACTTCCCTGCTAGGTGAGCCCCCCATGCATAGTCTGATGCGTCTGTTGTAAGGGTTTGGGTGGCAGGGGGTGGTGTGAAAGGTAGTCCCTTGTTTTGGTGGCAGGCCTCTGCCCACCAAAGGAACTCTAGGTGTGGGCACGGTATGATAGGAATCATTGTTTCCAGGTCTTGAGAATGTTAACACCATAGGCTTTTTAGATACCACTGTAGTTTCCTCATATGCAGTCTTGCATATGGAATTAGAAGAATGCAGGCGGCCATGAACCCCAAGGCTTGGAGTATTTGTCTTGCAGATAAGCAGGGTTTTTGTGGCCACTTGTTTGAAGGAGGTTGTCAAATGAATTTGTTTCTCTGGTGTGAGGTAAGCTATCTGGGAAGTTGTAGTCAAGCTTGTTCCCAGGAATATAATTTGTTGACAGGGTACCAGGTGTGATTTCTTTTCATTTATGGTGTACCCCAGACAAGTTAGAACCCTTTGTACATAGGCCAGATTATTCAAAAGTATGTCCTGGCTTTCTGCCTGAATTAGACAATAGTCCAGGTATGAGTATATTTGAATATTTCTTTGCCTGCAAAATGCAATAACTGGAGCTAGGCACTTTGTGAATACACTGGGCACAGTAGATAAGCCAAAGGGCAGTGCAGAGAACTAATAGTGAGTGTAGCCTGCTTTAAAGTGTAGGTATCTTCTGCAAGATTCCCTGATTGGGATGTGCAGGTATACTTCTTTTAAATCTAGTGTTGCCAACCAGGCATCTTTACCTAGCATAGGAAGTAATTGGTGAAGAGTCAGCATCTTGAATTTTGGAATCTCCAAAAAGGTGTTTAGATTAGACAGGTCCAGGATAGGACGCCATGAATTGTCTTTTCTCTGTACCAGGAAAAGTCTCGAGTAGAAACCTTGTCCCTTTTCCTCTTCTGGTACCAGTTGAATAGCCCCAATGCTTAAGAGAGAAAGTACTTGTTTTGGGGCCTCTGCCCACTGATTTGGGGGTAGGTCCGGCCACCCGCTTGGTGTTGGCAACGTGTGAAAGTGAAATCTGTATCCCTGGGACACTACTGAAAACCCATTTGCCCTGGGTAATGAGTTCCCAATTCTTTGCATGAAGAGCAATCTTCCCCCCAAAGGGGCAGTCAGTTGATAAGTGCTTGGAAATTTTAAAAGGAAGTCATTGAGACAGTTTACCATAGGGGGGAGTCTTATTATTCCCAGATTTGGAAGTGGAAGCCTCCACTGCTTAGTTCTGTGTGTCCCCTTGGACTGAAACCTGGGGTTTTTGCTGTGTCTGGGTTTGACCTGAGCAGACCTGGAAGGGGCTGGAAAGGACCAATTCTTAGAGGGCCAATGCCTACTAAATCTAGGAGGCTGAACTTGTAAAAAATCTTAACAGTTTGCATAGATTTAGCTTTACCTTCCATCTTTTTAAGAACTTCCTCAGCCTTGTTGCCAAACAGGCAGTCCTGATTTAAAGGAGCATCCAGCAATTTAGCTTTAACATGATCAGGCAAAGAATGCTCCTTAAGCCAAGCATGCCTTCTGAGCACAGACCCAGTAACAGCAGCCCTGCAAGAGCCCTCTAATGAATCAAAACCACATTGCAAAGTATGTTTTCCAACTTGTTCAGCAGAATGCATTAAATTCTGTAATTCTTTATTTTCCACAGTCAGAAATCAACATAATTTTCTGTTTAAGCAGTCCAATAACATGTTGCTGACACTTTAACATATGAAACTGGCAGTTTAAAGCCCTAATGACAAAAGATGCAGAAGTGTACATCTTCTTACCCCATCTATCCAGCGCCCTGGAGTCTCTATCAGAAGGGGTAGGATTTTTAGCAGTAAAAGCCTTAATGCCCTTGGGTCCCTGTGAAATAGTCTCTGGATCTACAATAGGATTTTTAAAAAGGAACTTGTGGGACTCAGGGACCCAGTAGTATCTGTCAGGTTTTCTGGGAGCAGGAGGCAGGGAATCAGGGGCCAAACTAGATTCCGAAAAAACATCATCAACAATGTCTAGTACAGGAGGAATAGCTATAGGACTATGCTGAGGTAGGAGAAGGAAATCCCTAAGCCTCTTTTTTGAATCAGAAAAATCCTGGCTTTCCCAGTGGAAATGCTCCCTTAGAGTATGTAAGGTTTCCCCAAAAGAAAAATCCTCAGGAGGGGAAGCAGAGGGAATGGAGTCCTCTGCATCAGAATCTTCATAAGTAGATAAGGGCAAATCCAGATCATTACAAGAATCAGAAAAAACAGAATCCGGATCAGAAGATTCATAATCAACTTCAATCCTAGGCCTCTTAGAAGGGGGGGGGGTGTCTACCCCTGATTAGAGTTATTAGATCTTCAGCCATTCTTACCATATGTTTTTTAAGCATAGAGGCCTGAGCATGCAGCCTGGGCGTCAGTTTTTTAGGCATGGGATTTAGATTTAGGCCTAAGTAAAGAAGGAGGCGTCAGTTTAATATGCAAGTCCATAGGCCTGAATACCCTCTCAGAAGCCGGTGCCTGCACAGCGGCTCCGGACCCATCCATGGTAGAGACATCCGTGGGTTCCATAGTTGAAGCATCTCGTGGCATACCTGACTCCGAATGGGTCTCAGTAGAGACCTGCAAATCAGAAGTAGCAGGTATCAGGGGCTGCGAAAGTGCCTCACTGAGTACCGGCGAACTGGCGACTGGCTTAGGAGAAGCATCTTCGGCAGTTTTGGACCACGGCGGCCTGTCTTTATCTTTGCGTTTTTTCGGAATACTGGTAGTCAGGTGGCTAACCAATGACATTTCTGGATAATTAAACCAAGAACTGAAATATTTAGAGGTGAAAATATACAGACGTCGGATAGTGTGCTGATTAAATAAAGCACAAAACTGACAGCAAGGTACGTCGTGGTCAGGGCCTAGGCAAGGAATACAGTACGAATGAAAATCTTTATGAGGTATTTGGCTTTCCACAAGTAATGCAATTATTAACTTTTACTGACATCGGTAAGGAGCAAGAAAAAGTTTCCCCAACGGGGTACTTAGCTTTAGTTGAAGACTTTGGTTCTGAAACTCGAAAAGGAAAATTTCAGGAGTTGACCGACCGGCACTGGCGAACTGTTTCGGGCACCGCACGGCAAGAAAGACTGATGTAATGGCATCAGCTGCATGTTTTATACCCCTGACGTCTTGGAAGAAGGGACAGCAACTGACGCAGGACCCAAGACTTTGTTAATCGGGCCGACTGAGGGCTATCTGCAAGCAGATAACC
Organism: Protopterus annectens; assembly: GCF_019279795.1. Lineage (NCBI taxonomy): Eukaryota > Metazoa > Chordata > Ceratodontiformes > Protopteridae > Protopterus > Protopterus annectens. The sequence continues at coordinate 381,120,604 of NC_056739.1, read as the reverse complement.
CAAATGTAATGACTGCAACATGAAGAACATCACCTGGAATCCTAGACGTCTCAGGTAAGCCGCGACTACTGCCATGCATTTGGTGAACACCCTGGAGGCTGTGGTGAGCTGAAAGGGCAGAGCTCTGAATTGGTAATGACTGGCCCCTTGCCGGAAGCATAGAAATCTCCTGGACCATCTGTCTATTTTTATATGATAGTATGCGTCCTGAAGATCTAAGGAGTACATCCAATTGTCCAGACCCAGAAAGGGGAGAATGGACTGTAGTGTTACCATCCGGAACTTTTCTTTTTGTACAGATTTATTTAACCTGCTGAGATCCAGAATTGGTCTCCAGTCCCATGTTTTTTTGGGCACTAAAAAGAATCTTGAGTAAATTCCGGATCAGACTTGGTCTGCGGGGACTTCCTGGATGGCTCTTTTTTCTAGCAGTCTTAAACTTCTGTGACTGCCTGATCCCTTAGATTGGGTGGAATATCTGGGATGGATTTTTTTGAAACAAAAGGGGGTTGATGATAGGGAATCTTGTAACCTCCGGATATAATGGACAGTACCCATTTGTCTTTTGTAATATTTTGCCAGGCGATTGGGTACAATGAAAGCCTTCCCCTGACTGCCTCCAGAGTTGAGCAGTCGGGCATCCCTTCAGGGATGTTGATAGGGTTTTTGGAAAAGAACGTATCTGTCACCCTGATTTTGCGGACCCCCTCTGCCACGGGGGTGGAGTCTGCCATTGTTATTATTTCCCCCTCTGCCCCTGGGGGAAAATTCACCACGTGCATCAGGCAAGGGTCCCTGGGATTTTCGAAACCACATCTTTCCACCCTTCTGACCCTTTGGGTATGGTCTGGTAGGAGTGGAAAAATGGACTCCGACATCAGAGAGTGTCTTGCCTTCCTGCTGGCACCTGGTAAGCATGCCTTTCACCTGAGTCCCAAAGAGAGAGGAGCCATCAAAGGGGGTATTGGTGAAGGACGGTCTGAAAGGTTCCACAAACTGACACAGCCGCAGCCAAAAATGTCTCCTAAAGAGCCATTCCTGTACCTGCAGCTCTACTTGCTCCATCGGCTGCGTATGAAATAAGCCTCATGGAGAAGCTGACTATTCAATAAAGAGTCGCCAGCTGGGTAGCTACCTTGGCTGAAGCTCTCTCAGCTGTGGGACCTTGTAGGGTATCTCCAAGCTCTTTGAGGAGATCCCTCTGAAGCTTAGTAAAATGGGAAAGACAGTCCAGGGGCCTAAAGAAGAAGGTCGCTGATGAAAACATTTGCTTCCCATATCTGTCCATTGTATGAGAGTCTTTATTCGGTGGATGGACAGATGAGGAGGTGTCAGCTAACTCTCTCTTTGTGGCTGCTGCTACCACCATGGCATCAACTTGGACACCTTTAGTCAAGAATTGTTTGTCTTGGGGAGCTGTGATGACTTTATTGGGTCTCCTCGAGACAGGTTCCATGGAGTCTGGAGGTGACCAAGCCTTTCGAGACACTACAGACATGAGTGGATCAAAAGGCGGAGACATCCAGAAGTTGGAAGGTCAGGAACCAAATGCGTCCAGGTATACAGACTCATCCTCTGAGGGGACTAGGGAAGTCCAGCTACGCCTCTGCATGAGAATCTCAAAGATGTCTGAAAAGGAAACATCTTCAGAGGGGGACCTTGAGGACCCCTCTGATTCATCCAGGTCTGTATCTGAGGTGACAGACTCAGGGGAGTCTTGGTGCTTCCCTCTTGCACTTTCTCTTCCAGAAAGCCTGCCCAGAATGCTCTGGGGAGGTTTCGGAAGAAGAGGGTTCACCCAATGGGGTGTCCTGGAGCATAGGTTTCCTACGCTTTGGGGCTAGATGAGGAGCAGAGGTTGTTCACAGGCACCGAAAATGCATATCAGAAGAGAGACCATGACCACGAGAAAGAACATTCTGCTGTTTGAAGTGTCTAAACGCACTTCTAGGAGGGTCTTTTTTGGAAAGAGAAAACTGAATTTCTGCATGTTTTTGAGATCCCCAGGCTAGTAAAACATGAAACTGTAAATTTCAAGTTCTGAGGCTGGTATGTATCAGCCAGTCTTCTTAGCAGACGAAGATGTAAACTCACAAAGTTTGAAAGGGATAAAAGCTGAATACCAAAGGACCAATGTGAAGCCCAACAAGAAGGTCGGGAACTGGACATGGTAATGACCTGATGAGAATATGAGGAACCCACTGTGTCCCTGAAAGAATGGGATGTGGAGCTAGGCACTTTTCATGTCCAAGCTTACTTAAAGTGCATGGGACATCAACAGTAGGAGACAATAACTGCCCTCGGTAATTTTCTGAAGGTGGAAAAGTCTAGGATACATTCTCAGGGTCCACCTTTTTTTTGGTCCCAAGAGAGTTTTGAATAAATTTTCTTCAACTGCTGGCACCCCTTCTATTTGTGCAGGTTAGAATTTCTATCACTAGACTCACTGAGGTTACCTGATCTACAAGTACCTTGTGGGTATGTAGAAATGAGCCCAAACTCTATCCAGTACCATGTAGCTATCAGCTCCTTTATCTCTGCGCCTGCTATTAAGGCAATGAAAAATCTTTTATGTCTGCCTATCAGATGGGAGTCGAAAGAAGGAAGAAGTGTCTTCATGCAGTAATGACTGGGATGATTCTGGGGCGATAGAAAGACTGTTGTATATTCCTCTTCTCTATATGTCCTATAAAATAGCTTCTTCTTAGATACTAGTCAATTTTCTTTAGGGACTGGTGACTGAAATGACTGATGCACTGTGGTCTTCCCCTATTTTTCAAGCTTCTTTAATGCATCTTGTGAAGGAGGGGCATTAATACTGTGGCTCCTGAAATGTTTAACTAAGTCAAATTCTGAGCCAAGAATGCCTCCTTCAAGCAATACCTGTTAATGCAGCTGTCAGTGATGCAATAAAGACATACATAAACAGCATGTCTGTCCACCTTATGGGAGCCTTGAATGAATTTAGAAATTTTCATCCTAATAGTGGACTTTGTATTTTTCCATCCCCTCCATCTGCTTTAAAATGTTCTCTTGGCACTGCAGCACATAGGTTTGATAATTTACAGCCCTCGTTCTCTAAGTTGTAGTAGTACAGAATTGTCTTGCCATTATGAAACAGGAGCCTACTTTCCCTGTCATTAGACAAGGAACTACTGGCAGGAACAAGTCTGCAACCCCTTTCCTCATAACAAGGAAACACTCACTGGATCAGCATTTGGATGTTAGATGCCTACAGCCCCTTCTTTCATCACATGAAATAACAGCCAAGATAGTATTTGGGTTTCTGTGTTAAGTACTTACCACTTCCCTTCACTCTGTTTAAGCAGTTGAGTTTTCTGTGGGATGGAGGATGCAAGACTGGCCCCACAGATGCATTTTAAGAAGTGACTTCAAAACGCATGAATGCCAGAGAATTGGCAGTGGGTTTGTCTTATCTATGCTCAAAACAGCCCAATCTTAAAGGATTCTGTCATCACCTTTGAACTCCTCTTAAAATGCTTCCTTGTCTGGTTAAGTGCTTCTCCAGCAGGTACATCATTAGGTGGAAAGCAAGACAGCACTGGCTCCTTGTCATCAGTTCTGCATCCAAGGGAGAGTAAATCAGCATTAAGTAAGATCTTTGTCTTCTTCGTCAGTGATATATGTCAATATCACTCACTGGTAATGTGACAATGACTTAGGAGAGGGGGCTCTCTTCCTTTTATTAAAGGACAAGGCACTGGGCTCTGTTGCTGGGGTAGGGCACGTCATCCTTTTGCCAGAAAATAAATACTCTTCAGTGATCTATCAAAAACTGGCCAAAGCAGAAGCTACAGAAGCTGGAGAAGAGATGTCCCTAGGCTTGATACAAAGATGAGAAGGCCTGTACATCCTGGGAAGGAGTCAGTCTTCTAGCTAAATCGGAAAGAGACACTGAAAAGTCTGATATCTGTATAATAAAAGTCGTAGGGATTTTCTCAGTTTCTTCCTCAATAGTCTAAACCATGGTGACCAACAAGGGACATCTAAGAAACAATGTCTGGCTGTGAAAGACAGTTAAGCTAACTACCACAGCCTGGTTATCAACACAAGGCATTACCCTGCTGTTACATTCACCTGAAAGAGCTTCAACAGACAGTTGTGTTTAAGATGTCACAGTTAGGGATTTTAAAAAAAATGGTCCTTCATTAATGCCAGAATCCTCCTGCTTACAAGGGGACTAAGGGGGGTCTCCACAGTTATTTGCAGCCTGCCCAGTTCACTAGTTTTTTTTTTCAGACCTTTTTCATGTTCTTGTTCCTGTGTTTCTTTTCTTTCCATTTATGGGTACTTCAGGGGGTAAGAATCCCCTACTGACAATGAAGACTAACTGCTAGTGCTCTATAACGCCCTTTATGATTTTCCTTTGCTTTTAAGAATTTTTATATCTAAACTAAGACTGCCCTTTACACCTGTCTATAAGGTGATCCGCCAGATAGAAAATGGAATGAATGCCAAAGTCCTTCAGTGGGATATATCTGACACAAGCATACTTGCTGGTCACTTTTTTCCAAGAATATCTGTTTCAGAACACAATTACAGTAAATATTAAATTTTCAATACAATTCCGTGGTGGTGCAGCGGTAGTGTTGTTGCCTCACAGCAAGAGGTTCTCCCGTTCGATTCTCGGCTGGAGTGCATTCTGTGTGGAGTCTGCATGCCCTCCCCATGGTTGGGTGGGTGTTCGAAAGACATGCGTAAATGGGTGTGCCTTCGTTGAAGGTTGAACATTGAGCTGGCACCTCGGCGTTTGTGAAAATCTACTGCCAATCATTAGCGGACCACAGTTTGGCTGTGGTGACCCCTAACCGGGAAAAGGCAAAAAAGACAACAACATTAAATTTTCAATACATCACAGAAAGGAGGAAAACAAGTTAAACTGTTATTTGTCACACTGGAAGAGGGTTTTCTAGAATTATTACAGAGTGAAGACAAAACACCTAGATCACAGCAAAAATGAATAAAAGATGGAGTGGACTGCTCTCTCCCCTTTCTTACTTGGTATTAGTCCAATGTGCCCAGCATGGGGAGGTGACTAATCCATGCAAATGATGTCCAAAGCTTTTAGACTCTGGTTGGATGGCAGAGATCTGTCTGCACAAAGTCATTCATCATGAATGTTACTGCAGCAGTGGTCCCTATAAAGAATATTGCATGTTGTCCTATTCTGCACAAAGCCATCCCTTCCCTTCTGCTATGCATATATGATAAACTGACATTCATACTGCTGTAGCACTATCACAACATGGCAATATAAAGACCAAACAAGACATAATACTTGAAGTGAGCATTAGCCACATAGGTATGTATGTAGGTGAACATGAAGAGAAATGTGGCACATAATCTGCATACAAACACCATCCCAAATAAGTTTAACTCATTACAGCTGCATGACGCCTCCCAGTGTTTCTGCAATTACATCCTATTGACGCCTATAGGTGTAATACATTGTGCGTTCCTATTTGCATTAATAATTCCAAAATCATATGACCTCTGTCTAGTGCAGGAAAAGATATATTAACTGTTTGTACAATGTTTACATATACTGTCATAAATTTCATGTTTTTGTAAATACCTTGTCAACCAAGTAGCACTGACAAAATTGCTTGGTCTCATATGAAAGAACTCAGCTGGAGAAGCAAAATGCTGCTGACAGTATGTGCGCAACTTGAGTGGTCACAGATATTATAAGTTGCTTACAAAATATTGCAAACTTAATCACTGTGTTTACTGAGACTTATAAAATCTAATTTAAAACCTAGAACCTAAAGAATACTCCCACTGTAAAAACAGTTTGTACTGAAGAGGTTTCCTTTTATACTTCTTTAGAAATCCCTATGATTCCAGAGATATGAACATTTGTTTGAAATGTAAGGACACAATTTCCTTCTATCAAAAAGCTTAGGCTCTGCCCATTGGAAGTTACCGTACAAACTTCAAGAGCTCCACTGTAGGAAATGAGTATTAAGCAGTAATTAAATGTGCTGTGGCAGTTTTGCAAATGCTGGTGCAGGTGTCTGCAAAGGTGCAGAAGGCAGAATTTTGGCAATGCATGCAGCTGTTCACAGCAGTGCATTCATATATAAAAGTGCAGTTGTGTATACTTGCCATAAATGTAGATATTCAAATATATTCACTGTTGCAGTCCTAACTTGTGGGATTTCCTGCCATGGAAGTCCTTGGCCGGCCCTACCACCACAGAATAATTTTCCTCCTACTAAAGCCATCAGACACCCTATCCGACATCACTACACTTGAAGGGAAGCAGAAAGGGAGGGAGGATGGAAGAGAGGTGAGGATGCCCTGCAAGATGGCAGTGGCAAATCCTGCCACAGACTTGGAGAAGGCAGAAATATGGTAATGTTTGGTAAAGGTGTGAACTGAAGACTAAGTTGCGGCCACCAAAATGTCCCTAGTGGGCACCCCTTTAAGAAATGCAGTACAAACAGTGGTAGTCCTGGTGGAATGCATCTTTACAGCCTCAGGGAGTTTCTTACAAGGATGGCTGTAACAGAAAGAAATGCAGTGGGAGATCCATTTGGAGAGACTGGTTTCTCCTCAGACCTACTGGCGAAGGCCACAAACAGCTGGTCTGATTTCCTGACATTTGGTTCTGTCTAAGTAGTAACGCAGTTGCCTATGTATATTCAAGGAATTAAGTATTATTTCCCCTTTGTTCTGGGGGTTGGGAAAGAAGATAGGCAAATGTATAGACTGATTCACTGAGGTCTCTATTACCACCTTGGGCAAAAAGGAGGAGTTAGTCCTGAGTGAGAGACTGTCTGGGTGGATGATGATGGAGTCCATACACATTAGGGCCTGAAGCTCAGAAACTCTTCAGGCTGAGGTGATAGCTTGTAAGAGGGCAGTCTGCCAGGTTAAAAATTTTAATTGGGTGAAAGTAGCGGATTCAAATGGTGGAAGTGTCAGTTTCTCCAACACAAAATTGAGATTCCCAGGGTGGAAATGGAAGCTTCCTGGGAGGCCTAATGTGAACACTCCCCTCTCAGAAACTATTTCATGAGGGGGTGAGAAAACAGAGGAAGGCTGAGAAGTAAAGTAGGTTGTGATAGCTTAGCTGAAGCATGTTTTTTTTTGTGGAGGACTAAATCTCCTTTGTCAAAAAGGCTGACCAAATAAGACAGGATGAGAGGAATTTATCTTCACAAAGGGGTAAAAACTTTTCCATTTGGCAGAGTAAGATTTCCTTGTGCCAAGTCTCCTGGCCTCTTTTACAATATTCAAGACTTGTTTTTCAAGGAGAGATTACATCCATAAAATCAAAGTATCATCCACAATGGCAATTTGAGTATCCACAGGTTGGGGTGAACAATCTTGCCTCTGTCCTGTGTTAATAGGTTCATACTCTGGGCAACTGCCATGGTTCTGTGCTGGTCAAGCTGATCTGCAGAGGGTACCAGTAATGCAAGGTGCAAGTCTGCTATTACTATTACCCTTGGCCCCTCTTTTCTTATCTTTACCATACCCTAGGGAGCAGGAGCAATGGAAGGAAAGCATAGAGGAAAAGGCCTGTCAAAGTAAAAGAGAAAGCATCTGTCCTCCAGGCTGGCATCACTTTGTCCCTGGAGAGAAAAACTTTTTCAGGTGAGCATTTTCTTTGGTGGCAAAAAGGTCGATCATCAGTACACCCCATTTTTTGGCTATGCTGGGAAATATTTCCTGATGCAGATGCCACTCATGGGGGTCTGACAGGCTTTTGCTGAGGTGATCTGCTACTTGGTTGTGTACACCTGCAGGTACTGTGGCCATGAGGGGTATACCGTGGGAGTAAGCTGTTTCAGAAACATCCATTGCTAGGTGGCAAAGCAGATAAGTGTGCCCCCCTTTTTTTAATGTACCACATAACTGTGGTGTTGTCTATATTCACCACTAGTCCTGGCTTCCATTCCTTTTGGAAGGCTATCAGGTCCTTTTGGATTGGCAAAGGTCCTTCAGATTTATGTGCTTGTCTCTGAACTTGGAGTCCCACTTTCCTTGAATCTTGAGGCAGAGTGGGCTCCCCAGGCTACTTCTAATGCATCCTCTGTCAGAGTTTGTCCTAGGGGATGAATCTCAAAGGTAGACCCATATTGAGGAAACATGCCTTTGCCCACCACGTGAATTCTTCCTGAGACAAAGGATCAGCTTTACCTTTGCTGTGACCAACCATTTTTGAGGCATCACTGACATCTCCACTTGGGTAAGTCTGGACAGGGGAATCATGAAGATGCAAGAGGCCATGTAACCCAGAGCCCTGAGATACTCCCTGGTTGTGAGGTAATTTTTGTCCATTATTTGCCTGAAGTACAGTGTCAGGAAAGCAACCTTGTGTGGAGTTAAGTCAGCCTTCTAGAGGGCTGATTCCAGCAGGGCCTCCAGGAACACAATCCTGGATGTGAGACATGTCTTCGACTTCTGTGCATTGATGGTGAATTCCACTGAGGTTAAAAGGTTTTTGGTGAAGAGCAGGTCAGATTTTGAGTTTTTCTGGGTTTGCTGTCTAGATGAGGCAATCGTCCAAATGGGGTAAATTTGAATTTCCTTTGTACTGCAGAAGGCTATTAGAGGGGCTAGGCATTTCATGAAGACCATGACAGTATCAGACAAGCTAAATGCACAGCAAAGAACTGATCATGCCTGGTACCTGATCTGAAGTGTAAGAAGCTTGTGTGTGATTCTTCTATGGGGATATGAAGGTTTGCATCTATTAAGTCCAGAGTGACCATGAGATCATTGGGAGAGATTGTGGGTAGAAGTTTTCGAAGGGTAAACATCTGAATTTTGGGACCTGCAGGAACTGGTTCAGTCTTGACAGGTCTAGTATTGGCCTCCATGTGCTTTCTTTTTGTGGGTTGTTTTGGTGGAATGTCTGGGAAACTTGAGGAAACCAAGGGTTGCTTCAATTTGATCTTGTAACTCTTTGAAATAATATTTAGCATACACTGGTCTGTAGTAATGTGAGCCCAGATTCTGTGGAATAGTGATTTCCTGCGATGGGAATGGAGGGGCGAGAGATGAGGCGGGGTTCCCTTGGCTGAGTCACTGTTACTTGTTAGGGGCCTGCGGGCGTGAGCCCCCTGGCCTAATGTGTTCTGAATGCCATTTCTTGAGCCACTGGTGCAGTCTTTGCCTCCCCTCCATACATGAATTTCTTTGTCTAGCCCTGGGTTGGGAAGGAAAGGACCACTGTTTGGTGGGGTAGTTTCTGCTGAAGTGAGGAGGCTGACCTGAAGAAAAGTCTAACATAGTCTGCATGGACTTGGGCTTGTCTAAGATTGTCTTGGGTATAGCTTCAGCCTTGGGACTAAAGAGAAAATCTTTTTTCAAAGGGGCATCCAGGAGGTTGGATCTGACATGGTCTGGGAGGGAATGTGCTCTCAGCCAGGCATGTCTTCTTATAACAGAACCTGTAGCTGCAGCCCTACTAGAAGCTTCCAGAGCATCAAAGCCGCAGTGCAGGGGAGTGCTCTCTACCTGACAGCAGGAGTTACAAAACTCCTTAAAGACATTCTTGTTCTCCATCCCTATCAACTTCTGTTTCATTTGGTCCAGAATAGATTCCTGATATTTAACCATGTGAAACTGGCAGTTCAAAGCCCACATGGTGAAGGTAGTAGAAGTGTAATTTTTTTTTGCCAACTCTATCCAAGGCCCTAATTTCCTTGTCAGTAGGCAAAGGGCTTTTGGACAAGCTAGCTTTAGTTCCCTTAGGGCCTAGGGTCATAACCATGGGATTCTTAAAGAGATATTTATGAGAATATAGTATCCTAAAAAAATCTTTTTGGCTTTCTAGGAGGAGGCAGGGAATCTGGTTTTAAGGAGAAGTCCTGGAAAACATCATCCACCACCTCTAAGATAGGAGGAATGGTGAGGGGGGCTTGTGTTCAGGGAGGTTAAGAAATTCCCTAACTCTTTTCCTAGATTGAGGGTAGTCTTGTGCTTCCCACTTGAAGTGTTCTCTCAAGATGGGAAGAGTTTCCCAAAGGTAACATCCTCAGGAGGGAAGGCCGATGCAAGATTTTCCACAGAGTCTGAATCTCCAAAGAATATCATAGAAGAACCCTCTTTAAAGAATCCTCCTGGTCAAAGTCCTCATCTGAATCAAAGGAATTGGAGAGATCTTCTGAAGGGGTGTCTCTCTCTTTTACCTAGAGAAAACTCAAGGGGGAAGCCGCATGAATCTAACCAAAGACATTAGATCTTCAGCCAACCTCACAAGATCCTGTTGATAAGCACGGCAATGGGAGCTCATAGGCCAAGGCTAAGACTAGGCTGGTGCTGCCTTCTTGTGAGAGGCCTTAGGTTTTGGTCTCTGACTGACACCCGGCCCAGAATGGGCAACCAACTCCCATGGGCAAAAGGCTGTAGCAACATCCAGACAACATGCATATCTGTCGTTGGTCTTAGCAGAGTCACTGAAAGCTGGAGCCTGCACAGTGGACCCAGACCTAACTGATGAACTGAGTACTACGGCTTGGAAAGAGACCAATGAACTGAGTATTACGGCTTGGAAAGACACTGAGCGACCAGAAGATATAGCAGACTCCGAACGAGTCTTGACAGACATCTGCACCACCACCTTGGTCACGGAAGAAGTCTGTGAAAGTGCCTCATCTTCCTCAGTGATGAGCCTAGCAGGACTGGCTGATGGCGAATGGGTATAGTCCAAGGCCCTAATCCCCGAATGTGTTTTCCTTATCTCTTTTTCACCTAGGGATGTGTACCCTCAGCTTGACTGGGAGACGCAATCGGATGCAAACAACCAGATGACTCACTAAGATACTTTGCTAAAATCTCAGCCCTACACCTAACGGCCCTGCTGTTAAATTGAGCACAAAAACGACACTGGGGAACATTGTGTTCCAGCCCAAGGAAGTCACATAAAAAGAATGAAAGTCCTGGCATGGTATCTGTTTACCACTGTGGAGACAACTAATTTTCTCTGACATAAGTCAAACAAAACATAAAAGTTGACCCAACAGGGCACTTAGCTTTCCAGAGTCTTCTTTCTCTGTTGTGGACCAACCGACTCCCCATGACTGGCACTCTGCTTTGGGCTCTAACGGCAAGAAAGAACTGAGATCATGGCACCGGCTGACTACCCTTACACCCACGTATAGTAATGTCGGATAGGGTATCCGCTGGATCCAGAAGTAGGGAAACTATTATTCTCTCATAGTCGGTCCAACCAAGGTCTTCTACAGTGGGAAATCCCACAAGTTAGGACTGCAACCGTGAAACATAAAGAACATCAGAAGTTCTACTACTCTGTTACGATACTAGCTGCAAGTAGATTAGGTTTCAAATCATTGATTTTAACTCAACAATTTTAAACTCCACAATCAGTGTTTACTACAGTGTAGACTCTTCCTGTGCACCAAGAGATTGTCTGCATGTTGTTTTTTTCTTTATTGTTGGTGAGTGAGTAACCATGGAGTATGTGCATTTGAGTAAGGTGATCCGCTCCCCCTTTTGCAACAAACTTTTTATGACTGTCATTTGGGTAAAAGTAAAACTTCAATTACATGAAACTCTGGGAGACAAAGAGGAAGACTAATATTCTGTGTGGAACCCCACCATGCCTTGGTATCAGGATATGACACGTAAATACATAGCTCATACAATCCTTACAGTAAGCCATATACTTAGTAATGCAACAGTTCACAAAGTCACATGGACTCTCGGTGTTAGTTTTACATTATGTTAACAGGCTACAACAATGATGGACTGTGGCCCTGTCATGCTGATGGCTACCATGTGGAAAGTCAATCATGACATCCAGCATTACTGCCCTTGTTCAGCCATGAAGATGGCTTTCTACTTAACAAAAAGCTCAGTTTCATTTCTACCCATTCATTTTGGCTGTAAAACTAAAATACAAAAATTAGTAACCAGCAACAGAGAATTAATGATTCTTAGTGATGTTAAAATCTTTGTATACTTCGACTCCTCATGACAGCATAGAGTAGGTGGGGAATTTATTAATTAAAGACAGGTATACTACAGAAGAAGTGAAGGTTATCACTGACGGCATAAAACATGGGCTGGAAATGTATTTATTATTATTTTTTTTTTTTATGATCAGCTGATGGTGTTGCTTATAAGCAAAAAAGAGAAGTGGCAAATTACACAACCCTTGTGCTGTTCTATTATGAAAAGGAATTTTATATAGGAAGGAAACATAATGTAATGCTACATTTTATTGTTGTTTTACTGAAATTTTTATGATTTGGAACAGAACTGAAATTAAACAGTTTTGTGGACTATTTCCAACACAGTTTTAAGAGCTTGTGAATGTTCATACTGATGAAAGTATTTTTGAATGAAACAGTATATAATGATCTGATGAATCTGTTTTTGAAAACCAGGATTAGTAATAAAAATGTACAGAGTAATACTCGTTTTACATTATACAACTATGTATCCACACAGGTTAAAAATACAGTGACGTGTCTTGGATGTGGGGAAACAAGAGAGTTAATATTCTGAGTGAGACATTTAAGAAGAAAGAGTATCCAAGTGTAGTAGGAAACAAGGTTTGGGGTGAAATAAGCAGTGCTGAAAAAAACAGTGAATAATAAAGACACTTATAACAGGATCTAGATTTATAAAATAACAGAGGAAAATTAAAGAGAGAAATACGAAAGAGATGGTAGAAAAGAAGTAAAAAAAAAAAGTTAGTAAATATGACTATTCACACATTATGGCTGCAGTATGTGTCAACACACAGCAGACACTTCTAGCTTTTACTGCTTCAGTTCCAGTATTAGTTACAGCCTCCATGTAGTTACAGTACCAATACTAGTTATAGTCCTCCAGGTTGTTGCACCTGTAATTACACCAACAGTTGTCACTCAGATGCCTACATCCCTCCTCAACCTCATTACATTTTAATATCAGTTTCAAAAGTAATTTAAATGAAAAACATATGACTATTTATAATGTTTTAAGTAGTCTTAATTATGTGTTTAAATTCATATGACTGAACACTGACAAGATAAAATCGTAGTATGGAGTCACTGAATTTTGCCTGATGAAGCCTTGTATGAATTTCATGGTGAAGTTTTTTTTTTTTTTTTAAGTTTATTAAAGTCCCTATACTCCTTTTTACTTCAACAGTCTATTACAGCTTGCAGATATTTACCCATATGTAGACAGTGCATTCTGAAAATTTATGTGAATCTTAGCTAATATATATGCATAATTGTTTTTCTTTGTACTTTTTACCCTCTCTATATAACTACTTATATTTTAGTCTTTAAAAACTTTAAAAAGTCATATTTTGTGACACTGCAAAAAATTATTTGATGGTTTACAAACTGAAATGTCTAAATTTCTGTGCTATGCAGCTTTTATCCCTGGGCCTGTGCTGCAATGTTTTTTTTTTCTCTTTTTTTTAATCCAGTCAGACTTTGCAGCAAATAAATACATTCATATGTTTTGTGTAGTTAAAAGTGATTAATACGTTATGTGCTGAATCTTCAGAGTGTTGTTCACATCTTTATTAAATAATTACACATTATGTTGTAACACGAGTTTATTTACATTAACATAGGAAAAAACAAAATTTGACAGCTTCCATTATTACCGTCATGGGTTTAGAACCTGATGAAAAGTTTATGAAATTAATTTAGTGTGATTAGTAGGAAAGGAGGAAGTTATTTTTATTCTAAGCAGATGGGAAATGTTAGGGGTACAATCTGGAGGGTTGGCAAGTGATTATTAATTAGAAAACATTTCTGCTATAATTTAAACGAATAGTTAAAGCATACAAAACGCATGTTTTATCATCAGGAAAGAAGGTGCCTGATACTGGCAAGTCAAAATAGTTATTTAGCTCAGGTATAGCATAGCCAATGCATGGAGAATAAGAGATAGGGTGGGGGATATTATTTTAACTGCAATGTGGGGAACTCAGCTGAATCCCAATGAAAAAGGGATTCTGTACATTAAGAAGATGGAAAGAGATTTATATACGATTCAACGCACATTTTTCTTTTTGCTGGCATGAGTTAAGCATAAGACAAAGTAATAAAAGATATGTTGGAAGATTTACTAAGAATAAATTTCATTGCTTAATTTCAGGGCCATAAGAAAAAAGTAGAGAGAGAAATCAGGCATTTAACAGTTTAAGTACAGTAAAAAAAAAAAAAAAAGTGAACCCAAAAGGAAAAGTCATAAATAGAGTATGGGACACAGATGGACAGAAACAATATGCCACAGTCCCTCAGAAAGCCAGCATGACGTTACAGCATGAGCCATCAGTCTGGCAACAGAGAAGCATGCGAAACATTGCAGAATACAGGAAATAGCGAAGTAAACTGAAGCATGCATGGGCATGCTGAGAAAGACCCCAGCATCACACACCATAATTAGTTACTTGCTGGCAGATCACAACAGCACATACTGTAAACAGTAATGAACTCACTGTCCAATGCAGTAGGACAGTAGGAAGGAGTATACACCTGGACAGCTCAGACAAGTGCACAGTACTGTGCAAAGACAGAGAGGTGGGCAGAAACTAACAACTGAGGGCTGCCTGTAGCACTCAGAAAGGTCCAGTAAGACAGCAACATTGGTCATGCAAACTAAAAAGGAATAAAATATGCACTGGATGTGCAGTAACAGCAGCACATGAGCCAGGAGAGGAAATGTGGAAGTCAGTGGCACACATGCATGCTCCAGATTCTGTTGGATCATCTGTGGCTAAGACTATTGCAGCTACAAAGCAGCGATCCACTACATCCAGTTATTTCCCTTCCCAAATTCTGCAGGATAAGTAGTAAAAAAAATCACTGTTCAGCCACAGAGATTGGAGAAGATTAAAATCTCTAGCAGAATGCATTTAATAGACAAGTAAAATCACAGAATAGCTGTTGGAGGGACAAGCGCTTTCGGCAAACTGCATTCTTCAGATCCATAAACAGCCTTTAGAGAGAAGAGAATAAATAGATCCTCTCATCCAGTCAAGTTATTACATCATTTCCTAAGGCTTCTACCCTTAAGTAAGCATTTTAAAGGGACCGTGCCATTCAGTCCAGGCTGCTTATCTGCTTGTAGATTCACTATCCACCTCAGTTCCATCAACTCAGTCATATTTTTTAACATTTTCACCTCTGTTACTGAAATCCACTTTTTCTAAACAGGAAAATAAGAAGTGATGAGAGGGATATATGTGCATATAACATGCTAAAGCATTTGTTCTGACATCCAGTCTGATATCACTGTAGTGATGCAAAATCCTCTCTTTAAACGATCTATTTGTCTTTCCTACAAAGAATGCTAAGCAACTGTCACATCTAGCTACATAAATCAAGTCCTTTGTTTCGCAGTCCACATATTTATTCATACCATATTCCCGTTTGCTTACAGGATGTACGAACCGATGATCCTTATCTATGTACTGACCAGCTTTACATTTATAACAGGAAAAGTACCTTTCTTATTAGTCATATTCTTTCCAGCATCTTGGGTTGTCTGACATAGTAACCTCTTTAAAGGGAGTTTGTTTTTAAGGTAAGTCTAGGATAGTCTTCTACTACTGATTTAATTTTGACATCCATCATTACAATTTTCCAATTATTTATTCTGTGTGCCAAGTAATAAAGAATATCATTCATAGGTTGGTACTAGGCTACCGGCCCTAGGGCCTATACAAGTCTAGCCATAACAATTTCCTGGCTATTTCTTCCCACACTATTTACTTCCCTGGACCACTGTCTAGCAGGGCGACTGACGTGATCCCCGGGGTGAATTTCCTTTCGCCCATCCAATCATCAATGCTCCTTTGGAAGAGGACCAAAGAAGCACTCTGCTTGACATGTATGGGCAGTCTATTCCAGAGTCTGAGTCGTCTCTGGGTCAGGAACCTATCCCTCCAGCATGTTTTGTTTATTGTGATGACAAGATTTAGATCCCTGGAGCATGTGGCTCTGAGGGATTGGGATTTCTTTAAGTGTAGCATGTCCAACAGCTCTGGGTTTGACATGGCCTTGTATGTTAAGCAGAGATCGCCTCGGAGTAGACGATATATGACAAGAGTATAGCTGAAATTTTTTAAGGCGGTCAGCATATGGCATCTGCTTTAGGCCTGCGATTCTTTTAGTGAGGTATTTCGGCGGCCTTTCCAGTTGTTGCAGATGTCTTGAGAGGTACATACCAAATGGGGCATTGTATTCTATAATGGGTCTAATGAGGGATGAGCACAGTGGGACAATGACCTAATTTTTTCTGGATGAAAAGCCCTTAGGGATGACATATGCCACATAGAAGGATTTCCTGACTGTTGTGGCGATGTGGTTATTGAAGGTGAGACCACTGTCCACCTGTGTCCCCAAGTCTCTTATCACACTTTCAGTGTTTAGTGTACTGCCACCTATGTGATAATTCACGGGTACATGTTTTTTCCCAAAGGGGATAACTATACATTTCTTGGCATTGAGCTTGAGTCCATGGCTCTGGCACCAAGCATCTGTTTCTGTAAGGCCCTTTTGTAGAGTACCCACATAATTTGGGGATTCAATAATGGCTCCCAGTTTACAGTCATCTGCGAACTTTGTTAGCCAGAGTACCTTAGTGTTGGGCTGTACTTCTGAGAAGTAGATGCCAAACAAGAGAGGTCTCAGGACTGAACCCTGAGGTACTCCACTTGTCACGAGCTGGATTTGGAGTCAGCTACTTTTACAGTGTGGGTTCTGTCATTAAGCCAGTTGGCAACCCATCGAGAGACTTAGGGATTAATACACAGCTTAGTAAGTTTATCTATGATTCCAGAATGGAGGATGGTGTCAAAGGCCGTGGCGAGGTCCAGATAGGCTATGTGGACTGCCTTACCCTCGTCCATAGCTCTGGAGACTGATTCAAAAAGTCAATAAGGTTCAGGAGACAAGATCAGCCCTTCACGAACCCAAACTGGGTGGGGTCCAGTCTTTTCAGGTTGCCAATGTCTTTGTTTATAAGTTCCATGGCCTTGCAGATCAGGCTCGTCAGACTGATGGGGCGGTAGTTCCCGGGATCCAAGGTGGATCCCCCCTTTATGGAGTGGGATAACTGTAGCTGTGCGCCACTCAGTGGGCATGAAGCCTGAGGTGAGGGTATGACTAAACATGACACTTAGGTGAGGTGCCAGTTCATTTTGTGGTTCATGTAATACACAGCCCAGGATGTCATCTGGTCCCATAGATGCTGTATTCTTAGCTTTGGAGAGTGTGTTTTTTACCTGTGTGGCTGTTATTACTGGAATTTGGCAATCTTCCAGTATTGAGATGGGCCATTTAGGGGGTGAAAAAGGGGTGAAGTTGGCACTGAATAGATCTGCCAGGATATTGGCAATATCCTTGGGATCAGTATATTTAATGCCATTCTGTTGTAGCTCAGAGCAGATCTGAGCATTGCCATTTAGATTCTTGACATAGTTTATAGAGTGCCTTGTGGTTCTCTTTGGAATATTTGGCAATTTTATTTTTGTAACTAGCTTTGAAGGATTTTATGAGGGATCTCAGCTTCATACTGAGGCTGGTAAGGGAGTTTTTTGCATCCTGGGATTTTCCTCTTTTCTGCAACAGTTTTTTCCTTTTGTTGTAAAGTTTGTTTATGGCAGGGGACCACCAGATTGGCTTCCTTTTTTTGGAGGAGAGCATCTTGGTTCTATTTGGGATGGCACGATTCATGCATGAGTGGATGTGCTCATACAGTACTTTAGTGTAGGACTCAGCAGTCGAACTTTCAGTTCCCGTCTACATGGGTGTCATGAAGTTTGCAACTTTTGACTTGAGTAGCATGAAGTTGGCCTTGGAGAAGTTTTTTATGGAGGTTTCCTTACGTGGGGGTGGGATGTGGATGTTAAGGGTGATTAGCTTATGGTCTGACCTGACCAACGAGGGGGTGACCATAGGTGTGAAGCATCGATTTCCCATGTTGGTAATGACCAGGTCTAGGATATTGGAGCCCCTGGTGGGTCTATGGATTATTTGATCCAGGGCATTGGAATTTACGAATTCCAAGAACCGTTGGGCAAAGGTGTTGGTGCACGAGTAGTTTTCCCAGTTAATGGCAGGGTAGTTGAAATCACCCAGTATTAGGGTGTTTAGTTGTATATTAATATTTTCCAGTATGTTTAAAAAGGTGTAGTGAGAATCTTGGGGCATGGTGGGGGATGGATCTGTAGCAAGCTACACTTTGGACTGCAGTCTTACCTAGTGTTATTTGCACCTGGAGAATTTCAGAAGCATTGTGTTGGGCAACTAACCTAGTGGTGTGAATATTCCTTGGTGAATATGGACACTCCTCCACCTTTAGTGTTTCGATCCTGGTTTGTTGGCCGAAAAGTGTTGTAAGAGTTATAGCCTGGTATTGCAGGGGTGCTCTCTGGAGCCTTGAACCAGGTCTCGGTTACTGCACAGATATCGATGTTGTCCATTTTTAGGAGTGCCTCGAGAGAGTGCATTTTGAAGTTTAGACTTCTAGCATTGAGTAGCATTACCTTCAGATTTTGTATGCTTGTACCTGTTACGGTGGTGGTTTTGTCCTTTGAACTTTGCCTAAAAAAGGCACTATGGGGTGGCAAGAGCCTTAGCCAGTAACCTGAATCCAAGCGGCGAAAGGTGCAGACTATCTCTGGCAAAGCATCGTGGTCTGTCGATCATGTCGTCCCAGGCAGACAGATACTGGATCCCCTTTGAATGACACCAGAAGCACAGCCAATTGTTGAAGTTAATCATTTTGTCCTTATATTGTGGTATCATTCTGGGCAAAGGCAGAATGCTACTCAGGGCTAGGGTCATACCTGCCTGGGCGACATGATCCGAGTGCTCTTCCATGTCTCTTTTCATGTAGTCCTGGGAGGTACGTCTCAAGTCATTGACTCCAACATGGACAATGACAGAGTCATATTTGTACTTGTTGTGGAGTGACTTGAGTGCATGAGTTATGTGTACATCTGATACAAGTTTCTTGTCTTCTAGGTGTTTCTATTAACCTCTTGTCATTTCTGTGGAAATATGGCTTTCCTTTTGTTACTCTTAGTTCTTGAACATTTCTGAGTCCTTCTTCTATCTCTTGTTTCTTACAGCCTCGAACTGATAGATCTTTTGCTATGTCTCCACATTCCTTTTCATGATGTTCATCTTCCATACATAGTCTGGATGCTCTTAGGAATTGACCTTTCACTATGCGTGTAAAGACATGAGCTGGATGCATGCTTGCTCTATGTAGGACACGGCTGTACCAACATGCCTTCTTAAACATCTTTGCCTTAAAATTCCAGCCATTATCAAGTGAGACAAATGCATCCAAAAAGTTGATCTCCTTATCAGAGTGGTGCATATCAAATTCAAGGAAATTTGTGGTGTTTAGATATCTTATGAACTCAATTAGATCCTCAAGGATGCCCCTCCACAGGATAAAAACATTGTCCACAAATTTTCCATAGCATACTATATTTTCTCTCCAGCTGTTGTCTCCTTGTGTAGCAAAGACATTCTTTTTCCCCAGAGTGCCATCACTAAATTGGCATAAGTGTTGGAACATGGGGTGCCCATGGCCACACCTCATTTCTGCCAAAAATATTTATCTCCACATACAAACATTGTTCTCTAACACAATTCTAAGCAGTGAATATTTCCTTAAGACAATATTCTTGTCATATGTCTGTTGCATGCCTAATATCCTATGTACAAAATCTATTCCAAAATTATTGGGTATGACCGCAAACAGGCTTTTTACATGTGAAGTCACCAACATGAGTCCACAAGTACAGTGTCAGCCCCTTCCAGAGCTGTATTCATCTGATCTTCTATTAACCATCCTCTCCCAGATACTATTAGGCACATAGGTGGATTATCCACATCTTTGTGCACTTTCGGTAGGCCACTGATAACTGGTATAACTGGTTGTTCTATCGTCGTGCATACATATACAGATCTTCACCTAATAGTCTAGTCATGTATAAATCATAAAAACTGTCCCCTACTCCCTGTTCAAAATTATTTAGCTCCCATTTATTCAATTTCTTATATGTATCTTCATCATTCAGCATGGTTACAATTTTTGCATCATAACCTTGTTAGTCCATTATCACAATGGCTCCTCCTTTGTCCGCTGGTCTTACAGCAATGTTGCCATTATTAATTAAACCATATAAAGCTTGCTTTTCTTCTTTTTCAAGTTATAAAGATTATTTGAATTCTTATTGTTTAAATGTAGTTTATCAACCTCATCTTCACAGGCTTTAATGAAGGTTTCTACAACTGGATGTGATGGTGGTATACAAGTACTGGGCTTTTTGAACAATGTTTTACTGTTGACTGATCCCAAACTCATGTTTCAAATTTATATTCCTACCAAAATACTTCAGATCTAAAATGAATTCACTTAGCTTTGAACTGGTGGACGGAATGAATGATAGTCCTCTGTTAAGTAGAGCCATCTGAGGAATAGACAGCTCACAGTTTGATAAATTAATGACAAGAGACTAATTCAATTTGTTAGTCTCCGTCTCTTCCTGCCCTGGCTGAAGGAGCGAGCCCTGTATGTTGCACCGTGCTTCACTGGTATGGGAAGTATTGAAAAAAACTTCAAGTGCAAGGCATTCTCTTTTGGCCTTGTGTCCAACTGTGTGTTTACTATGTTTGTTTGCATAACTCCATTAACATCTACAGGACCCATTACTTTCATAATCCTTGTCCTTAGTGTTGTCATCAGAGTAGAGAAATCTAGTTTGTGTCCCTGATCCAGTGATTATGTGTGTCTCTACACTTTCTTCCCATATTTGCGCTCTCCCTTCTGTGGTATTCAACAAGAAAGTGGAATCTCTCATAAGTGGGTGTATATCTCTTGCAGGTTTCTCATTGGTTTTCACACCCTCATCGTTTCTTCCCCGATTAACATCGTACTTGTTGTTCGTTCTCGGCCATTGGAATATATATCCATTAAGAAAGTCTTCTCTGTCTCTATACAACTTCTTAGCCTTCTGGCTCTTCATTCTGTCATCATAATTGCTTAGATTAAATTGCAACATCTCCAATTTGGTGAGAAACCTCTCTGACAAGGTCAGGTTCTCTAACTCAGTTTGCCATTTCGCAATAGTAGTGGAAATCTGTTCTTCCATTGGCTGGAAGAACTCCATTAGCAGTCTTAGATATTTAAAACTTGTCTCCAAGTTAATAGCCTGCAATTTTCATAAAAGATCCGGAAAAGTGTTACCTTAAGACAGTAAACATTTCACTCTTAAGCCTCTGGCAATCACGTGAAGGTGCAAACGGGCTTCAAAGTGAAACCGTTGCCACTGAAGATGTTTTAACTCGCATGAGGCATTTTCATCTTCTTTATATATTTCATTTAAGTCTTCCTTATCTTCACACATATTAGTGTCTTGTAAGCTACCATCCTTTAAGTCAAGTTTTAACAGAGGATTATGTTGTGTATTAAAAACAGAAGAAAGAGTTCTCGATACTAATGAAAAACTATTAATAACACCAGGGATTTCCATTTCATTTAAACCTCCTTCTGCCATGTGTGTCAGCTGTACAAATAAAATACCAAAATCAAAAAGAAAAATGTCAGCTCACCAGGAGAAGAGCTGATAAAGTACAATAAGTAGTAGAAAAAAAAAATCACTGTTCAGCCACAGAGACAGGAGAAATTTACTACTTATTGTACTTTACCAGCTGTTCTCCTGGTGAGCTGAAATTTTTCTTTCTGAAATTCTGTAGAATGCCTTACACAGCACAGAAACAGATGTTGTATTAACAATGTCCCCCACAAGTGGTCTCAAAAGCATCACAAGACAGCAGACAGTCTTCAAGAGTACCCCCTGCAGGCATTCCTGCAAGCCTAGTGGGCTTCTCAACAGAAGTGCAATCCATTAAATGTGTCAACTTCAAAGGGTACATTACATACATAATGCAGAAACTGCAGCAATAATGTGGACCAAGCTTGCTAATCTGGGGGATTCATAGGTTCATAAGTAAGTACTAGGCTATCGAACAAAGGGCCTACATAAGCCTAGCCAACAAGGTCACTGGCTTACGTCACCCAAGAAAGTTATTTTCCTGTGCCACTGATGAGCAGAGAGACAGACGTGATCCCTGGGGTGTATTTCCTATTCCCATCCACTCATCAAGATTTTTCTTGAAGAGTGCTGATGAAGAACTTTGCTTGACATAGATGGGTAGCCTGTTCCAGAATATGGGAAGTCTCTGGGACAGGAATCTATCCCTCCAGCATGTCCTGTTTATTGTGGTGACAAGGTTTAGGTCCCTAGAGCTGACATCCAGCAGACTCCCATGATAATGGCTGGTGGCACATTTCCTACACATTCAATGGTATGCAGGCAACTTTACATCATGTATGGAAATGTGAGCATGGGGGATATATGGCAGCTGACATGAGTTATCAATGCTCTAATGAAATGAAAGTCATTCAGAACACACTGTGCTTTCTGGCAGACAATACTTGACTTATGAAAGGAGCATGAGCTGGAGATCATAACAGCATGTGCTCTGAAAGGCAGCCAAAATTCATTTAGTAACTGCAATTCAGTAGCAATGGCAGCATCTCTCATTACATTATATGGTACAGACTCACAGTCTGCAGCCCAGGTACAAACACTCAAAGCTCTATCCTATCAAAAAATGACATACTGCCCGCATTCCTTGACTTGACGGAAACACTTCCAGCTGTGTACAGAGATGTGGTACAGTTCATGGATAACAACTATGTGACAGGGCATCTACAGATATTTAAAACATGCCACCATGGCTTTAAAGACTGCCACTTGCCTTCCCATTTCTGAAGTGTGTGCAACCAAGTCCAGCTAGACCTTCCATGAATGCAATACAACTGAAACATAGCACCAGAGGCTCAGGATGTTACTTAACTGACCTAATGCCATTCTTCACATACTTGTGTGTGTCCTACGATGTGAACAAAATGCTGTGGGTAACTCCACTGAGTACATTTGCCATTGGGAACCCATAACAAAAACAAGAGCAGTGTGCACAAAAAGCAGCATCGGTTAAGTGCAGTACTGGAAGACAAGGTTGACAACACTATGACCATGGACTTTTTTCCTGCCATAACCCACCAATTTAATGTTTACATAAGCACACTATTACACACACACACATGCCTGCCTACACTTACAGTGTGAATTAAGTTTATTTGTGCCTCCACACAATGCATTACTCCCCTTCCTTACCTTTTCCTACATTCCAGTATTCATTCCGACTCCCAGACTCTGGTTTCTCTACCTGCCTTCATATACATGATGAAACACTGTCAGGCAGGTGGTGTCTTGATTTCACAGATATTCATAAGATATATGGCTTTGGGAACTATATACAGGTGTTTTCTTTCAGAGATTTTTAACTTTGGCAATTTGTGCCTGCAGTAATGTACAATCACCCAACATTGTTGCATTCACTTGATGATTGGCAATGTCCCTGACGACCATATACTAAAACTGAAATACAATCAAGGAAGACATCGGAAAAGCAGGTCTTGAAAGTAGTAGGTGACAACAACATATGTGCATCTGCAGCAAGGTAAACCCCCCAGTGTGTAAACGTGGGGTGTAGGTAATTTGGGCGCATTGGCTAATGTTGATTTGACACTTCACACTTGTAAAAATGGAGAAAAAGGGGGGTGATGACAACATGATACACGCATAAGCAGGTTTGTATGGACATTATCACATTAAAAAACTACAGTAAAATCAAGTGCAAAGTTATATGACAAATAATGGAGTTAGCAGACAGGGAAAGGTTAGGAAACTACTGACCAACTTTATCCTGACTGAATCATATTTAAGGGGTTTAGGCGTATACTATCAAAAATATACTTGTACATATATTTTCTTAAACATTTGATGGAGGAAAATATTTGGATATTATAACAGATTCACAAGTAAGGGAACAGAAGTCACAAAAAAATTGTATAAAATGATGTGGACTTTGTGGACAAGATGATGTGTGAGAGGAAAAAAAAAAGGTGATGTGGGGTTGGTCCTAAAATAAAAATGGACAAATTAGGAAAGACTGAATTGAGCATTAAAATGACTGCACCTGGAAAAAAGTTGAACAGGCACATGCAATAATGTTATACCTCCAATGAGATGTGCAATATTTTTCTACTGTGTGTCATCAACTGATTGGTAATTTCCAGAAACTGTTTTGTTAAAACACCAAGATAAAGGAAACCTGAAATATGAGAGAAGAATGTGAGGTAGAGACAAAGAAATAATGAAGCTTTTGCATTAAAGAAAAAATGTTACTGAACTACAGCAAGGACTACAGAACAATGACATGCTTACTGAATGGTAGAAGCCTACAAAAGTATTTTTGTTTCCCCAAAGTAATGTAATAGGAAAGAAATTTCCACTGCAAAGCATGGAACTGCAAAGGAGCAGAGAACTGACTACTACTTCAGTGCCTAATCTCCTTTATAGCAAAAAAAAACAATCAGGCGCTTGGATGTTTCCCTGAGGGAGTGTGGTGACATTAACAGTGCAGCCAAGGAAAGCCAAAACTCAGAGACAGACCAGTATGACAAGAAGTTATGCTACAATGCTGGGTGAACAGAAAACGTGAAAATGTTGTGTTTCAACAGTCAGCTTTAGTAGGAATAAAGGCAAAAACTGTTCAGACATTCAACACTCATGTTTCAATAGACAGGATAATTATGCTACTCAACTGCAGAATACAATAAATTAATTAAATTATACACTCGGGTAAAGAAGCATTCCTTGACGGGACATTTTAAACATTTGCACTTGTTGCGAGCTTTGAATGATGATTTTCAAAAAAAGAGCACACTGTCTGCCATAGAAAAAAGTTCCAATGATTTAGATCTACAAGTAAAAAAATATATACCATTTAGAAAGGATGCAGGATATAGCAAAGTACTAAAGAAAAATTCAGTATGGTTTACTATGTTATAAAAATGTGCTGAAAGGGAAACATGGCTGCAGAGTGCGAGGCTGGCTTGCACACTGGAGAAGAGAGGCTGTACCATTTATCAAAGGTAAAAAGTGATAACAAGGGAATTATTCACAAACTGAATCAACCAAAGACTTGTTTCTCCTGTGAGAACATGGAACATGTATTTAAAGATTACCCTAAGAAATGCTGCAATCATTGCAGAGAAACAAGGCGCACACAAAAAAAAAAAAAAAAAAGAGACAGAAAGCGTGTGCTAAAAAGCAGGAAAAACATGGGCATATGTTCACTTAAGGTTTGACTGCACTCTTACTAATGAAAAGGATGTCTATATATATATATATATATATATATATATATATATATATATATATATATATATATATATTCATTTGTTACTTTTCATTTTCCATTTGTTTATTGGGTTTGTCTGACTAGGTTTAGTCAACCCCCCCCTTTTAAGCTCCACCTTATTATAAGCCTTTTTAATCAGACATTCAGCAATCGCAAGAACAGACAAATTAACATAACATTAATAATTACACGTACATTTGCAAATTCAATTACATACATGTGAAATAAAGAAAACGTAGAATATAAAAGATACTTATATATTTAAAACATGTTAAACATGGGGCATCTGAAGATGTGTATTAGTGATTTTGTCAAAAAGATAACACATATTGTGACTAGTGCTCACAAATTCAAAGAAATGGAATTGAATTGAGGGAAGGGAAGGGGCTTGGTAGTGCAGTAAATGTTAACACTGTAGTTAAGAGATGATATTAAGCAGGTTCAGAGACAATTGTATATGGCTATCAAAGTTTACATTAGAAGCAGAGAGATGAATGCAGTATTACAACCATAAGTGGCCATAACAATGTCAATGAAAGAAATAAGATCAAAAATAATGGTGCATAATGTGCATAAGGGGAAGGGCAGAAGAAAATAAAAATTTGATGAATAAAGCTATTAACTTGTTGAGCCCAACAGACAATGAAATTCGTGCAAAAATAGGTCTGAAGATCTGAGACAGCAGATGGGGATACAGGAGCTACAAATACAATAAGAGGAAAAGGAAGTACAACATGCAAGAGTGAGAAAGTCAAAGAAAAAAATACATACACATTAAAAAAAAACTAGAAAGGGTAAGAGGTTATCCTTTAGATAACCCAATTCCATCATGTTTTTACATTTTTATGATGTCTTGACCAATTCTTCCTCCTTTCTTCATTTAATATGTTATGTTTAAATATAACCTTTACAAGATGTAATGTAATTATTAGTATTAAGATTGCGAGAACAGGTGCAACGTGACTACTTATCTGATAGAAATTAAGACAGCATAATTTCATATTATATGGAAAATTAGATAGCTTAGCCAGTGGACCTACACTCCGGTACTATTTTAGTTTAAAAAAAAAAAAAAAAAAGATTTTTTTTAGGTGCAAAATGTTACTACTATTAGGCCTGGGAGAGGCATGGTGGTAGTTTTAAATAGGGGGAACCCAAATAAACTGACAATTTATAACTATACCCACACAAGTGAAAGAGGAGACTTGTGTAATAAGATAGAGAAATATGCTACAGTGAATACAAGTACAAATGCTGTAAAGAACTTCAACTGTAACTTAAGAAGAGAGGAAAAATTTGTCAAGATATTAAATGTAAAGCAATAAGATGGAGATGATCCAAAGGTTGGAAAGAAATAACCAAGTACAATGAAAGTGACTGAAAGTTAGAATTTTCTGACAAGTGATCTGTTTGGAGTTTAATAAGAAATATTGAGAGTTAAACAAAAATAGGCAACGGGTTGAGAAAATCAACAGGCAAGGACAGTGAAGCTAAAGAAACAAGCATCACGGTCAGTATGTAAAAGCCTTGTTTTATAATGGGGTGCTCATGTACAGAATGGTGGAAAACGGTTTAGGAAAAATTAACTGCACTTAGAAAAATAATTATTAGGTATACACAGTCTAGGTACTGTACATACGTTCTTACTATGGTTACGGCCAAGACATACCACCAAAAAGTTCAGCCACATCACCAAGTACTGGTGAGAAACTATCAGTGCTACTAAGTAAACTTTCTCCACACATTCCTTGTAAAATTTGCAATCACCCATCCATTCATTCAGGCTGGTTTTAAAGGCTGATAAGGAATGGGTAGCTTATTCCAGATAGGAGGTATATGTTAGGGTGGGTATTTGTAAACCATATGATCTTTTCAATGGGATAGTGTACGTTTAGGTGTCTAGAACATGTGTTTGCTTTACCACTTCTTCTATTTAGTTGAAAGAGTTCGCAAAGTGCTGGGTTATTCAAAGCCCAGAAAGCTAAGCTGAGATAACCCCTCAGAGTCTGTATGAAACTGAGTAGAATGCCAGGGTGTTAGAGTAACAAAGTCCTGAGACCCATGACCTTTTTGTTGAAGAAATGTTAGGGTCTCTCAAGCTGGTTTAGGAGCTTGGAGAGGTACATGCTGAAGGATGCATTATATTATATGATGGTCATAGTAAGGGATAAATAAAGTGGGATCATAACTTTTATGGACCATATGGAGATGCCAAGAAAGACATACTGTGCAAGGTAGAAGGAGGTTCTAATTATCACAAAGACATAATGACAAACGGATAGTGTTATCAACATATGTACCAAAGTCCCCAACAACTGGGTGAAATTTAAATGGAATTTTATCTATAAGGTAAGCAGTAGAGATGCCAGATTTACCAAAGGAAACTATGCTGCATTTCTTGGTGTTAAGGGCAAGTCCATGATTACTACACCAGACATCTGCTGGGTCCAGTCCTTGCTGCTGAGTATCAGAATGGGATCTGATAACTGTCACCAGTTTGCAATCATCTGCAGACTTGGTAAGCCAAAGTTTCTTGATATTGGCTTTTATGTTACAGATATACATACCAAACAGAGCCTCGTGGTACACCCATACTGACATTTTTCTGTACAGAGCTAATACCACTGACCTTAACTGTTTTGCCTTAAGACTGCCAGTTGGAAATACAGTGAACTACATATGGGTTCATAGATTAGTACTAGGCTAACTGCCCTTGTGGGCCATTTTAAGCCTAGTCAATTAGTCCATGTGACATTCAAACTCTGCACCTTGTATCTGTAAGGTAAGCACTTGAACCATTATGCTAACCTCCCAACCCCCATGTTGTGAGACATGCTGCCATGTTAAGTTGTGAGAGTTTGTCAATAACCCCAGCCTGGGAGGTACTGTCATAAGCCTTGGCAAGATCTAGATAAACAGCGCGGACTGTACACCCCTTACCAATGGTCTCAGTAACCCTTTCAGAGAACCCAACCTAGAAGAGCAGTACAATCTGTCTTTTACAAAACTGAAGTGATCTGTATCCAGGGATTTTAGATCACCTACTTCATTGTATTTTTTCAGCTATAATAGGTTCCAAAGCTTTGCAAATAATACTAGTTGCACTAATAGGCCTGAAATTACCACAGTCAGTAGAAGGACCACCTTTAAGGGCACCAAAACCTTCATTTTCCACTCCTCAGGAACTAAACCAGTGTAGAGATTTAGATTGATGAGCTGATGGGAGTAGTTTTGCTAAGTGGAATTCTAGACTTCTCAGCAAGCATCCAGGGACATTGCCAGGATACAATGAAGTAGAACTTTTATGATCTCAGGAGAGTGAGTGTGGGGAGAAGGGGTGGAGAGAAGAGAAGGGAGGGTGGGTGAAGTGAAGTTGGAAGAGAATTTGGGTTCAGACAAGGAAGTGATATTTGAGGTAAGTTCAGAACAGAATTGCAAGTTACTTCTAATCTTCCTAATATACTTAATGAAGGCCCTATGGTTATCTTTTGAATTGGTTACGATCCTAAGTTCATAGCTGGCCTTGCATTTCCTTTTTTTTTTCCATAATAAATTTTTATTGATATATATTTTCAAAATACAATAAAATCACACACATAATTCACTACTATTACTATCAAAACTATATACAATATCTACATGAAATGCTTCCATATAAAAATCGTCATTATTCCAAAAAAAAAAAAAAAAGACACCAGGGAAGAAAAACAAAGCCGAAACATTTGTAGAAGTACTTTGCGTCCATACATATCATACATGTTTTCAAAACATTGTTTCCTCCACATATACATCCAAACTTTAGTATATTCCTAATAACAGTATTATGCTAATATAATGTTAAAAACCTTTTCCCATATTTTCGGATTATTAATATTTTTGTTACTTTGCTTCAGGAGTAATTTATGTGCTAATATATGCTTTATAGCCACAAGCTTGAAATTATCCCATGATGTCTTGTCTGGTTCTAACCAATTTGTAGCTATATATAACTTCATCAGCAAAAAAATATTCATACATATAGTTTGTGACCTAGAGAGCTCTCTTGGAGGAACATGTAGAATCATAAATTCCCATGATAACGTGGAACTTTGATAACCCATCTTTTGTAGTTGTGTTCTAAGACAGTTCCAAAGTTTATATATACACTTGCAGCTCCAGAACATATGAAGAAGATCCGCCGTTTGATTTGTGCAATATGGACAAGTTGGAGAATTCCTAGGATTAAATTTATGTAACCTCAGATGAGTATAATAAGCATTATTCCAAATCATCAACTGCGTATACATCAACTTTTGAAGAGAGACCGATTTTATTGTTAAATCAATTGCTTTTAATACCTGATTATCTGCTACTGTCATTTTGTTTACCCAATACCCTGACAACAGAATTTTATCCTGGAATTTTAAATCTTTAATTAATTTATTTGTTGTTGTTATAAATTTGACCTCCTGTTGGAGAGCCTGCACAATTCAGGGCATTTATCCACAATTCCGACTACCGGTTTAAAGTTTTCAAAATGACTCAGAGCAAGTTCTCTGATTTGTCTCATGACAACCACATAACTCTTAGGAAGATTCAATTCCTGCCTAACTTGCGAAGCCGATAAATGACATTTATTAAAAACATCAATCAGAGTCAAATTAACTATTAATGGGAATTTACTAAGATCAATCAACTGATTATTTAGTTTAAAATTGGGATTCCTATGGAAAGGCTGAAAAACCATTGTATATTGCAACAAGTCTACTGATTGGAATAAATTTTGCAAAGATGACACACATGTTTTTAAGTGGGCCATAATCCCATACTTTATCAAACTACTTTTATCCAAAAAGGGTAAAGCTTTAGGATTTATGTTCCGATCTAGAGTATGCTTGTAATTCAAGACCACCCAAGTTGGTATCCACTTTGTACTAATTACTTCATAATTAGCAATTCTTAAACACCTGTTGGCATTCACAATTAAATAGTATACTTCAAAATTCGGTAACTCAAGTCCTCCTCTACTCTTTGGGGTCATTAATTTCTCATACGATATTCTAGTTTTCTTTGGCTCCCAAATAAATTTAGCTAGATCTTTATGAATTTGTTTAAAAACTGTCTTTGTAATTGATACTTGAGCAGACCTAAAGATATACAACATTCGTGGTAATATATTCATTTTCACTATTGATACTTTTGCCAATACCAGTAGTCTTAAATTCCTCCATCTGCCACAATCAGCTACTATTAGTTCCCATACTAGTTTAATATTATTACTATAAAAGTCCTTATTATCCGTAGAGAAGCTAATACCCAAATATTTGATATTTTCTTTACATGATATCTTCCCCACCAGGGACATTAATGAAAAAGGTTTAGGGGTTCTTAACGGGAAAATACTAGTTTTCTCCAAATTAATTTTGTAATTAGAGACTTCTGAAAATTCATTTATAACATTTAATATCTTTTCACTATCAGAAATTGGGGTTGTACAATAAATAATAAGATCATCAGCAAATGCCGACATTACTAATTTATTCCTATAAAGTATTGGTGCATTATGATACAAATTTTGCTTAATATATAAAAATAGAGGTTCTAAATAAAGGTTAAACAATAAGGGGGACAAAGGGCAACCCTGCCGTGTACCATTTTTAATCTGTATTCTTTTAGAATAACTCTTATTAATATATAACGTAGTATACGGATTACTATATAATATTTGTAGTATCTGAATAAATTCCTGTGGCATATTGAAATAAGGCAGCACATCAAACAAAAAGTTTATATCCACTCTATCAAATGCTTTCTGAGCATCTATTATAAGGGAATAAATATTAGAGTTGTTTTGTTTAGCATACATCATCATATTATGTAGTGTAACTGTATTATCACTAATTTGTCTAGCTGCCATAAAACCAGCCTGTTCCTTAGAAATTAAATGGATCATAATCTTTTTTAATCTACATGCTATAATGGTAGTTAGAATTTTCATATCCACATTTATTAATGCTATTGGCCTGTAATTATCCGGGCTTTGGGGGTCTGAATTAGCTTTATGTATAAAGATTGTTTTTGACGCATTAAGGTGGGGGTCACTAATTTTATTCCTGATTATGTAGTTAAATACATGGGACAATATTTTACCAAAACTATCAGCAAACTCTTTATAAAATTCAACTGTCAAACCATCAGGACCTGGTGACTTATGTACTTTCATATGTTGAATTACATATACTATTTCCTCTGAAGATATAGGTTTAATCAGATCACCTTGCAGACTCTCTTCTAATTTTGGAAAATTAATTTTTTGCAAGAATCTTTTATTCTGTTTATGTATAGACCTATCAATTTGACCCTCATAAACCTTGGTATAGATTTTTTCGAAAATATCAATAATATCCTCAGTTTTAGAATACACTGTGTCATTGCATTGTATTTCCGAAATATGTACAGTTGTTTTCGATTGATTTATAATCCTTGCCAATGCTTTTGACGGTATTTGAACATTATTGGCATATTTCACTAAACACTTATGCTCCTGAAGTGTTATACTCTACTATTATGCAGCAAGAAGAGATCCCTTTGACATTTCAACATTTCCTTCTCTGTTTGAGCATTACAATTCTGAATCAGTTCTTTCTCGAGTAGCTTCACTTTTGTTTCTAGTTTTTGAATATCAATGTTTTGCCTTTTCTTATAATATGAGGCTTTTTGCAAAAGAAATCCTCTAATTTGAGATTTAACTGCTGCCCATTCAATATCAGGAGTATGTTCCTGAAGCTTCATCCTATCTGTTAAATCTTTCAGATATTTTACAATTCCATCTATTATATCCTTTTTATTTAACAGATTTGGATTAAGTGACCAATTGTAACCTCTATGGATTCTTGTATCTTTTAAATCCTTAGAAAACCTTAACGAAATTTTTGAGTGATCCGATAGATATCGAGTATGTTTAACCACTACTGGTTCCAAATTAATTAATGCTTTGGATATCAAGAAAAAAATCTATCCTAGACCACATTTTGTGGCATGGTGAATAGAAGGTATTGGCCTTGCATTTCCTAATGGTAAGATTTAGACACTTATCAGTTTTAAATCCCTTTTACAATGATGAAGTCGACATATTTTAATAATGACCAAGAGCAATTCCTTTTTAATATATAGTTTTTTGTTGTGGTAATTCCACCGTATGGGTTTATGTCTAAATTTGCCACAATGCTTACTCTGGACAAGTAATGATGTCTCAATGTATCTAACCAAGACGGAGTACAATTCAGAGCAGTAATGAGCAGTTTCAGTTACAAGATTTACTAAGGAGCTACACCATTTGTGGTTGTCAATAAGATTAGAAGATATTAAATAAATGATCTTGGAGTAATAACTGAATGTAGAGGGGTTATCAGGAACCACAAAACATGGTTTCGTAGAGATCATCACAGCAAAACGGTCAGATTTGACAATGGGGGTAAACAAGTGGGCTGGTGTAATTAGGAGAAATGTCTGTAACATCAAAATAAAAAAGATCAATTCCTCTGGTAAGTAGGGGGATCATTTTGTCAAGTGCATTGGCATTTACAACGTCCAAAAAATCTCTGGGCATACATGCTGTTGGTAGTGAATGTCTGCCAGTTGAGATGTGGATAGCTTACGTCACCCACAAGAAAGGTATGTGATTCAACCACTAACTTTTTTAACATGTTAATGTATTCTGAAAGCTCAGAATGGGTCATATATGAGGATCCATAACTGCCTATAAATGTGGTAATTAGTTTTATTGAATGTAACTGATTTATCCAGTTCCAGACTTATAGCTTTTACAATCTGGTGAAAAAAAATTAAATTCTGAATAAATACAGATACTCCCTCACAATTGATGGTGGATCTAAATGCAAGACAGGCACACTGACCTGGAATTCAGGGAGTGTTACTACTACAGTGGAACCAGGTTTCTGTAATTACACACATGCTGATGTCCTCAAGGATAAGCCTCCGGTTTAAAAAAAAAATAAGACGAGACTGAATCAATCCTGGCAGACAAAGATATGCAAGATGTTAGTAGCATAGCTAGGGTGAGGCAAATGGGTCAAATGCCCCAGATGCAAGTGACAAGGAGCATGATCGCCAAAGCAATCCACCATCCCTATTTCTAATTGCTCTTAAGTGCAATACAGTCTTTTAAAAGCTGGTATTGCATTTGTAGTCAAAATTGAGCACTGTAGTGCTCAAGTGTGTACAATCCGCGGTGGTGGTGCTGCGGTAGCATTGTCGCCTCACAGTAAGACGCTGTTCGGTTCGATTCTCAGCTAGAGCATCTTCTGCGTGGAGACATATGTGAATGGGCGTACCTTCGTTTAAGGTTGTGCGTCAGGGCTGGTAACCCGACACGTGAAAATCAACTACCAATCATTAGCGGACCGAAGTTCTACTGTGTTGACCCCTATCCAGGAAAAGCCGAAAGACGCAAGCAATTGCTCAAGTGTGTGGTCTAAAATTTAGCAACTGCTTGCTTGGTGGTGCACGGACTGGGTACTGTCTGCAGGATGAAGTCTTTTTTTTTTTTTTTTGCTCTTCACTAGAAGAGCTAAGGGGGTGGGGCACTAGTTGAACCAGCTAAACTTTTACATTAGTAATAAAAATATGACATTAAATAGAGAAAAATAAAAAGGAATAACAGCCACAGAAAGATACTTCCAAAGAGAAAGAAAAGAATTGGAATGTGAAAGCAGAAGAGGCAGTGGAGAGATTACTAAATGACACAGGAGACAGTAATGAAATAAGCACAAGTCATGATGGTAGCTGCATAACATATTAAGAAAATGCAAAGAAAAAATGAAGACAGTGAAGGACAGACCACTGCAGCGCAACAGAAAGCAAAAGAGTTACAAAAAAACAAAAGAACTGTACTGCCTTAAGTCAAGGTAAAAGCACAGTCAAAACTTAGTATGGATGGGTTGAGTTCCACATCTTATAAGGGTATAGGTAAAGAAAATGGTTTATAAATGAATTGAGCTTCTGACAGAGTGAGAACCACATAAATCTTAATGTATCAATGAGTTACAATATTCAAATTGAAGAAAAGAGAAAAAAAAGATGAACTGAAAACAGACTGCTTTATTGTAATATGGACTACAGCATGATAAAGAAAATTATATAAAGGATTTCAAAGGTAAAAAAAAAGGTATGACGGAAGAAAGAAAAGAAGTTAAAGGAAAGGAATTAAGGGAGATTATTGTGACTGTAAAAACAAAAAAAAAAGCAAAACAGTATTATATGAGAAACTAAAAAGGGAGCTTATTAGCATATGACATTGAGAACCTTTTTGACGATGCTTGTACAACGCATTGATAAGACAAATTTGTTTAAAATGGTGTACAAAACATCCAGAGGTGACGGAAAATATTAACAGCTGGTTTGAGGAAGAAGTAGAAAGGAAGAAGCTGTGCTTGCCAATGGCACAAATCAGAAAAAATAAATAAGATGTTACATGCAATTTGAAATTAGATGAAAATGGGGATGATGTACAAAGAAAGCAGAAAGGTAGCTATGAATTTTTAAATTATGTTGGTCATTTGATGAGCTTAAATATTTTGTTGAACTAGGGTATCAGACCCTTTGGTTCTGCCATAAAAAAAAACATTCAGATATTAATCTAGCCAAATAGTGGCAAACAAACAGCAGTCTTCAGGACAAAAGCTTCAAGAACAGAGTAATGAATCATTCAAAAGTAATAAGTACTTAGTTCCAACACTAAATTACGAATTAAAAACAAGCTAGGAGCTAGACCGGGGGTCTTATGTTTCATCAAGAAGAGATCAACTGCTAAACAGGAGGGTGAGAGAGATACCCAAACAAAATTGAGAATGAGTTAAGGAATGGCTGGGTTATGGAATTCCTTGACAGACTCAAAAGACAAAACTGCCGGAGAAAAGAGTGTACAAAGGAGGAGGAAACTAGTCAGCATTACACAAAGAAGGAGAAGCAGGGAGGAGAGCAACAAAGAATCAAGCTCTTTGTCTGTAAAGCATGTAAAACAGGGGATAAAGGAGAGCACAGATAAACGATCACCAAAAGGCAGTCTCAAAATTGCTCAAAGAAAACATACTAAAACAGAATATGCTGCTGGTGTCAGGCTCTAGTGTAAGAACATGAAGGAAAAAACTTGCTTATTACTGTAGAAACCATCAACCCTCACAGTTTATGCCTGAGGCAAAACTGACTAAACTTTATGTGCTGGCTGCATTCTAGGCACTAATTGCTCGCCTGGGGAAAAAGGACCATGCAAACTTGCAATTAAGGAACCCCCAAGATACTGGTTAGAACAGAATATGCCCGAGTGCTGGCATGTGATGGATATCCTTGTTCCCAGGAAAATGATAGAGCATCCACTTAAAGGTCTTTCTGGTGATCCTTAGCCAAGAAAACTTTGGCAGTAAACTCCTTAGTGGAGAAGGTTAACACTGAATGAAGCAAAGGCATCTTATTAGAGATTAACCGTTGAAACAGTCAAGTGTCCTTTTCCACTCGTGTGGATTTGAGTGCTGTCTTTTCAAACATCTCTGAGCTGAGTTCTGCACTTGGGTTCTGTAGTTGATCCGAATGAGGAGGTTTTGGGTGAGAGCAGTCTCTGACAAAATCACACCTTAAAAGTTTAGTAAACATCTGTGAGGAACCTGTCTTGTTGAGAAACCACATGACTGTTGTGAACATGGTTTGGCACAACACCTGTCAATCAACAAGTAGATCCTGAAGAGGTTCACCTTCCATTGACTGCCC
The DNA here is from genome assembly GCF_019279795.1 of Protopterus annectens. Classification (NCBI taxonomy): domain Eukaryota; kingdom Metazoa; phylum Chordata; order Ceratodontiformes; family Protopteridae; genus Protopterus; species Protopterus annectens. The sequence goes on along the minus strand of NC_056739.1, from coordinate 381,084,533 downwards.
ACATCTCCTTCATGTTGTCTGTGCAGGTGCCTCATGTGAATACTTTGTGCAGAGCTGAAGGGAGCTGTCTGGTCGAAGTGTGGACCTACAATCTCTCCTTCATGTTGATAATGTTGAGGCACTTCTGTTCTGGTCTGTCTTCTGCAGAGAGTTGATGTTTAACCTGGTGTGCTCTTAGTAGACCCTCTAGCCCATCTCTTGGCCAAATCTGACTCTTGACTGACCCTCTCCATGTCTGAGTCAATGTGTGGTCCATACGTTGAGTGCATACCATTGTAGCCTTATTTGGATGCAAGGTATTATGCACCCAAATGTGGCATGAATCGTTAAGAATTTGCCTAAGCATGGACTTTTGAATACCAGGACTGTGCTTAGAGGATATTCTGCTGGAAAGAAAAAGCAAGAGAATTGGATGCCATTGGGCCAAAATGAATCACAGAAAAACAGGAGTGACTCACACCCAGAAAGGACATGGCTGAAGATTTGCGAGAGATGCCGGTTTTAAAACGTTTGGCATTGGGAGCAAAGCACCTCAACACCCTCAGCACTGTCATGACATAGGACTGTCCCTTTGACTTCTTCCTGGACTTTAAGTTAATCAGAATACAAAAGGCACCTTAACACTGTCCCTGTTTAGTCTTTATGAAGGTGGTAGCCGACTTTTGTCCTGACCAGGAGAACCCTAAAACATGTCTGATCCAAATAATAATGCAGACTTTGTTCGATTTCAAGAAAGTGCCAGTCCAAAGTGCACAGCCAACCTCTTTGCTGAGGGCCTGATAGGTATGTGAACTAAAGCCTTGGCAGTAATCAGGCAGCACATCCAGAAATCTTTGCCTTTTAGAGCAGAGCGGCCTGAAAGCTATTGAGATCCAGCCAAGGGAATGTCCAGGTATGTTGAGAAGAGACAGCAGCAGAATTGGCAAAGTAGTGTTTCTGTAATTTGGATTCAAAACACCAGATGTTAATCCTAAAGTCCGAATCTGACGCCACTTCCCCTGGATCTTCCCCCATTTTCAAAAAGTTTTTGAAATCAAAAGAGCAGAGGCCAGGAAAATCCCTAAGCCCTAATCTGGAATGGAGAATGTCCAGGAATGTGTTGTGAACCAAAAACTTGTAGAATTGGCCCTCAAGTATCTGCTACCCAAGGAGCCAAAGGCGAAAAAAGGAAATAAAATCCTAAGCCTATAAACTTTCCTCCCCTGGGAGCTGCCAGACCTAAGGATCTGGCAGCTGGAAAACATGTCATTTTGCTGTTTAATTCCTGGGAGCTGACCTGCAGAGCACTCTGCAGGAAGGCATAAAACACGCCCTCCTAGTCTGTAGCTGCCTTGAGCCATTGCTCTGCCCCTACCACGAGCCAATTCCCTAGACTGACTGTAACCCTGGGTCTGAAGCCCTGAATCCGAGCTCTGCTGGATACGTCTAGATCTGCCCCTAGACTGTAAATCAGAAGAAGGATAAAGCCCATCCTTGATTGTTTGTCTTCCATTAAAACTTAGGGGCCTCAACCTGAAAATGCAACAACTTCCCAGGAATTTTAGCTTTCATATTTGACTGCAGCAAAACTGACTCCACAGGAGAACCAAAAGACTTAAGACAGGTGTGCTGCTTTAATAACTGATCCAGTAAAAGCCACCCTCAAGAGGCATAAACAACTATCACCATTTGCAAAAAAAGCTCCACCCCCACCTGATCAGAAAGGCATGAAAAGAACTCTGCAATCAAACCACACAAAATGCTCTGCCAAAAGGATCTACCTTAGATTTTAACACCGACTTACCTCTGATCCAGGTACTTCTTTAGGAAACAGACCTGAAAAGAGAAACCCTCACATTAAGAGTAATGCTTACCCATACACTTTTACCCATAGCTAGCAAAGCCTCCCATATCTTTTTTACTCCACTACTCCAAAGCTCTAGATCCAGAAGGACTAGGGACTTGAAACTGCTAAACAGCTCGGTCCACACTTGGAGGGGCCCTACATTAGGACCCCCACAGCACTCCAAAATTATAATAATCTTTATTGATGCAGCTGGCAAAGAATAGCAGCCCCTCTCTTGACCGGGGAGGAGGCAAAGAATCAGTCAAAACATGAGAACTTGGGAAGGGCCTCCGAACAACATCCACCATAGGGTACTAAGTTGGGTCTAGAAAGGCCTAAAACAAAAATTCCCAAAGCTTTCCCTAACAAAATGCTCAGGGTCAAAACAAAGAATTGCCATGCAGGGCTTCAGAAAGGACTGAAAAGAAAAATTCTCTGAAAGGAAATAGGGAGGAAGATCCTGAAGATCTGAATAGAATCCTCCGAAAATCTGAGGAATGCCCAAGAGCTCTCATCTGAAGCAGAAGGTAACCCTCTAATATCTCCACCCAAAGCTCCAGAAAATGCAGTATCAAATCTTCCTCCATTGAGGCCATCAGCATCCTAGGTACTCTACAGCACCCCTTAGGGCTGGTTCTGGAGCAGAGAGAGGCCTGAACCAGATTGATGCTTGGAGAAGAGACAGAGAAGACAGGCTAGAGAGAATTTTGCGGGAGAACAGACTACAGAGAAGAAGACCTGAGAGCAGCCTGACCTCGACCCCTGAGACCTGACACGGCCTAAAAATTAAAGGCTCCCCAGGGATCCTCAGCCTGAAAAACTCTGAAACCACAGATTCCAATCAGAAATTAATCCACCGATTGTAAAAAGAACTTGAACGGACAAGCGCTAGACTTTGACGATGTTCCTCCTTTACGCTTCTTAATGAAGGGCATCGGTAGATCCGACGCATATTGGGGTTACCTTAGTGTCAAGACAAGCCTAGCACAATCTAACCTATGCTTAATGGTGCTTTTTAATAATCTAGCACAAAACGACAGCACAAAACTACATACAGGCGACACCGTTTAAAGGAATACAAAGAGTGGTAATCCTATGAGGTATCTGTTTCCACACAAGAAATACAATTATTCACTTTTTCTGACATTTTCTTTAACTGAGGCAAGAAAGACAAAAAAATATTCCCCAACGGGGTACTAACAACTTGGTCTTCGGGTCTGAAACTCAGACAAAAATATTCTTCAGGACGCCGAGAAGCACGAACGCTTGAGGCTTGCTTCGGGACTGCCGCGAAGACTGGCGCAGGAGGATATGTCGATCGCTCGGACGCTGCGCGGGCACGGCGCACTGACGCCAGATCTCTGAGCGACCATGACCCGCGCCAGCCTAACAACACTTTAATCCGGTAGACCGAACGAGCTGACTACACCCACAGGTTATGACTGCAGCAATGTGAGATGAAGAACATCTATTGTTAACAAAATATTAACTATTTTCAGCAAGTTCCAAAGGAGGGAAAATAGAAAGCAATTAGAAAAATGATAGTAAAGCAAACAATAAATATGTAGAAGATTAACAGTGAAGAAACGGAAAAGAAAAATGTGGTACAAAATTTATGGATGGCACAGTGGTACCATTGTCGCCTCACAGCAAGAGGTTCTCTGGTTCGATTCTTGGTAGGAGTGCCTTCTGTGTGGAGTCTGCATGTCCTTCCTGTGTTTGTGTGGGTTTTCTCCGGGTACTCAGATTTCCTCCACGTTACAAAGACATGCATCTGGAGTGCTTCTCCCTAGGCCCCCACTGAAAATTGACCATTCCAAGTCAGACTTTCCTGGTAAACAAATAATAAATTAATTAAAGCACCATTACTTTTGAATTAATGACTAAAATGGTCTAACAGAAAACTGGTATTTTAAAAAACAGTGCTCAAGAATGTATTTGAACGGAATTATTTTTCTTTAGACATCACTAGTGAATAGGTTAATAATAAAAGGGGATATCACATAACTGAAAAAAAAAAGAATTTGAACTACATTTTGCATCCTGAGAAATACATTTAAACTACATTTACAATTGCACTTCTCTTACCATTTAAAATCAGATCAGTTCTGTGTGCTTGCTTTTTAAGTAAAGTTAAAGCTATCAATTTACGGCATTTTTATAGTCTGTATTGCTTTTTTGTTTCTGTGCTGGGCCTAGGTGTTTTGCTGAATTTGCTGTAGCTAGTTGTAACTGGAGCCTATGGTAATTAACCAAGCCCCCCTAGTATTTTATACTTAACGGGCAGCTTGCCATCTCAGTCTTGGGACTGCTGGAAAGTTGGAAGCTTGATACAAGCATTTGGAATACATTTTGCATTCACAGAAGTACATTTAAACTATATTTAAAATTGCACTTACCTCGCCATTTAAATCAGATCAGTTTTGTGTGTATAATCTTTATCTGAAGTTTAAGCTATACATTTAAGGGTCTATATTAGAACCATGAAAAATCAGTTCAGCAAACGGCATTTTACATCAAAAATGCCATTCAACGAACTGTTATAGTGAGACTGCGGTACAGTGAAGACCGGAAAACTTGCCCTTTCCTCACTGTAATGTGATCTCGGAGTTGGTATATATAATTATTAGGGGGTGTGGGGGGGTGCAGCCCCCCACAAGAGCGAGGTTGACAAATGGCATTTTTGATGTAAAAGGCATAGGCTGAACTGACTTTTCATGGTTCTAATATAGACTCACACATTTAAGGCATTGTTACAGTCTATATTGCTTTCTGGTTTCTGCTGCTGTGCCTAGGTGTTTTTTTCTGAATTTGATTCCCTCACACTCTCCCTATTTTATACTTGGAGGTTTTGGGTTGTCTGTCTCTAATGTATATGTGGCCTTGGAAGCTCCTCCCAGTCTCACCTTCTGTAAACTTAGTGCTAGAAGCTCCTCCCAGTCTTTTCTCCTCTGCTTGTCTTACTGGGAACTGAGAGAAGAAAGTGGGAAGGCCCTCCCTTTATACTGTTAGTGCACATTAAAATTGCCTTGAAATGTGTGTGCGTGTTCATCACTGCTGGCTTGTCAGCCTTTGAATTTCCTTGCTATTACTTGCAGTTAGCTGATAGACTTGTTTCTGACACCTTTTCACTCTCAGCTAACCAAAGTGGGTTTTTACATTAAGAAGACTGAGACTGCTATTCTAGAGGCAGTAGTAAAGTAGCCTGGTCAGTCCAACTTGAAAAACACACGGGGAAGGATTAAAGTGAGATTGTTTCATCAGCCAGAGGGCTTTGTAGGCACTTAGTTGGCTGTCAATCTGATACTTTTGCTGTGCTTTTACATTAAGTTCCAGGATCATCCATCTTGATGCAGAAGGTGTTTACTCCTGTCTTAAGGAATTCTACTTATACAACACACAGATACCCTTCTCAGCAGGCTAGACAAGGAGAAGATAATGGTTAGTTGCCTATCTGGAGCTAGGATCTGCAATACAACACAGGCACTCAAGTCACCGGACCACAAATACCAATATGATTCTATCACAGTCCATATGGGTGGAAATGACCTGAGGCACAGTTCACTGAACTATATGAAAAAAGACATTATGGATCCCTCTTAATATGCATCACAGACAGGTATGACCCTTGCATTGAGCAGCATTCTAACTTCACCAAGGATGGTGTCACAGTATGAAGACAGTATGACTGATTTTAATTGACAGTTTCTGGTGTCACTCCAGGGGAATCAAATATTTATAAGCATGGGAGGACATAGTTAACTGACCACTTTGCTTTGCATAGGGTGGTCTGTACCTGTCCCCTCGGGCTTCCAGATATGAGCTAAAACGTCATCCATCCCCTTAGAGCCTTTTGTATGCAATGTCAAAATGACAAAAACTCCGACATAGCAAAAACTCAAAGCCACCTTAAGGAGTTACTGCTTAATGCTAAGAGACAAACAAGAAACTCCACAACCCACAAGCTCTCATCCTCACTGTGGAGAATTTAGACACATGTGCTGTTATCAATACTTGGTTTAAAGCTGCAGAAACTACTCCAGCCATGGAATGCTACAGTTCCTTCCACAATTTTAGACCAACAACAGCACAGACAGTGGCTAAAGGTGAAGGTGTTGCAAAGTACGTTAACAGTAAATACAACTCTAGGTTGGTTAAACAGGATGATGCCCTGGAGTTCACACGTCCAAGGCTCCCTACTATGTCCTTGGCCAGCTTCAAGTTGCCCTCTATGACCCACAAAGCTCACAACTTCCACCTATACCTACCAGAGGTGTTCACCATCCAATAAAATACCCTATTCATGGGAGAATAATTACCCCTCTAGAGACTGCGAAACATACACTGCTTCTAACTCACAGGCACAACATTTCCTGGACTTCATCAACACAAACACCTTGAACCAGACAGTTCATTACCCAACCAGAGGATCAAACATACTGGAATAGGACTCACCAAAATGGGGGTGCAGCCCCCACCAGTATCACGTCTTCACTGGTGAAGCTGCCTCCCTTAAAATAAAAATCAACCCAGAAAACCCATAGCAGTTAAGAACTATTCTACAGCAAACTATGTGCTATTAAGCGACAGTTTGTAAAAATACACGGCTCCCCAAGTCCCCAAAAACAAAGTTACCTATGCAGAATTATTTACAAAAACCCTGTACAAACATGTAAATGACTTCACTGAGGCTGCCATACCTACCAGAAACAAGCCCAGATCTAACATCAAAAACAAACTACAATGGTTGAAGCCTTACCTTAACAGGCTATATAACACACAAACAAAGTCATGGTCAAAATCAGAAAGAGCAGCTCTTAAAGAGACAAAAGCTCTCTGATTCAACTAAACAAGAAACTAAGAAGTCTAATAAAGTCCAACAAGGCCAGTTTACGAGGTCAGGTACCCATCCAGGCTAAGGAGGATTACAAGGCATTCTTCACCTATGTCAGGAACCTTAAAGGTAATACTCAACAATGTAAAAAACTGGTGAGAAATGGCACAACCTCCACTGACCAGAGTGAAATAGTGAATCTACTGGCTGATAATTCAGTTAAGGAGTTTTAAAAAAATGATTGCTTGTGTCATAGGCAAACTTACATTTATATAAAAGTAATCAAACCATATTAACGAGTTCACATTTACAAACATTATACATCAAATATATTGTTATATATCTTATAATCTAAGGAACATTACATAAATTATTCAATTTCTGTCTCCTCTTAAATCTCATTCCTCCTCCAAAACATTTTTGTGCAAACAAGTTCCATTTTTATGTAATTTACTTTTCTGTTATTTTCTCTCTCTTACAATATCAATTACTTCAAGTATAGCTGGTTTAGGTTTTGACTTCTATTTTCTAGTAACTGCTTTTTTGGCAGCAACCAGAATTAAACTTAACAATGCCTTACTATGTCGAGGCAATTCAGATCTTGTATCCCAGCTCAAACAATCCATTTCCTTAGTTACACTCATCCCTGAGAGAGTCCTCAGTAGGGAATGTTCTAGTCTGTCAACTCATTACACTCCCAAAACATATATTCAGTTACTTCTTTCTTCCCCATCACACCTACATTTGCCATCTACTAGAGGAAAACTTCTTTGGAGTCTGCTTGGAGTATGAAAGTATCTATGCACACACTTCCAGGCAAAAAGTCTAAATCTTCCAGACTTAGTTGTGCATTTGGGAGCCATATACATCCTCCTATCAATTCTTTGTAAACTGCATATCTCATCTCTCTTTCAAATCTTTCCTGACCTCTTCTGACTGATTCCTACAGTTATAGTGCAATGTTTTAAATACCTTACTATCCATTTTTTACCAGCAGCTTCTGTTCTATATTTAGTTACAAACTCAACCAGTGCAGGCCTTGCATCTAGTATTCTCATACCCCTTTTTCTTTGTCTATACTCAGATATCAATCCCTGACAGAGAAGGCAATCACTACCTGCAATCCAAAGGTGGTCTTTGCTTCATCCCATCCTATTACCTTTCCTTCTCTAATTATTTGTTCTCAACACCTTGGTTCCATTGCCAGCTTCCTCCAGTAAATTCCATCTCCCTCTTCTTTAGCCTCTGTATCCCCAATTGCTGTCACACCTATCAGCAGAATAGTCTTTCTTCATTCCTGTGTTGATGGTTCCTAGTATACTTTCTAGTTTATAAATAAAATATTCTGTATGACTGTTCTCCTTAAGATTATGCACCCAAAATTCCATTCCTTCCTTGAGTTAGCCCTCTGCTTCATCATTATCCCTTTCCACTTTGAATTGTAACTTTCTGCTAGCGTTATATGCAAGTCTTAACTATATAGCTATAAAATATCACTTCAAATAATGTAATCCTAAACCTCCTTGTTCTGTTGGGAGAATCAACTTATCCCACGTGACCCTTGCCCTTTCCCCTCCCAAATAAAATCCTTCAACTCTTTATTAATTACTGTCCACCACTTCGCCTATGGTTGATAAAAATATGCCTGATCTGTGTATAAAACTAAAGGGCCTAAATATGTTTACAACCTGTATCTTGGTGTCCATATCCAGTGGCAAGAGCTTCCAAGCTTTTCAGTTTTTGAATTCTTTTCTTTAGTATCTTCTCACATAGCCTCACCTGCCAGAATCCTTTTTAATCCATACTCCTAAATACTTCATTTTACAATGCATAAATATGGGTATTACTGAAACAATTCATATGTGAGTACACAGTTTACAGCTCTAGCATTTGTTCTACCTGCATTAATTTATATCCTGAAAAATCCCAGAACTGTCTCAGAATATTTCACATCACCGAGATGCCCTTTTCTGGTTCCGTCAGGTACAAAACACTATCATCTACAAATAAAGCCAACTTTTCTTGGACACCATAACAATTACATCCTTGAATTTCTAAGTCACTTATTTTCTTTGACAGTGGTTCTAAATATAACACAAATATCAAGGTGGAAAGAGGACATCCCCTGCTTGGTTCCTCTTTTCCGATGCAAGTTATAAGAAAAGAACCCTCCCCACTTTGACTTTTGCCTCCAATCCCTCAAACATCCTTCTAATTAACCCGATTAATGTATCAGGAAATGCAAATGTTTCCACTGCTCTACTCAGAATCCCAGCTTACTCAGTCAAATGCTTTCTCTGCATCAAGACTCACCAATAACAGCAGTACTTTCTTAAATTCTACTTCCCCCTGGGACATCATTGTTCTATTAATGTTGTCAAATTTCTGCCTCCCCTCTACAAAACCACACTGGTCCAGATCTATCAGTTTTGGCATTACCTTTGCCATTCTTTTAGTCATTAAAGACAAACACTTTATAATCATGGATTATAATTGAAATGGACCTATATGAAGCTGGATTAGGTGGGTCTTTATTGCCTTTAGGTATTACAGCCACCACAACTTTTTTCCAGGACGTTGGGGTTTCCCTTCCTTTTAAAATACTGTTAAACAAATTCTTCCAGATATTTAAAACTTTCTTCCCTCAACGTCAAAAGGAATTCTACCCATTCTGACACACTTTCCTGCAGCTTGATTACACATATCACTGTTTCTACCTCATCTATGGTCATTTTTCTTTTTTTTTTTCTGGCTCCCTAAGTTTGGCAATGACCCTTGCTACTTTCTGCTGCCTAAGTCACTGTGCCAAAAGTGTTTGCGCTCTGGAGTTCTCAAAAGCAGTTAACAGCAATCTTTCTAAAACCATGCATATTTTCCAGGTACTCCCTTATTTTCACTTTAGCACTCTATAACTGCACTTCCTCTTGATTTGAGAGATTACCCTTACTTTGCAATACATCAACATTTGTCATTCCATGTAAATAAGTCTTACTACTTCTTCTTAACCAGATTTTTTTAATTTCAACCCCATTTTTAAACTCAACTTTCATTTTATCCCACTCACTAGCTATAACTCCAAGAATAATTTCTATCTTCTCTAATTCCTGGATAACTTCCACTACCCATTCCTCTTTTTAACAGGTATGTGTGGAAGTGCCAATGTCTCAACTTTACTTCATAATCCTGCAGTTTTTATCTTAATAACTATTGATGCCCAATCTGAAATACTTATTGGATGTGTATCCAAGTTCTCAATTAAATGGATGTGTTCTAGTGAAATATTTCTACCAAGTCTAGCCCAGTAATTGCACTTTGAGGAATAATACATAAATTCTCTGCTAGTTCCTGCTACCAAATGTGAGTCTTTAATAACAAATATGCTCATACATTTCTACAGAAATCTACCCTCTTTTGTTTCATTTGCCCTTCTATGCCCCCAGATATAACCTCATTGTTATAAATCAAATTTCAGTCCTCATCTATAAGTAATATTCCCTGCTAAAGTCTGATTATTTATCCCAATTTTTAAGCTCCAACATAACAGTTTTAGGAAGAATTTAAATGCATACAGTGTAATCCTTATCCCTTGCCAGTATCCCTTTATTATTACAAATCTGCCATTATTATCCTTTTCCTCTTCTATCACTATTGGAGCTCCTCCAGCAATTAATACAAGTACTATTATTTTCCTTTATCCTTGATATTCTGCAGAATATCCATCCCGAAATACTTTATCAAATTCACATGTTCAGTTATTTCTAAATGCATCTCCTGCAGCACTATATGCACTCTTTCCTTTTTGTCTATGTCTGTGAGACCATTCACATTCCAAGATAATTTGGAAAATACTGACATTATAACAATAAAACATTATTCCCACCTATTATATATGGCAGCTTTTTAAATTTTTAATTCCAACTTTTGTGATACATGCAACCATTAATGTTTAGCAAGTTAATCCTTATACAGTTTTTATTTTCTCATCAGCAGGATTGGAGTCTATATTCCATTTTACAAGACTTTTTATTTTAATAAAAACCCTCAAACAAAAAAAAAACAAACACACCCCAAGAACACTGCCAGAACCTATAAACTTAGTAAAAACACATGCATAACTATGTACAAATAATGAAGTTTAACCCTCCTAAAAGAAACATTTGTGCCAAATAGAAAGTTGCTAGCACAGGTCCTAGTTATCCTGAAACTGTAGTTATCCATGCTAAGACACATGTTACTGCCTGTACTTCTACTTACACTGACTGGGGCCAGCTCTTTTTTTTAACTTTTATTCCCCCTAACCCAAATGTGAAAACTACTTGCATACTTTCATAAATCACTAAGCTTTAGCCTTGAAGAAACCAGTGCTCAGCTTGCCTCCATGGAAAAGTAAGAGGAAAAAAAGAAAACTATAACCCTTTGTTGCAGCCTGAAAGACAAGCTGAAACATCTATTGCTAAAAAAAAAAAAAACATTATATTCGGTCTCGTATTTGTTTCTAATTAAAATTTATTATATTAAGCAAAGGGTCTTAAGCCAGACATTCACCTATGGAAAAGGTAAGAGAAAACATATTAGCTCTACATATATAATATGATCTGTGTATCTTTGCACCCCACATCCTACCTCAACAACTCAAGATTGCAGCCTATTAACTTAATCATGCTTTTGTCTAGCTTTTCTTCTTTTTTTCTTTCCTGTAATGCCTATATTTCTAAATCCCAAAAAAGAAGACAGAAGAGAAAGAAAAAGGCACCGGTTTACTTTAACTTTATCAAATGCAACAACATAAAATACTTTCCTATAATTTATGCATTTTTTATTGTGAAACACTTCACAGAAATACTGTTAAGAAAATAAATTGTTTTACTTAGTTATATTTTTCTTTTCTCCTCCCCTCCACTCACAGTCCTTATAAACATTAATGGCATGAAGTGAGGCAAATGCATTCCACCCATCTTGGCTGGGTGGAGGACCTTTATCCCTGCCTGGCTTCCAGTCTTAACCTCTCCAGTCCCTCCTCTGTGGCCATTTTCATTCACCTACATTTGTTAAAACTGTTTTGTAACAGCCCGTGAAAAGCTTTTTAAAACTGAAAATGATAGAGCAGTTACACAGTCTGTCCAGTCTTACGCTTTTCCTCCCTTTTCTGTTTAGAACTTCCTGAATAAAAAAGACCACAAAACAGTGTACTATGTAAACTTTAAAATAACAAAAATGCTGCACCAAAAGTCCCAGCCAAACATTTATTCACCACAGTTTAGTACTTCCTGTGATGGAGTTCTAGTTTAAAGGCACATTCAGTAGCTAACCTTTGACATCCCCAAACAAGGGATGAATCCTTAGCGATACATGCCATATGATGACAGAGTCCGAGAAAGCCTCCCTACCAGACAGGAATCTTGCTGTAACCACATTTAAAAGTGTGCTTATTAACTTTCACTGTGATCTGCAATTGCTTGAAATGGTACTTCATAAGGGCTGCATTCACCTCATGCACATATTCCATTTACTTTAGAATGTCTCAGTGATACTAGAGCATATGGGTTTGACAATTAACAGCTTATTTCATTAAAGTGGCAGAAATAAACTTCTTGATAAATATTTTCATGTTACAACTTTTTGTAGTTAGTAAGCTATTGTTAGCAGAGTCCAGTTCTAGCCTTCTGGCAATATCAAATGAAAATATGGCAGGACTGGCATAAATATTTCAATTCCTCTTCCATCGCTCTCAACCTACCATCACCAGAATGTTGAACAGTACCTTACATAACATGGAACAAATGGCAAAATGTACTAACTGCTTCAAACAAGGAAACTCACGGGATAGTTAAAATGTGTTGCGTTTTACTTATAAAAAGTTATTTTGATGAATTAATATGCTTCTTTACTATTTACCATGGATATCAGTTAAAAAAGATCTTAACAGTGAACGAGTAAAAGTCCTTTTCAATGTGCAACAATGAAGAACATGAGCTTTTAAGACTCAAAATAAGGAACACTTCTCATAATGAGGTACACTAGTGCGGTATGTCCTCTTCTGCCTGGTTGCCAACATTTGTACTATCTGAGTAATGGTGACTACAAGCCATGTCTAGTAAAACACTCAAAGATATGCATAAATGCATATATAACTGGAGGAATGGCAGTAGGCTTGAGAACCTCAATCCCAGAAAAGTCTACACAACTCTTAACACAAGTCTGACAGCTCCTTGGGAAAGATAAAGTACAGTTTTGTACCTACCATAAATGTAGATGTTCGAGTGTCTTCACTGCTGCAGTCATTACACTTGGGTTATCCTGCCATCAGGTGGTCCCGCAGTTGGCCAGAGTTTCAAAGTCTTGGTCCAGCATCTGTTGCTGTCGCTTCTTCCCTGACGTCAGTGCGCCAGGGGTATATAAAATGCAGCCAACTCCATTTTCTTCTGTTTTTCTTGCCCCAGATGTCAGGTGCCCCCAAACAGGTAGGCAATACATATTGCTAATAAACTATACAACAAGGTAAAACAAAACCTTCAGCTACCAGCAAATACACCACATAGGTAGTATAGGGTAGAGAGGTATAGATTAGTTCCAACTAAGAAAGCAGGGATGGCGGGGTGGGTAACCAGGACTGCAGCAGTGAAGACACTCGAACATCTACATTTATGGTAGGTACAAAACTGTACTATGTTCATCGTGTTTCAATGCTGCAGTCATTACACTTGGGTTGAATCCCAAAGCTGTGTTAAGGTGGCTGGCTTTATAGAGGATTTGGGGTGGCTAAGAGGCCCTGCAGCACTGCAGTGGCAAAGCCAGCTCTGGATCTGGAATAAAGAGGCAAGTGGTAATGCTTGGTAAAGGTGTGCACTGAACTCCAAGTTGCAGCTTCCAAGATATCTTTGGTAGGTACCCCTCTAAGGTAGGCAGTTGAAGTGGCTGTTGCCCTGGTGGAATGTGGCCTAATATTACTAAGTACAGGTTTCCCATGGTGTGTGTAGCAGAACCGGATACAGTGTCCTATCCACTTTGAAATGGTCTGCTTTGAAATAGCCTTACCCTGTGATCCTGCAGCATATGCTACAAACAATTGCTCAGTTTTTCTGAAAGCTTTTGTTTTATCCAAGAAGAAACGTAATTGCCTGTGTATGTTCAAGGAATGCAGAAGTCTCTCCCCTTTATTCTGGGGATTTGGATAAAAAGTTGGCAAGTGAATAGTTTGGTTAAGAGCCACACTGGATACCACCTTAGGCATAAATGAAGGGTTTGTTTGTAAAGAAACCCTGTCTTGGTGAAAAATGATGAAAGGCTCCACTGCCATTAGTGCCTGTAACTCTGAGACTCTTCGTGCTGAGGTTATTGCCAGAAGCAGAGCAGTTTTCCATGATACATATTTTAATTCTGCTGAACTGGCTGGCTCAAAAGGAGGTAAGGTTAGTTTTTCCAAGACAAAATTGAGGTCCCAAGTTGGTGTTGGAGCTCTCTGGGGCGGTCTTATGTTTTTAGCCCCTCTGAGGTACTGTTTTAGCAATGGATGAGAGAAAATAGGAGGATCTGTGCTGTAATGAGCCGAGATGGCAGAGGCGTGGATCTTAATGGATGCATCTCAGTTAAGTATTGTAATATCTGAGGAATAAAGCTTTGAGCCTGGTTCCAGGCACAGAATCTCTTACACTTGTCTGCATAAGATTCCCTGGTGCTAGGCCTCCTGGCCTCCAAAATGACATCCATAACAGCTTTAGAGAGAGGTGTTGTCTGCTTGACTAATGAATCTGCCATGCAGCCAGGCTTAAGGTTTTGAGCAGACTGTGCAGGATCTGATTGTTTTGTTGAGTCAGAAGGTGCGGAGTTTGAGGTAAAATCCATGGTGGGCCTAGAGCTAAGTTCTTTAAGATTGGGTACCAGTGCTGGCGTGGCCAGTCTGGGGCAATCAGGATCATCTGTGTTTTTCTTGTCTGGCTTTTAGGAGTACCTTTGAAAGGAGAGGCAGTGGTGGGAAGGCATAAACTTTTAGGCTTTTCCAGCTGAACGAGAGAGCATCCACCTTCCATGCTTGTGTGTGATAATTCCTTGTGCAGAATTTTTGTAGTTGGCAATTCTTTGGGGATACAAAGAGATCTATGTCTGGGCATCCCCATTTCTGTGTTATCATACTGAATACTTGTGGATTTAATTTCCACTCGTGAGGATCCATGATGTTTCTGCTTAATTTTTCTTTCCTGGCAGGAATTGTGCTTGCAGATGAATTTGATAGGCTAGAGCTGTGTCCCACAAGGTCATGACTTGTCTGCATAGGGGATAAGAATGAGTGCCCCCTTGCTCGTTCATGTACCACATAACTGTGGTGTTGTCTGTCTTTAGTAATAGTTGTCCTGGATGCAGAAGGTCCTTGAAAGCTGTTAGGGCATTTTGTACAGCCAACATCTCTTTTTGATTGATGTGAAGATGCATTTGGTCTGCGGTCCACTTGCCCTGAATACATTTTCCTGCCATGTGTGCTCCCCAGGCGTAATCCGAAGCATCTGTTGTTAGTGTCTGCCTGGCTGTGGGTAGAGTGAAAGGCTGTCCCTTGTTGAGGTGACATGCCTGTGCCCAACATCGAAACTCCTGTTGCAGGCAGGGAATTAGTGGTATTACTGTTTCCAAACTTTGACAGTGTTGAGTCCACACACTTTAGGTACCATTGTAATTTCCTCATATGCAGTCTGGCATATGGAATTAGTAGTATGCAGGATGCCATGAATCCCAAGGCCTAAAGAATTTTTCTAGCAGGGAGTTGGGTCTTTGTTGCCATCAATTGAAAGTACTGAGTCAGTTGTCTTTGCTTGTCTGGTGTGAGATAAGCTATCTGGGCCGTATTATTTAAGCTGGCAACCAGGAATATGATCTCTTGTGAGGGCACTAGTTTTGACTTCTTTTCGTTTACTGTGTACCCTAGGCAAATTAGCAACCTTTTTACAAACGTGAGATGCTTTAGGAGAATGTCCTTGCTCTCTGCTTGAATAAGGCAGTCATCCAGGTATGGATATATTTGAATTCCTTTTTGTCTGCAAAATGCAATTACTGGTGCCAGGCACTTTGTGAAGACCCTGGGCGCAGTAGATAAGCCAAAGGGCAGTGCAGAGAATTGGTAATGCATTGAACCAGCTATGAATCTGAGGTATCTCCTGCAATTATGTCTGATAGGGACATGCAGGTATGCCTCTTTGAGGTCCAAAGTAACAAGCCAAGCCTTCTTGCCCAGCATGGGAAGAAGCTGCTGTAGTGTCAACATTTTGAATTTTGGAACATTCAGGTAAGTATTTAGAGTAGAAAGGTCTAGTATGGGTCTCCAGGCTTTGTCCTTTCTGGGTACCAGAAAATGTCTTGAGTAAAATCCTTGTCCTTGTTCCTGTTGTGGTACTTTTTGAATAGCTCTCATGTCCATGAGGGCTGTAATTTGTTTTTGTGCCTCTGCCCATTGATTTTGTGGCAGGTCTGGCATTCTTTTGGCCTTGGTAGTGTGTGAAAGTGGAACCTGTAACCCTGAGACACAATATTCAGAACCTATTTGTCTTGGGTGATTATATGCCAATTTTGAGAAAAAAGTGCAAGTTCTCCCCCTAAGGGAGCTGCCAAAAGGTAAGTGCTTGGCATTCAAACGGGGAAGTCATTGGGACTGTTTCCTGTAAGGTTGTGACTTGTTCTCACCTCCTTTTGGGGTTGGTGCACCCCACTGTCGTGGTCTATATGAACCTTGGGGCTGAGATCAGCCTCTTGGGCTTCTGTATCTGCCTCTTTGTGGTCTGTCTGACACTGGAAAGGACCAATTCTTTGAAGGCCAATTTCTGCTAAATCTAGGTGGTTGTACCTGTAAGAAATCCTTCACCGTTTGCATAGATTTTGCCTTATCCGCCATTTTCTTTAATACCTCTTCTGCCTTAACACCAAATAAAATATCCTGCTGTAAAGGAGCATCCAATAATTTAGCCTTAACATGATCAGGTAAACCTTGTTCTTTTAACCAAGCATGCCTTCAAATCACAGATCCTGTAACTGCTGCTCTACAAGAAGCCTCTAATGAATCAAAACCACATTGCAGAGTATGTTTGCCCACTTGTTCAGCTGCATGCAATAACTCCTGCATTTCCTTATAGTCAGGTTATTCTGAACTTGTAATCATTTTCTGCTTTAACACAGACATTAAATATTGTTGATATTTAAGCATGTGAAACTGGAAATTTAAAGCTCTCACTGCTAAAGTTGCAGAAGTGTAAACTTTCTTCCCCCATCTGTCTAATGCTCTAGAATCCCTGTCAGAGGGAACAGGATTCTTAGCCGTGGAAGCCTTTACCCCTTTGGGACCCTGGGAAATAGTTTCTGGGTCAGCAAAAGGGTTTTTATAAAGAAATTTGTGTGAGTCAATGACTCTGTAGTACCTGTCTGGCTTGACTGGAGCAGGGGGCAAAGAATCAGGATTTAAACTGGATTCAGAGAACACATCATTCACAATATCTAACACTGGCGAATAGCAAGGGGTCTGTGCTGAGGTAATAAAAGAAAATCTCTGAGCCTTTTCTTGGATTCTGAATAATCCTGGCCCTCCCAATGGAAATGCTCCCGCATGGTAAGTAAAGTTTTCCCAAAAGAATAATCCTCTGGAGGAGAGGCTGAAGGAATTGATTCTTCAGCATCAGTGTCCTCATAGGGGGTAAAGAGTATCCCTGGTCTGAAGAGGAATCAGAGTAAATGGAAACCTGGTCAGAGGAATCATAGTCTGTATCCTGCCTAGGCCTTTTATGAGGAGGGGGATGGGTACCCCTAATCAGAGTAATTAAGTCTTCGGCCATTTTGATCATCTGTTTTTTAGGCATGGAGGCCTGTCCAGGTGAATGCTGTACTTGCTTCTTTGTCTTTAATGGAGTTTTAGACTTGGCTGTAGTTTTTATGGTAATCTGTGAAGGTCTGAAAACACCCTCAGAAGCCGATGCCTGCTCAGCGGCTCCGGACCCATCTGAAGGGTTAGTTTCCGTAGGCCCAACACCTTGAGTATCCAGAGGCCTAGACATCTCCATGTGGGAGTCGGAGGCGGCCTGTGGCTCTGAGGTAGTGGGTGTCAGGGGCTGCGAACCGGCGACTGGCCTAGAAGAGGCTTCATCATCAGTTTTGGGCCTCGGATGCCTGTCCTTATCCTTGTCTTTGCGTTTTTTGTGTATTCCGGTCGTCGGTTGCTCCAACGGCATGGTATAATTAAACCTTCGCCCAAAGTAATGGCGAGCAAAATCAAACCGACGTTTAATAGTGCGTTTGTTAAATCTAGCACAAAATCGACGACTAGTGATGTCGTGGTCTGGGCCTAGGCATGGAATACAGTAAGAATGAAAATCCTTATGAGGTATTTGCTTCCCACAAGAAATACAATTACTAACTTTTACTGACATCGGTCTGAGGCAAGAAAAAGTTTCCCCAACGGGGTACTTAGCTTTATTGAAGACTTTGGTTATGAAAATTCGAATTGAAAATCTCAGGAGTCGGCCGACCGGCACTTGCGAACTGCTTTTGCTTCGGGCACCGCGCGGCAAGAAAGACTGAAGAAAATGGCGTCGGCTGCATCTTATATACCCCTGGCGCACTGACGTCAGGGAAGAAGCGACAGCAACCGATGCCGGACCAAGACTTTGGAACTCTGGCCGACTGCGGGACCGCCTGATGGCAGGATAACCCAAGTGTAATGACTGCAGCAGTGAAACACGATGAACATCTTTCCTTTCCCAATTAAAGTCAACCCTCGTTAAAAATATTACTTCTTTTGAAGGAGACATTCTCAGGGGAAAAGGAGTTTATAAACAAAGATTTACAGTCACTGGTATTGTCACTTGTACCATAACAAAGTGGTGACTGAATTTGAAGAGACCAAAGGCTAACTATGTGAAGCAATGGTCCTTGCAAGTTGATTAACACAGAACCAAAATAAGATGCTATATAAACTCAAGTCCTCTTTGCCTATACATGAAGTGCAGTGAAAATTCAGAGGAAGATTCTTCTCTTCATTTGATTGCCTAATAGTATAACCACTTTACAAAAGCACGAGTGAAGCAAAGCATTAACACAAAAAAATGGCTGCAAGACTGAAGAATTACATAGTGCACGTGAACTCTGAATAACTAAAAAAAAAAAAAATAAAATAAAAATAATTTACAAAACACTGGCATCACTGTGGCAATTATAAAATGCTGCAACTACAAGCATAAAAACATAATACCTTATATATATATATATATATATATATGTATATATATATATATATATATATTATATAAAGAGAGAGAGAGATATATATAGGCCTACTGAATTAAATCTAAAGACACAAATGTCAACATTCAAAACATCAAAAACATGAACAACAAGCTACTATGCATCTGCCAAGCAATAACCACGGCGCATTCAAAACTTAAAGTAAAAATTTAATTTTTGCAGTCGGTCAAGCCACCTGTTACCAACCACCCCCTGCTAATTATACGTACAAATGCTGAGCTCACCCAATATCACGGAAAGGGCATATTTGTCAACCCAGAGATTTGTGCAATCTCACAACTGTCTGCTATCTGTTTAGCTGACTAAATTTTGTTGATTCAACAGAATTCGACTAAAGAGAGTTTCAATTAAATTCAGTACACCCATAGATATATATATATACATATACACACGCACGCACACACACACGGATTCACTTCAGAAGCCTGAATGATCACAAGCCTGAATTGCATAAGCCGGAAGACAAAAAGCCTGAAATTTCATAAGCCTGAAAACTCAAAAGCCTGAATCCCATAAGACTGAAAACAGAAAGGATACAAATACTGACTGAAGACAACACAAAATAGATTACATTCCACCAAATATAAGCAGGGGGGCAAGCCCCCCTGTGCCCCACATACCCCCTGCTATATATACTACACTAAACTAAAGTGCAATCTCGGAGTTGATATATTTAATCAACAGGGGGTGTGGAGGGCGCAGACTACCACATGGGGGTGCTGGGGGGCTTGCCCCCCCTACCCATACTTGGTGAAAACTGCTATCCTTTGTCTTGTATGTGTTTTTGTGTGTCATTTGTTGTGTTCTGTATATTTTCAGTCTTATGGGATTCAGGCTTATGAAATTTCAGGCTTTTGGTCTTCTAGATATATATATATATATATATATATGCATACATATACATTTGGCAGGGTAATCCATCTGCGAGTTGTATTTCATTTTTTTTTTTTTTTTTAAACTTGAAATGCCACTTGAAATCTGTAGCCTGCTATAGGTCCCCAGCCATGTCCCAGGATTCACAGTCCACACTCCTAAGCACCCTGGAGAATATTAGGGTCCAACCTAACACTCTCATACTGGGCGACTTCAACTACCCCTCCATTAAATGGGAAAACTACTCATGTACCAATACACTTGGCTAATGCTTTCTGGAATTCATTAATTCCACTGCCCTGGACCAACTCATTCTTACCCCCACTAGAAGTAGCAACATCCTTGACCTGGTCATTACTAACATGGGCGACCGCTGCTCTACACCAATAGTCAACTCCTCCCTGGTTAGGTCCGATCACAAGCTAATCACCTTGGAAATCCTCATCCCTCCCACCCCCCCCAACCCCCAACAAAGGTAACCATGAAAAACTTCTCCAAAGCTAACTTTGGGCTCCTAAAAACAGAGGTGGCTAAACTTCACGGCACCCATGTAAATGGAGAATAGTTGCATGACCGCTGTATCATACACAAATGCATGGATCTCGCCATACCCAACAGAACTAAGACTCTCCTCAAAAAAAAGGAGATCTGGTGGTGCCCTGCCATAAACAAACTCTACAACAGAAGGAGGAAACTGATGCAGAATAAGGTGAAGTCCCAAGACTGGAAAAACTCCATCAGTCTCGCACAAGGTTGAGATCCCTCATCAAATCCTCTAAAGCTGGCTATGAAATCAGAACTGCAGCAGATAGTAAAAGACAACCACAAGACCTTCTATAGTTATGTAAAGAATCTCCTTGGCAATACCCAGATTTGGGCTGAGCTACTGCACAATGGTATCTTCTATACCAAGCCAACAGATATTGCAAATATACTGGCGAACAGATTCAGTGCTAACTTTACCCCCCCACCACCACCACCACCACCAAAGGGCCAATCACACCACCAGTAGATTTGCCAGGAACCCAGTATTACTGCTGCACAGGTTAAAACAGCAATGTCCAAGGCCAAGAAATAGAAGTTATGTCCTTACCATAACGTTCCATGTGGAGTGTTCATCTCGCCTTTGTTCTTACACATGGGTTCGGAGCCGATCCTCGGCTCCGTGTCGGCCGCTTGCAAGCTCTGCATCGAGAAGAAGCTCGAGACAACCTAATACCCACAATCCCCCTCTGCCTTTACCTCAGATCTAGTTTGCAAGCAAACCAGTAGTCAGAGAGAGCACACTCATGCCAATATCCCATATGCACAGAAACTAAGAGTCTATATATATATATACATATACACACATATATATACATGTCAACTATATATACAACAACTGCAATGCAGAAGCATAATGCCCCAGACCAGGCACCAAACTGAACGTTCTTCCTAAGGGCGGGAGGGTGGGAATGTAAGAACAAAGGCGAGATGAACACTCCACATGGAACGTTATGGTAAGGACATAACTTCTATATGTGATAGTGTTCAATCTCGCCGTTTGTTCTTACACATGGGTAGCGTCCCTAGCTCCTTGTTCCTGAGGAACTCACGGAAGGACGTTCTTGAGCACAGTGGAACCAAAGGTTGCCCTGTTCCTAGAAACTTTGTCTACCTTATAATGAGAAATGAATGTATGTGGCTTAGACCAAGTAGCAGCCGCACAAATAGCGTCTAGTGGTAGGCGGCTGCATGAGCCAGGGATGTAGACACTGACCTTGTGGAATGTCCTTTGGGTTTGTGCAAAAGAGTTTGATTTGAAGAATCATAGACATAGATGATACAATCAGTTAACCACTTAGAAAGAGTTCTTTTGGTAACCGGTACTCCTTTCCTGTTATCAGCAAAGGCTACAAAAAGTTGATCAGATTTTCTGTGATCTTTTGTTCTATCCAAGTAAAACCTTAGCTGTCTGTGAACATCTAATTTGTGCAACATATACTCCATTTTATTGGAGTGATTCTTGAAGAAAGTGGGTAATTCAATGGACTGATTAATATTATTAATAGAACAAACTTTAGGAAGGAAGGATGAATTAGTGCTAAGAGAAACTCTGTCAGAGTGAAAGATCAAATAAGGGTGCTTAATGGAGAGAGCTTGAAGTTCAGATACTGCCTAGCGGATGTAATGGCTACCAAAAAGAGAGTCTTCCATGACAAAAATTTCAATGGGCAAGAGGAGGCTGGTTCAAAGGGGGCAGCATTAACTTAGATAACAATAAGTTTAGACTCCAAGGTGACGAGGAGATCTAATTGGTGGTCTAATATGAAAAGCCCTTTAAAAGGCTTTACAAACTCTGTGGGCCATAACAGGAGCCCCACATTCTTCCACATGGAAATTAGAAATGGCAGCCAATTGAACTCTTAATGTGGCAGGAGAAGCACCCTGATGGAACAATTCTGTTAAAAACTCTAACATTTTATTCAAAGGAGCTATGACAGGGTCCACTTGCTGTGTATTAGCCCAGAATACAAAGCGCTTCCATTTACTAGTATATGTTTTAGTAGTGGAAGCTTTATGAGAAGCCACTAAAATATTCTGAACTGCAGGCGAAAGAAGATCAGACCTGGCTAAGTTGGGAATTGGAGCAGCCAAGCTGCTAGATGGAGGGAGAAGAGCGAGGGTGGGGAGCCCCTGACGAGTGAGTCAATAGATCTGGCTCTGGGTCCAGGATCCAGGGTCCCCGAATGCAGTGTGTCATGAGGAAGGGAAACCAAATTTGACGAGGCCAGAATGGGGCAATGAGGATTATTGTCCTGTGTAGGTTTTGGCTTTCTGGAGAAACTTTGATATCAGGGGAAGGAGGAAATGCGCACAGGAGTCCCGGGGCCAATCGTGAATCAGTGCGTCCCTGGGGACTTCCCTGGAGGGGTAATAGGGCAAAGTAGCTCCTGCATTTGGCGTTCATTGGAGACGCAAACAGATCGCAGGAAGGTTGGCCCCACGTGCGAAAAATCTTTTTCGCAACTGACTGTTTTAGGGACCACTCATGCGGTAACAGTATTGCTCTGCTCAGCCTGTCGGCTATGATGTTGGATGACCCCGGGATGTGCGTTGCTATCAGAAAGCGACCCGTGGACTCCGCCCATTGCCAGATTCTCATGGCCTCTCTGCATAGCTGATAGGACTTGGTTCCCCCTTGCTTGTTTATGTACCAGACTACCGACATGTTGTCCGTCTGAACTGCAAAAGTTCCCAGAGGAAGAAGGGGAGCAAAGTGTTGCAACGCTAGAAACACTGCCCTCAACTCTAGAACATTGATGTGCAGATTGTACTCTAAATTGGTCCATTCGCCTTGGACTGTCTGTCCCTGAAAGATGCCCCCCCACCCTATCAGGGAAGCATCCGTGGTCACCGTAACTGTAGTGGGTAGCACAAATGGTCTCCCCTTGGAAAGGTTGCACGCCTGAAGCCACCAGTTTAGGTGTGTTTTGCATGTGTTCGTTATAAGAATCTCGTGTGTTAGAGGTAGTTGTTGGAACGACCATTGTGCAAACAGTAGCCATTGTAGGACTCTCATGTGCAGTCTTCCCAAGGGTATTGCAATAAGAGAAGCTGACATGAGTCCCAAAACCTTCAGTACTAGTTTTGCTGGGGATTTCCTGGACAAGAAGACGATGTGAGTCTGAAGTGAAAGTATCCTTTCTGGAGGAAGTCTTAGAATTAACTGATGTGTATTTAATTCCGCTCCTATGAATAAGATACTCTGTGATGGCTGTAGTAAGGATTTTCCAAAGTTTACGGAAATTCCTAGGTGAATACACAGTTGAAGAGTATAGTCTCTGGCCTGTACTAGTTGACGCTGGGTGGTGGCAGAAAGGAGCCAGTCGTCCAGATACGGAAACACCTGGAATCCTTGGCGTCTCAAGTGAGACGCTACCACTGCCATGCATTTGGTGAAGACCCTGGGGCTGAGGTCAGACCAAAGGGCAGGGCTCGAAACTGAAAGTGACTGGCACCCAGCCGAAGCGCAAATGATCTCTGGATGCCCTGGCCATTTTGATGTGGTAGTATGCATCCTTCAGATCTATTGAGCACATCCAGT
This sequence comes from Protopterus annectens, assembly GCF_019279795.1. NCBI lineage: Eukaryota > Metazoa > Chordata > Ceratodontiformes > Protopteridae > Protopterus > Protopterus annectens. The sequence continues at coordinate 381,060,644 of NC_056739.1, read as the reverse complement.
CGTCCTTCTGTAAGAATGGAAGGATCGATTGAAGCGTGACCATTCGAACTTTTCTTTCTTGACGAAGGCATTGAGGTCGCTTAGGTCCAGAATGGGCCTCCAGTCCCCTGTTTTCTTTGGAACTAAAAAGAACCTTGAGTAAGTCCCGAATCCTTTCTGGTCCGCTGGGACTGGTTGGATGACTCTTTTTCTAGCAGCTTTGAAATTTCTATAGCTGCTGGCTCTAGATGGGCGGTACATCTGGGAGACTTTTCTTTGGAATGGGATGGGAAAGAAATGGTATATTGTAACCTCTGGTAACCACGCTTTTTACCCACTTGTCTGTAGTTATGTTTTGCCAGGCCTGAGGGTATAAAGCTAAGCAACCCCGACTGCCTCCAGAGCAGGACAGTCGGGCCTCCTTCTCAGGAGTGCTGGAAAGGTTTACCAGGAGTGTATCCCTGTCACCTTGATTCTGCAGACCCCTCTGCCGCCAGGGCGTCTTCCACCTCTGCCCTCCTCTGCCTCTAGAAGAGGCATCACCCTGTGTGCCTGGGAAAGATCCTTGGGGTTTTGAAACCACATTTTTCCACCACGCTGCCCTTTGGGGTACGGTCTGGTTGGGTGGAAAACGGACTCCGACAGCAGACAGAGTCTTTCCCTCCTGCTCACACCGGTAAGGGTCTCCTTTACTTTGGGGCCAAAAGAGTGGCACCGTCAAATGGGGCGTTAGTAAAGGAAGACTTGAAGGCTTCATAAAATGAACATAAGCGCATCCAGGATTGTCTGCGAAGAGCAATCGCTGAAGCTGCTGCCCTACTCGAACCTTCGGCTGCGTAAGAGATCAGCCTCATGGACGAGTTCACAATGGATGTAAGGGTATTAAGCTGCGCTGTCACTTTCTCTGAGACAGCAGCATCTGTAGTACCCTGGAGGGTATCTCCCAACTCTTTGACTAGATCCCTCTGTAGTCGTGTAAAGTGGGTCAAATAGTTCAGGGATCGCATGGAAAAAGCCGCTGAACTAAAATGCGCTTCCCATACCTGTCCATAGTCCTAGAATCTTTATTAGGGGATGGACAGATGAGGAAGATTCCGACATCTCCTTTTTCGTGGCGCTGCCACCACCATAGGCCAACTGGAACTCCTTTGTCAAGTAAGTTTTGTCCTGGGGTGCAGTGATATACTTATTGGGCTTCCTAGGGACTGGTTCCACTGTGTCAGGAGCCTCCCACGCCCTTCGAGCAATAAGTTCCATTAATTCATCGAAGGCGGAGTGACCCAGGAGGAGGAAGGGCGAGCACGAATGCCTTCAGCAAGACTGACTCATCCTCAGAAGGGGAAGGGACTGCCAGTCACCTCTCTGTTTCAGGATCTCCAATATGTCAGAAAAAGAGACATCTTCTGAAGGTGACTTAGGGGACCCTTCTGACTCATCCAAATCAGTATCGGATGTCAAAGATTCTTGTGGAGAATCTAAGTGTCTCCTCTTACACAACCTTTTCCTAGGGACTTCTTCGTGGGGAGCATCCCAAGAAGCCTCCGAGGAAGAGGGGCACCCTCCAGGGGTGGCTGAGACACCGTGCTCGACGCTTGGTTGTGGCCGTGGGTGCAGAGGAGGATAACGGCCCTTTATGGGAGGAGAGGTTGCTTCTACTGATGTGGTTGTCTGGGTAGACAACACCTTCCTCATGAGATCGAAGCCCCGGGTCCCGAGTCAAGAATCTCCCAGTTCAAGAAATGGGAAGAATCCCGAGACAGGCACCGAAGGCATCGACCCGAGGACGGAGCCGAATCGATCCGCCGAGGCCCGAGGGAAGAGTCGGAACCAAACGCCGGTTCGACTCGCCCCGGAACCAAGGACAGATCGTCGGCTCGAGACTCCGGTACCGGGTCCAACGGAGTCGAGGTGAGGAACAGACCGAGAAAAGGACGGTTCTGGACCCGAGGGCTCCACAATCAGAAGATCAACCTCTTCCGGCTCCAAAGACTGGACAGGTCTCGGAGGAGGAATGGATGGAGACAATGGAAGGCCTTCAAGTTTCGACACCAACTGGGTGGAAACCGAAATAAGTTTGGATAGGGCCGAATGCTCCAATAACTTCTGCACCACACGATCCACATCGACATCGGAGAGCTTAGAAGAAGAACGGGTCGAAGGAACCGAAGACGGAGCCGACCTCAATAGAGTTGAGGGAGGGAGCTCCATCACCGGTTCCAAGACTCGAGGCTCAGGAACTGATACCAGTTGAACACTCGGCCCCAAAGTCTGTGGAACCGGTGATCTAACTTTACTCGAAGAGCTCGGAGCCGATGACTTGGGCTCCGACGTCTTCGATTCCTTCGAGGATTTGGATGCCTGGTCTGAAGCATCCAGAGCCTCCTGAAAGGAAGGTTTTAATAACCCCCTGTCCATGAGTTTCCTGCGCCTATCTGTCATGACCCTCCCACTAAAAGAGTGACAAATTGAACAGTCCTCTTGTAAGTGGAGAGGGCCAAGGCAGTAGACACAGGAACTATGGTTGTCAGTAACTGACATTTTTTGGCCACACTGGCAACGTTTAAAGCCTGATTTAATTTTCTCAGACATCTTACAGGTAAGAGAAAAAGTCAAGTCCAGTAGAGAGACAAATCCAGTAGAAACAAAGTCGAATCCGATATAAAGTCAGTCCGGTTGTCAAATTTTAAGTAAGGGGTGGAAGGCCCCGAAAACCTTAACCAGTTTAAGTAAACTTAACGGTACCGAGAATTAACCTTACCACACACACATACACAATGCCTACCAAAAAGTACTTTTAGAACAAATTCTACTTCAAATATAACAAAATAAGTTATATCTTATCTGAAGTCGCTCGAGCTAGATCCCAGTGATGTAACGCAGCAGCGCAAACTAGATCTGAGGTAAAGGCAGAGGGGATTGTGGGTATTAGGTTGTCTCGAGCTTCTTCTCGATGCAGAGCTTGCAAGCGGCCGACACGGAGCCGAGGATCGGCTCCGAACCCATGTGTAAGAACAAACGGCGAGATTGAACACTATCACATCACAGCTTCTATGGGACCTGACAGTATCCCTGGCTGTGTTCTACATGATCTACAGTGTGAACTGGCACCTCACCTGTGTGCCCTGTTCAATCACAGCCTCACCTCAGGCTTTGTCCCTACCGAATGGCGCACTGCTACAGTCATCCCCTCTCCACAAAGGAGAAGCAACTACAGACCCCGGGAACTATCGCCCCATTAGCCTGACGAGTCTAACATGTAAAGCTATGGAACGCATCATCATGGACCTAATAAACAAGGATAAATCTCCACACTCTGGATCCTACACAGCTTGGTTTTGTGAAGGGTAGATAATGCCTGCTCAACTTGGTTGACTTCTTTGAGTCAGTCACCAGAGCTGTGGATGAAGGTAAGGTGGTTCATATAGCCTACCTTGATCTGGCCAAGGCCTTTGATACCTTTCCCCACTCAGGAATCTCAGAAAAACCTACTAAGCTACGCATCAACCCCTATATCACTAGGTGGGTTGCAAACTGGCTCACAGATAGAACCCACAGTGTGAAAGGAGACGACTCCGTCAGACTGCCAAGTCACAAGTTGAGTCCCACACGGTTCGATCCTGGGTCCTCTCCTGTTTGGTATCTACTTCTCTGAAGTCCAAGCCAACACGAAGGGACTCTGGCTGTCAAAGTTCGCAGATGATTTCAAGTTGGGAGCTATTAACTCCCCAAGTGATCCTGACATCCTACAGAAAGGCCTCAATGAGACCAACGACTGGTGTCAGAACCATGGCTTTAAGCTTAATGCCAAAAACAGTGTCTTCATCCCTTTTGGGAAAGGTTCCCTTGAATTACCACATTGATGGTAGTCCACTGAACACAGAAGGCTTTATAAGAGATCTGGGAACACAGGTTGACAGCAACCTCTCTTTTGACCACCTTGTTGCCATTATGGTCAGAAAGTTCTTCTATGTGGCACATCTCATTACTAAGGGTTTTGCATCCAGAAAGAAAGAGGTCATTGTCTCCCTCTACTCTTCCCTCATTAGGCCAATCATCCAGTAGAAGGCAACATTTGGCATGTACCTCACTAGACACCTGCAACAACTGGAGGCGCCACAAAAGTACCTCACAAAGAGGATCCTAGGCCTTAAACACTTGTCCTATTATGGACAGACTCAAAAACACTCCAACTATTCTCCGTCTCATGTCGCCTACTTAGAGGCGATCTCTACTTGACTTACAAAGCCATGTCTGACCCAGCTCTGTTAGAAATGCTACATCTAAAGAAATCTCAATCCCACTGCACCACACGTTCCAAAGACCTCAACCTCATTACCACAATCAACAGAACATGCTGGAGGGACAGGTTCATAACCCAGAGACTTCCCATGCTATGGCATAAACTTCCCATACATGTCAAGCAGAGCACCTCACTGGCCCTCTTCAAAAAAAATCTTGATGAGGGGATGGGAAATTGAAAATCCAGCCCGGGGATTACTCCAGTGGCTCTATTCGACAGAGGCACTAGGAACTAAGGTTGGGTGGCATGATACCAGGGTAATCCTACGGGCCAGGCTTGTAAAGGCTCCAGGGCCATTAGCCTAGTACACACCTATGAACCTATACTTGCTAGTGGAGGACACCTGACTCCCACATCCACCTTACTTAAATCTACCAATTCCCCATGGGAAGCATAACAGTGAAGTAAAGTGGAAAAAAAAAAGTCCAGTGCATCACTGGCTCACTCAAAAAAGTCAATGCATTTCAAAGAAACCACAATAAAAATACTCTCAATGAAGAAGCTCAAACTCACTACATTCCTCTTAGTGTAGGACAGAATGTATATCATTTTTTTGTGTCTGTGTATAAATTAAATATACATGTATGATATATATATATATATATATATATATATATATATATATATATATAAAATAGCTGTGTAAGACTTTACCATAACCATAGATGTCCTTCTCTTCTATGTTGCAGTATGCATAACAGTAGGGAGTAGCTGCCTGCAGCGCCAACGTCCAGCCAGTATACCAAAGTCTTTGCTATGGAGGGTACGTGTGATGTCAGCTACAAGGGCCATAAACCGGCATTCGGTATAAAGGTGATGTCTGCACATACCCTCCTCAGAATAGTTTCTGCTGCATATACTAGTGCCCCTGAGGTTTTTCAGGAGGGTCCTAACTGAGACCCTTAGACTTACATACCTGCCAGAGCCAGGGCAGTAATAAGACTATGTAGGTAGGGACTTAGGGAAGAAGCCAATAGGTGTTCATAAAATACCTGCTATAGGAGAAGCAAGAAAAAGGGGGTAGGAAGGTGGGATTGAACACTGCAACACAGAAGAGAAGAACATCTATGGTTATTGTAAGGTCTTACACAACTATTCTATGCCCTATTCTGATGTTGCTATTTGCCCAACACAATGCAGCTGAAATTCTCCAGGTGCAACCAACACTAGGTAAGACTACAATCCAAATTGTAGCTTGCTACAGGTCCCCCACCATGCCCCAGGATTCTCACTACACTTTTCTAAACATACTGGAAAATATTAAGATACTACCAAACACCTTAATACTGGGTGATTTCAACTACACTGTCATTAACTGGGAAAACTACTTGGGTACCAACACCTTTTCCCAGCGGTTCTTGGAATTCATAAATTCCAATGCCCTGGATCAACTAATCCATTGTTTCACCAGGGGTTCCAATATCCTAGACCTGGTCATTACCAGCATGTGAGATAAATGATCCACACCAGTGTCGTCACCCCCTCATTGGTCAGGTCTGATCATAAGCTAATCACCCTTGACATCCACATCCCACCCCCACCCCCCAGTAAGGAAACCTCCACAAAAAAACTTCTCCAAAGCCAACTTCATGCTACCCAAGTCAGAAGTGACAAACTTCATGACACTCATGCAGATGGGAGCTGAAAGTTCGACTGCTGAATCCTACACTAAGGCACTGTATGAGCGCATCCACTCATGCATGAATCGTGCCATCCCAAACAGAACCAAGACACTCTCCTCCAAAAAAAGGAAGCCAATCTGGTGGTCCCCTGCCATAAACAAACTATACAACAGAAGGAAGAAACTGTTGCAGAAGAGAGGAAAATCCCAGGATGCAAAAAGCTCCCTTACTAGTCTCAGTAAGCAGCTGAAATCCCTCATGAAATCTTCCAAAGGAAGTTACGAAAATAAAATTGCTAAAGATTCCAAAGACAACCACAAGGCATTCTATAATAATGTCAAGAATCTACATGGCAATGCTCAGATCTGCTCTGAGCTACAACAGAATGGCATTAAATATACTGATCCCAAGGATATATCCTGGCAGATTGATTTAGTGCCAACTTCACCCCCCTCTCACCCCCTAAAGGGTCCATCTCAATACCAAAAGATTGCCAAATTCCGGTAATCACAGCCACACAGGTAGAAACCACACTCTCCAAAGCTAAGAATACAGCATCCATGGGACCAGATGACATCCCGGGCTGTGTACTATATGAACTACAAAATGAACTGGCACCTCACTAAGTGTCATGTTTAATCATAGCCTCACCTCAGGCTTCTTGCCCACTGAGTGGCACACACAGCTACAGTTATCCCACTCCACAAAGGAGGATCCAACTTGGATCCCGGGAACTACTGTCCCATTAGTCTGACGAGCTTGACCTGCAAGGGCATGGAACGCATTATCATGGAACTAATAAACAAAGACATTGGCAACCTTCAAACACTGGATCCCACCCAGTTTAGGTTTGTGAAGGGCCGATCTGGTCTCCTGAACCTGAATGACTTCTTCAAATCAGTCTCCAGAGCTGTGGACGAGGGTAAGGAGGTCCACACAGCCTACCTGGACCTCGCCAATGCCTTCGACACCATCCCCACTCTGGAATCATAGATAAACGTACATAAATCCCTATGTCATTCGATGCGTTGCCAGCTGGCTTACTGACAGAACCCAGACTATAAAAGTAGCCAACTCCAAATCCAGCTCCAGACAGGTGACAAGTGGAGTACCTCAGGGTTCAGTCCTGGGACCACTCTTCTTTGGCATCTCTGAAGTACAGGCCAACACTAAGGGACGCTGGCTAACAAAGTTCGCAGATGACTGCAAACTGGGAGCCATTATTGAATCCCCAAATTATGTGGATATTCTACAAAAGGGTCTTACAAAAACAGATGCTTAGAGCCAGAGCCATGGGCTCAAGCTTAATACCAAGAAATGCATAGTTATCCCCTTTGGGAAAAAACATGTACCCAAGAATTACCACATAAGTGGCAGTACACTAAACACCGAAAGTGTGATGAGAGACTTAGGGACACAGGTGGGCAGTGGTCTCACCTTCGATAACCACATAGCCACAACAGTCAGGAAATATTCTATGTGGCACACCCCATCACTAAGGGCTTTTTCTCCAGAAAAAAGGAGGTCATTGTCCCATTGTACTCATCCCTCATTAGACCCATTATAGAATACAATGCCCCATTTGATATGTACCTCACAAGACATCTACAACAGCTGGAAAGGCCACAGTAATACCTCACTAAAAGAATCACAGGCCTAAAGCAGATGCCCTATCCTGACCGTCTAAAAAAAAACTCCAGCTATACTCTGTGGCATATAGTCTACTCAGAGATGATCTCTGCTTAACATACAAGGCCATGTCAAACCCTGAGCTGTTGGACATGCTCCACTTAAAGAAATCCCAATCCCTCAGAGCCATACGCTCCAGGGATCTAAACCTTGTCATCACAATGAACAAAACATGCTGGAGGGATAGGTTCCTGACCCAGAGACTCCCCATACTTTGGAATAGACTGCCCATACATGTCAAGCAGAGCGCCTCCTTGGCCCTCTTCAAAAGGAACCTTGACAATTGGATGGGAGATAAGAAATTCACCTCGAGGATCACGTCAGTCGCCCTGCTAGACAGGGGTACAGGGAAGTAAATATTGAGGGAAGAAATATCCAGGGAATTGTTAAGGCTAGGCTTGTATAGACCCTAGGGCCGATAGCCTAGTACCAACCTATGAACCTATGTTGCAGTATTCATAACAGTAGAGAGAGTACCAGAGCTTTAAGTATGATCTTGGGAGGAGGAAGGATTTCCATGGTCCAGGAAGCCCTGTAGGATAGTTCTGGCAAAACCAGCTCTAGCACAGGATGCCATGTTCAGCTTGTAGTGTTTGGTATAGGTCTGCACTGAGGCCCAAAGTGGCTGCCTCTAAAATAGAAGGGGAATCAATGCCTTTGAAAAAGACAGAAGAAGCAGCTGCTCTGGTGGAATACGGTTTGATACTGCCCTGTAAGGTTTTCCCATGGTGGGAGTAGCAGAAGGAGGACATGGAGATCCATGAGGCAATGGTTTGTTTAGAAACAGCTTTCCTTAGTGCTCTGGGATGGAAGGAAACAAATAACTGTTCTGATTTCCTGATGTCTTTGGTTTTGTCTAGGTACTCTTAGTTGTCTGTGCACGTCCAGAGAGTGAAGGGTCCTCTCTGAAGCATTTTGAGGATGGGGGTAGAAGACAGGTAGGTTAATGGTCTAATTCAACGAGAGTTCATTTACTACCTTGGGCTTGAAGGAGGGGTTGGTCCTGAGCACCACTCTGTCCCTGTGAAATACTAGGTAGGGGTGATGTGGCCATTGGGGCTTGGATCTTCGAAACCCTCCTGGCAGATGTGAGGGCAACAAGCACAACTGTTTTGAATGTACAAAATTTCAGAGAAGCAGAATGCACAGGTTCAAAAAGAGATAGTGTTAGCTTTTCTAATACAAAGTTTAGATCTCACGGAGGAGGGAAGGGTTTCTGTGAGTGTTTGATGTGAAGGACTCCTCTCAAAAAGAGTTTGACTTCCAGTCTGGATGAAAGGGGAGGGGAAATAGGCAGACAGGCAGAGATGGCAGACAAGTGGACTTTGATCGAGGAATATATCAGTCCTGTTTGGAGTAGCTCTCACAAGTAGGACAGGACCCTAGGGATGGAGGTAGTGAGGGGGTCATGTTTGTTCCTATGACACCAGTTGGAGAATCTGAGCCATTTAGCCACATAGTTTCTCCTAGTGCTGGGTTTTCTGGCCTCCTGCAGAACATTAAGTATGTCCTCTGAGTAAAGGTGTCTGTAAGGGATCAGGATTCTATCACTCATAAGGTCAGTTTTAGATTGCTCACCTGCGGGTGTAGCAGAGACCCCTTGTTCTGTGTGAGCAGGTCTATCCGGTGGGGTAATCTGTGGTGATTGCCCTTGGCAAGAGGAAAAAGGGAGGGGAAACAAATGCTGTCTTAGCCAACAGGGTTCACCAGTAGGATTTTTGGTTTGTCCCTCTGAATTTTCAGAAGGACTTTCTGGATCAGAGTGAAAGGGGAGAAGGCATACAGGAACACCCCCCACCCCCCGAAAAAGAGAAGGCATCCACTTTCCATGCTTGTGGGTTCCTTGTGCAGAAGTTGTGCATCTGTCTGTTTTCTGGGGAGGCAAATAGCTGCTTGAGGAATACCCCACCTATGCATCAGGTCTAGGAAAACCTCCATTTGTAACATCCATTCGTGAGAGGGGGCTGAGGGTCTGCTGAGTGAGTCTGCCATCACATTCTGTTGAGAGAGGATTTACATGGCCAACAGGTGTACTCTGAGGGAGTCTGCTAGGTTCCAAATCTGAATGGCCAGTCTGCATAGAGGGTAAGACCTGGTCCCACCTTGTTCATGTAACACAGAACTGTCATGTTGTCTGCGATTACCTTTAAGGTTCCTGACAGAATAGAGGGTTGGAATGTTAGTAGGGCTAATTTCCTTGATGTTGATGTGGTCTTATTCAGAGTGGACCATTTGCTTTGTACTGAGAGGTGTTGTTGATTTGTTTGCAACACTGCCCCCCCATCCTAGGTCCAAGCATTGGTGTAAAGGCATTGAAGTGGAGCTCGGGTTTGAAGGTGAAGCCCTGGGTTGGTCTGTATTGCAGATACCCACCATTGGATCTCCCTCTTTAAGCAAGGGATGAGAGGGAGGGGCACATCCAAGGGTTGTGAATGTTGGTTCCATAAGTTTTTCAGTATCCACTGAATTTTGCGCATGTGTAGTCTTGCCAAAGGCAGTATGTGCATCAAGGATGCCATGTGGCCTAATAGTTTCAGAAATTCCAGAACAGTCAGAAAGGTTCGGTAAAGGACTTGGTTAAAGTACAGCCAAAGTTCCTGAATCCTTTGGTCCGATATGAAGGTTTTCATGCAGTCTGTGCATAGTCTGCATCCCAGAAAAATCATGTCCTGAGAAGGAGACAGGAGAGATTTTTCTACATTTATAGTAAATCCCAGAAGAGATGGGGGGTTTGTGACACCTGCTGCAAATGGAGGAGTAGGAGCTGGTGGTCTTGGTGCAGGATGAGGAGGCCGTCTAGGTAGGGATATATTTGTAAACCCTGTGTCCTGCAATGGGCAATGAAGGGGGCTAGACACTTGAACACTCTGGGGACTGTGGACAGACCAAAGGGGAAAGCAGAGAATTGAAACTGGCAGGAGCCTATAGAGAATCTGCGGAATTTCCTGTAATCCGGATGAATGGGGATGTGCAGGTAGGCATCCTTGAGATCTAGAGCCACCATGAAGGCTTTGGGGGGAATTAGAGGCAGGAGAATAGGTAAGGTTATCATTCTGAAGCTGGGTATGGGAAGAAAAAGATTGGGAAAGGAAAGATCCAGGATAGGTCTCCAGGGACCCTCTTCCTGGGGACCAGGAACATTCTGGAGTAGAACCCGGAGTTCTTTTGAACGGCGGGAACTGGTTCTATGGTGCCTTGCTTTAAGAGTTGTTGACAAATGGGAGGGAATAGGTGTTTTTTTGGTGGCTGTGGAATGCCCTGATAGGGTGGGAGTATCCACCAAGTCATGTAATATCCTCTCTTTTTTTACGTTTCTGCCAGGAGGGGAGGAAGAGAGTGAGATGGAGGGATGGGGGAAGTTTCTAAATGCAGGGTGGGTGAGTCACAGTGGAAGGGGCCTGGGGTGGTCAGGCTGTCTCCGATAGGGAGTGGCAGGAGATCTTGAGGACAATCTTGGGGTAGAAGTCTTTCTCTGCTGTCTACGTCCCTTGGATTGTTGTGTTGAGGGAAAGGATTCCCTTCATACAAAGGATGGTTTTTGAGGGTAGTTTCTGAGATATCTAGGAATGGGGGACATTTGAGGAGCTCAGCAGAAGCTTGTCCAAAAAGTGCCCCTATCTAGCGGAGCATCCAGACGTTTGGTATGAACATCCATGGGGAGGGGATGAAGCCATACCCAGAAATAACGATGCAGCACTGATCCAGAAGCAGCATCTTTGGAAGCAGCTTCCACAGCATCATAGCTGCACTTAATAGAGTGCCTGGTCACTTGTGATGCTGTCGAGAGGAGAGAGTTTAATTGTACTTTGGTGCGGGAGTCCTGGACCTCAGAAAGAAGGCTGGAGCCCTTAGAAATGGTATCAAGTACCAACTTTGTCATGTGGGTTTGGTAGTTCAGGGCCCTAATGGCCAGAGTGGAAGATGTGTAGACCTTTTTAACCTGCCCTGTCCATAAATTTACTGTCTTTATCAGTTGGATAAAGAGCAGAGGAAGGAAGTGGTCTGGAGGTCTTGTCTGCAGAAATGTCATAACAGCTGGGTCAGCAGGAAAATTCTTATAAAGAAATTGGGTGTCCTGGGGGACCCTATAAAATCTGTCAGGTCATTTTGCTGCTGGAGGTTGGCAGTCAGGAAACTGTGAAGCAGCTAAGAATGCATCTTGAAATGCAAGTGGTAAAGGGGGCACAGCTGAGGGAGCAGACTGCTCCATTTGCAGAAGGTCAAAGTATATTTTCTTAGAATCTGAGACCTCAGAAACCTGCCACTTGAAGTGTTCTCTCATGAGGGAGATAGTATCCCCAAAACTAAAATCGTCCTCTGGTGAGTCTGGAGAAATAGAGTCCTCTTCATCTGGAGTAATGAACTCCTTGGGGGATTCAATTTGAGTCTCATAAGAGAAGGATTCTGCAGAGGATGAATATTCCTCCTCAGACACATGGGTTGCTTGAGGAGTGACAGTAGGTGGGAGTTGTTGGGATTGTAAGGCCTGAAAGGCCTTAAAGAGGCTTTGGGAAAAGCATTCCCAGCCTGACATCTCAGTGGGTTCGTGTTTGGACTTCTGTTTCCTTTTCAGGGATGTGGTAGACAAGGGAGAAGCAGACGTCGGCCTAGCAAGAGAAGGGGCTTCCAAGAAGGTGAGCTGTGGTTCCCCTCCACCATCAGAGTCTGATGGCTGAAATACCTCACTGGACATACCTTCAGTATCCCACTCCCCGGCTTCCATTGCGGTTCTCGGGCCTGCTTGGTAGACCGTCGTCTGAACGGACTCCGGGTCTGCTATCGCTCCTAGAGCCAGTTCGGATGCCTGAGGTGCAATCTGGGATTCGGGCCTAAGTTTCTTTGCCTTTTTTTGAGGCGGCTCGTCGGATGGGCCTGCTCATCCCTCCATGCCTAATGCCAAACGCCTGAGTCGCTGTTTCTCGAGGTACAGATTTAAAGCCGCTAATCGTATATGAAGTGTTTTGGGGACGAACGACTTACATATAGAACAGGATGTATGGCCGTGGGCCTCGCCTAGACAGAAAACACACACAGTGCATGCCCTTGTGAGGAATCTGTCTCCCACAAGCACACTTCCCTTTTCTAACTGACATGTAAGTCTAAAAAAGCAAGCAAAACAAGTAAGAAAAAACCCAGTGGGCACTTATCTGAATGGTCCAAACGGTCGTCTGGTCTCGATACTCGAAACTAGTCATCTGATAAACATGAAGTAAAGTAGAACTGGCGAACAGGTGTCCAATGATCACTGCGGCATAAAATTCTGGGGAGGGTATGTGCAGATGTCACCTTTATACCCAATGCAGATTTATGGCCTTCGTAGCAGACGTCACATGTACCCTCCATGACAAAGACTTTGGTATACTGGCCGGACGGTGGCACTGCAGGCAGCTACTCCCTACTGTTATAAATACTGCAACATCAGAATAGAAGGACATATATACACACATATATATATATATATATATATATATATCACCTCTCAACCTCAGCTCAAGAAAATCTGGACAAAGCCTTACATTATGGGGGGACAAAGGACAGATTTTAAACAGTGCTCTTACAATCATAGAAAGTACAAAACACAAATGGAGAACCAAGCACTCGTGGCTAGATAGCATGTACTTCAACTACCAACAATAATATATAAAACATAGCAGAAAAAAAACACATCTAATTAAAAGGTAAGTGCTTTAGTCTTGTAAAAATCCCAATACTTCATCAGACAATATACTCTATCACTAAATCAGTTTAAAAACCCCAGAACACTGACGTGCAAGTGTGTTTAGCCAATCACTGGTCACAAATGCTGCCACCCCGCCACTTTTTTTTTTTTATTTCTTGTGTTTTTCCCTTTGTTTCAAATGTACTCAATAAAACACAGCATACTTGTCATTCTTAAAAACTAACGTTAATAATCCTTATGTGAATAACTGAATTTAAAACCTCATCTCAATAAGACTTTCAGCCTAAGAACACTCGTGACTGGCACCACTTCATTCAGACCTGGACAACTCATTGCGTTCAAACGCAACTGCCAATAAAGTTCCCTCTTTTTGGGTAGAATTGCCCAAGGACCTCCCCTTTCAGTTTGCTAGACCTTTTCTAGCATGACAGATTTAAATCAATACTTATCATAGGCCATGATATGCTTGGATAACACGTTAATCTTATTTTTTCTGATTTCATAGCAGTGCTCATATATACGTTCCTTAAGGGGCGTTCCATTTTACCTATATAAAATGCTGAACACTTCTGACATAATGCAGCACACACAACCCTCTTTGTCCAACAATCATATATATCCTTAAAGCATACTTTATAATCTCCTATAGTCACTTTAACATCCAGTAAAATATATTCACAGTAACTGCAATGTCCACAGCAAGTTTTTTTGGCTTTAAGACTGGTCTCTCTAAAATAGCTTTTAAAGTTAAGACTTTTCTATATATAAGGATGACAATCAACTTTTCCCCTTATATCCATGTCTTCCTTTATAATAATCCAATTTTTTAACAGGAATTCCTTAATCATGTCATTGTCTAAGCTAAACATTATAACACCCCCATTTCTACAACTGTCCCCGGTTTTTAGAGGATAAATTTCTCTATCCAAATATCTCATCTTTACTCACTTCTTCATTTAAATTAACCATTACTACATAATGCCCTCTATTCAGGAACATCGAATAAGTTAGCACATTCATCTAAGAAGTCATTTTCTTATCATCATTCTGGCAGCACGCATGAACTGCTCCTTTACTACAGATTATCTTTTGTATAAGCAGATGTGCACTAGAGAAATGGAGAAAACTATTAAGAGTATGTAGGTTTTCTATAAATATGTGCTGTGTTATTCATTATTGCAAACATCTTTCTCTAACATGTCAAAATATGCTATCCTTTATTTGCTTGATTGGTAAAATTCAAGAAGGTTGTAGGACTGTTTATTACTTTTCTAAGTTGCTCTCACTCCCCTTCCAGAGAATATATCGTCCAAATATCATGTATACGCTCTTAACTTGTCATTAAACTCACTAACACAATTTTTATTTCCCAATACGCCATCACAATATTTGTGAAAAGGGAATCACAACTTGCCCCCATAGCCACCCCTTCTTTTTGGAAAAAGTATCTACGCTCAAAAAAGTACAGTTTTGTACCTACCATAAATGTAGATGTTCAAGTGCTCATAAAGCTGCAGTCATTACAGATGGGTTATCCTGCCGTCAGGCGGGTCCTCGGTCAGCCGAATTCCAAAGTCTAGGTCCGGCGTCGGTTGTCATCGCTTCTTCCCTGACGTCAGTGCGGCAGGGGTATAAAAGAGGCAGCTGACGCCATCTTCTTCAGTTTTTCTTGCCCCAGATGTCAGGTGCCCCCAGAAGGAAGGCAAAACATAAATTTATGTAATCACGCAATATAGAATAATCAAAAAACAGTAGTTGCAAGCAAATACGCCATAAAAGAATACCCCAAATAGGTTGTATGAGAAGGTGTTTGTCATAAGGCCTGTCCTAAAAGGGGACGGAAGGGGGGCAACTTGGACTGCAGCTGTATGAGCACTCGAACATCTACATTTATGGTAGGTATAAAACTGTACTATGTTCATCGTGCATACAGCTGCAGTCATTACAGATGGGAAGAATCCCAAAGCTAAGTAGGGGTGGCAGGCACTAAGTGGAACTAGGAGGAGCAAGGATGCCCTGCAAGACTGCTGTGGCAAATCCCGCTCTATATTTAGAGTATAGTGGAAGGTGATAGTGCTTGGAGAAAGTGTGCACTGAACTCCAAGTGGCAGCTTCCTAAATGTCCTTGGTAGGAACCCCCCTGAGGAAAGCTGCACAGGTAGCTGTGGCCCTGGTGGAGTGGGATCTGATGCTTGTAGGCACAGTTTTTCCATGAAATGAGTAACAAAAGCGTATGTAGTGGGCTATCCATTTTAAGATTGTCTGTTTGGAAATAGCCTTTCCTTGAGCACCTGTAGCATAGGACACAAAAAGTTGCTCGGATTTCCTGAATGGCTTTGTCCTGTCCAAAATAATAACGAAGTTGTCTGTGAATGTCCAAGGAATGTAGTAGTCTTTCCCCTTTGTTTTGTGGATTAGGATAAAAGGTAGGTAAGTGGATAGTCTGATTCAAAGCTACACTGGATACTACCTTTGGCATAAAAGTAGGGTTGGTTCATAAGGAAACTCTGTCCTGATGGAAAATTATGAAAGGTTGCACAGCCATGAGGGCCTGTAGCTCCGAAACCCTGCGTGCTGAGGTGATAGCCAGAAGGAAGGCTGTTTTCCATGACAAGTATTGTAGTTCCGTTGAAGAAGCTGGCTCGAAGGGAGGAAGGGTCAGCTTTTCCAATACGAAGCTGAGGTCCCAAGCAGGGACTGGTGGTTTCCTTGGGGGTTTTATATTCTATGCCCCTCTGAGGAACTGTCTTAAGAGAGGATGAGAGAATAAAGGAGGATCTGTGTTGTATTGTGCAGAAATGGCTGAAGCGTGGATTTTGATGGAGGAGAAGGAAAGTCGGTTTTTTAGACATGGATCGAGATTTAGGCCTTAGTAATGAAGGAGGCGTTGATTTAATATGCATGTCTGTAGGTCGGAATACACCCTCAGAAGCTGGTGCCTGCACAGCGGCTCCGGACCCATCCAAGGTAGAGACATCCGCGGGTTTCATAGTTGAAGCATCACGCGGCATACCGGACTCCGAATGGGTCTCAGTAGAGGCCTGCGAATCAGAAGTAGCGGGTATCAGGGGCTGCGAAAGCGCCTCACTGAGTACCGGCAAACTGGCGACTGGCTTAGGAGATGTGTCGGCAGTTTTGGACCTCGGCAGCCTGTCTCTGTCTTTATCTTTGCATTTTTTCGGAATCCAGGTAGTTGGATGGCTAACCGACGACATTTCTGGATAATTAAACCGAGAACCGAAATATTTAGAGGCAAAAATATAAAGACGACAGATAGTGCACTGATTAAATAAAGCACAAAACCGACAGCAAGGTACGTCATGGTCAGGGCCTAGGCAAGGAATACAGTACGAATGAAAATCTTTATGAGGTATTTGCTTTCCACAAGTAATGCAAATTAATGGAAATTTCAATTTGAGTGAAACAGGAAGAAGTTGTAAGCCTGAAAGGACTGTTATGTCTTTCCTTGTGCAAAAGTAAGCCAGTCCTCCAGAGTGCCTTTTGAGGAATAGGAGGAGGTACAGACAAATGACTGTGGTCTTAGGAGTGTCCAAATATACAGTGTTCTGGGTCAAAGCCATACGTCAGACCTCCATTAGGGACCTGCCAACATCTTCTCTCACCAGTACCTAATGTAAGGATCCCTCACTCAGAGACAAGAAAGCACACAGTTCTCACTCTCCAGCTAAATCACTGGATGAAAGTTCTGTTGGGATGTGCAAGAGTCCTGGGCCATATTGGAAACATGGTAGACAGCCCCAGATGAGCAGCCTTGCAGTCTGATGACTGCATAAGCACTCATCACTTGACATCTCTTCCTTTGTTATGGGTGAAGTCCACCTCAGAGGAATCCATCGCCAGGGCAGCCTGCGCCAAGTCCCTCAAGTATTTGGTTTTAAGAAACACTCTGAAGGAATTTGACATACACCTGACTGTTTTTTGGAGTGAAGAAAAGGCAAACAGGACACAACCTAACATTCTGTTTCTCACCTTGACAAAAAAACACAGCCAAAATGAGAATCCTGATATGGGAGTTGGCATTCAAAGCTACATTTGCCCTTTCTGGCAAATATAAGCTAACATTTTATAAAACTAATCTCTACATAAAATGAAGGGTCCCCAGTGGAGTACTACAAGACACAAAGCTGAAAAAAGTCTGCATAAGCATATCAACATTAAAGTTTTGAATTCTGCAGCGTCCATATCTCCCCTCTTATACCATCACATTATGTCATGATAACGGCAAATGTACAATTTGTAAGGAAGGAGCCTGAAGCTTTGCACACAAGTCAGAAATAAAGTATCTTAGACAGCATACATAACATATTGTAAATGCTAATACAACAGTGATCTAATAAAGAAATGAAAGTACAGTTGTGTAAAATCTTACCATAACTGTAGATGGCCTTCTCTTCACTGTTGCAGTATTACTTACATTAGGGAGAGTACAAAAGCTTAGGAAAAAAGATGGGGAGGAAGCTCCAGCAAAGATCTCAAGAAAGTCATGCAGGACAGCCCTGGAAACCATATCCGATGTATTGTGCCTGGTAAAAGTATGTACAGAAGTCCATGTAGCTGCCTCAAGGATGGAGTTGGTACCCAGTCGATTGAAAAAAGCACCAGAAAAAAACAGACCTAGAGGAATGAGCCTTAACAGAATAAGAAAGGCTTTTCTCATGAAAAGTGCAACAAAAGGAAATGGCCATAGAGATCCAAAACAAAATATTTTGCTTAAAAACAACCAAACCTAAAGATCTAGGATGAAAGGAAATAAAAAAAGAATGCTCAGATTTATGAATGGCTTTAGTCTTATCCAAATAATATCTGAGTTGCCTATGCAAATCCAGGGTGTTAAAAACCTTCTCACTAGCAAATGCAGAGAAGGGAAAAACGTGGACAAATGAAAAGACTGATTAAGAGAGAACTTTTGAACCACGGCGGACACAAATGGAGGATCAGTACAATGAGGCACCCTGTCCTTATGACAAACTAAAAAAAACAGTGTGACGGGTCCCTACTCCGGGCCAACAGTCAAGGTGACTCCATTCTCACCTACTGACTCTGGCAAGGGACAGTCACTAAGAGCAAAGATGGAGTCACACAGTATTTTCAGATGCATCTCCCTGCACCAAGCAAAGTTTCCCTTTAGAGCACACAGCATGCTCCAGACCTGAGGCTGGACTCTCTCTCCAGACCAACACAAATCTCCACAGTGACCACTCTGGAGCCCTGTGTCCCCGTTTCCAGTAGCTGACACACACACTTGGATATCTGAATTTCTCACACACACACATACACACCTGGGGAAAAGCTGGTACAGATTTACTAGCTGTGCCCCTTTCTGCCCAGACTCTCAAGTAATCACACTACCACCAATCAGCTACCCTAAGGCTCTCACAAAGGGTACCCAATTATAATATGCAAACTTAATACTAACACAAATAGTAGTGTGTGCCCAAAGCACATGGCTTTCAGGACCAGCCAGTGTCACTAAAACAAGTATAAGTGCTCTCAAGATGTAAAAAGTATTCTCTAAAGGACCAGTCACAGTGAAAGTTATTAAATATGTAATGATAAATAATAAAACAGAAAACAGGAGAATGCTGAATACAACAAACAGCAGCGTTTCAAACACAGAGATATAAAACATAATACAGTTGGAGAGTTTCTTACAGATGCAAAAAACAATACTAAACTATTCTCTCTAAATGTCCCTAACTAAAGAATTACCCCTGACTACTTACGAAAGCAAGGCAAGCTGATGCATGCTGAGTGCCCTACTACAGCAAAAGCCAGATGATGTCTCTTTCTGTATATATCCTAGGGTTACCACCTGTCCATCTTTGCACAGTAAAGACCCTATTTGGCCAGTTATGTTTTTTTTTTTTTTTAGCAAAACTACAAAATAGCAAATGTCCTAAGATTAAGAACAAAAAAATATTTCTCAAGTTTTCTTTAATAGTTACCTAAAACAATTATTTTGTATCTGAAACACCTGTTTTATGAAACAACATAATCAACTCAAATGCTACAAGAACAATCTTTGATTTTGACAAATAACTGAAGTTGTGTCCTTTGCACTAGCCATGGGTATGGTTTATCCTGCAATATTTTCTACAAAAAAAGTCCCACTCTGGGCGTTTGAAAAAGGTGGTAACCCTAATATATCCTGTCAGAAATCTTTCCTGTCAGGTTCCAAAGTGCTGCTGCAATGGTTCCAAAGAAACCAGATACTTGTTATAGGATGACATCACCTCTGGTCACCTGACTTTGCTACAATACACACATCGAGCTTTGCTAAGATCTGTGAAAGAATCTGAAAGCTATAAAACAATTTCAAACTTTCCACCCTTCCAGGGTTCTCTGATAAACATACATTTGATCAGTTACAACAATAAAATCTAACATACATGTATACAGTCTTTCTATACAGCAGGACCTACTGTTGATGCATTTTAAACACAAGTAACTTTACAAATATATTTTAACTCAAACATCTGTACAAATCAATGTGATAGTCAAATATAAAATCTGCTAAAAAACTCCAACTAGCTATGCTGGCAATATGTGCACATGTACTGCCCTACTCTCCCTGGCACAGACGGCACTACCTCGTAACATCACAAGGAGGAACAGCCATAAGGGCCTGAAGCTCAGACACCCTTCTAGCTGAAGTAAAGTCCAAAAGAAGAACAAGTCTTCCAAGTACAATGCTGTAATGAAGCTGAAGCTGCAGGCTCAAAAAGGGCCAGAGTCAGTTTTTCAAGAACAAATTTAAGGTCCCAGGAAGGAGGGATAGGCTTCCAGGGAGGCCTAACATAAAGAACTCTTTTAAGGAATTGTTTGACCTCAGGCCAAAGGGGAAGTCAAAGGCAGACAAGCAGAAATAGCTAACAGGCGGGCTTTAACTGAAGAGTACACCAACCCATCATTGAGCAATTCACACAAAGACAGAACCAAATTAACTTCTACAGAAAGAGGATCTAGGTAACAAGCATTACAAACTGAAAAAATCTCTTGCATTTGGATAAATAAGATTTCCTGGAACTGGAACTCTTGGCCCCTGCAGAACTCAAAGCATGTCCTCAGAAAAAAGGTGTCTAAAAAGGATCAAAACCCTAACGCCCACAATATTAGTTGAGAGTGGGCAAGTGGGGATGGATGAGACACCTGATCTTGTGCAAGTCCACCCTGTGAGGTAACTTTTAATGACTGCCTTTGGCTAAGTGCAGAAGAGGAGGGAACCAATGCTGTCTGGTCCAAAAGGGAGTCACCAACAAGATTTTGTATCTTGTTCTCTCAAACAGGACCCTCAGTATGAGAGCAAGGGGAGGGAAGGCATAAAGAAACATCCCTTTCCAAGAGAAAGACAGGGCGTCCACCTTCCAAGCCAGAGAACATGGGACACTAGTTGAAAAGAGAGGAGGTCTTCTGATCAGAAGGGAGGTAAAAAGATCTAAAGGAGTACCCCACTGGTGAACAATGTCCAAAAACATCTTCGTGAAGCATTCACTCATGAGTCTGTGTTATGGATCTGCTCAGAGTCTGACACAATAATCTGATATGAAGGAATATAAACAGCCTGAGGAGTCACCTGAAACTGGACAGCCAGATCCCAAACCTAAAGAGCTAGTTTGCACAAGAAGTAACACTGTGCCAACTCCCCCTCCCCCCCTCGTTGTTGTACCAAATCACTGTGGTATTGTCAGTAAAGATTTTTAGGGGCCCTGGAAGGAATACAAAATGGAAATCCTGAAAGGTTAGAAGAAGAGTTCACATCTTTTTTTATGTGGATATGGTGCATCTTTTGGCGAACAGACTAGAGGGCACTAAACATTCAGAGCACTGAAGGAAGCTCCCCGCCCAAAGTCTGAGGCATCTGAAAAGAGTTCCTGAGCAGGGACTGGAGGCTGAAAAGGAAGCCCTGGGTTGAGAGACGGTTGATGAATCCACCACTGAAGCTCTAGTTTGAGGTATGGAAGAGGAGGAATTGCAAAGTCCAAAGGATGAGAATGTTGAAGCCAGACTGACTTTAGGAACCACTGAAGTTTTCTCATATGAAGTCTGGCAAGAGGGAACATAGGAATGGTGGAAACCATGAATTCCAGATCCCTCAGAAACTCCCTGGTCCTTAATCGAGACCAGAGAGTGAAGGGAGTGAAAGAAAGCATTCAGAGTCAAAGCCTTGGAAGGAGGCAGGAAAGCCAGTACAAGAATAATCTGGAGCCTGCATCTGAGAAGAACAATCCTGAGGAGGAGTCAGGAAGGATTTTTGGAAATTCACTGGAAACCCTAGGCTTTGCAGCAGACAAATGAATAAGTGAAGATGCTGAAGCAAAGCCTCTGGAGAGGAAGCCTGAATGAGCAGGTTGTCTAGAGAAGGAAAAATCTGTACTCCTGCAAAAAGCAATCACAGGAGCAATGCATTTGGTGAATACCATTGGGGCAGCAGAGAGGCCAAAGGGCAAAGCAGAGAACTGAAAATGCAAGGAAGAAACTGAGAAACAGTTCCTGAGAAGGGATATATAGGAATATGGAGATAGGCATCCTTGAGATCCAGGGAGACTTGGAAAGCCTGAGGCAGACGAAGAGGAAACAAGGTTTGAAGGGATAACATCCAAGAGGAAGGAACCCTCAAAAAGGTGTTGGGCTGGGAAAGATCAAAAATGGGTCTCCAGGTGCCTTCTTTCCTGGGTACCAGAAATATTCTGGAATAAAACCCCTTCCCCTTTGAGGAGAAGAAACTGCTTGGATGGTTCCTTGCGACAAAAAGCTCTTAAAAACATGCAGGAAAAAAAGGGCAGCTGTTCCTGAGGAGGTTGAAGAATACCCAAAAAAGGGTAAAGGGATTTCCAAACCATGTAATACCCCTGACAAATGATGGATAGAAACAAAGAATCCTTAGGAAGGGACAGAGAAAAAGGAAGAGATGAGTAACTTGGTTCAGAAGGGAGAGAAGAAGGTAGTCAGACAAAACCTAGCTTGTCTGGAAAAGGGGGCTTCTGAGCTGTAGGAGTCTGAGAAGATGTAGGAGGAGCCCTTCTAGCTCCCTTTTTACCTTTGGGAGGATGGCGTAACTGTTTACAAACAAAAGCAAACTTTGTAGGAAAGCTCCTCTGAAATTTGGGAACGGGGAAACAAAAATATGTTTTAATTCTTGCACAGCCTTACCCTTTTCCTGAAGAGACTTAAAAAGCTCAGCAGCTGTAGAACCAATGAGATTTTTATTGTCAAGAGAAGCATCCATCATTGGCCTTAATATCATCAGGCAGAGGCTGAAGGCAAAGCCAGGAATACCTTCTAAACACAGAACCAAAGAAAGCAGCTCTACAAGAGGCATCGGCTGCATCATAACTACATTTATTTACATTTAACAGCATGACACGGTACTTGAAAATGGGGCCCCAATAAAGAGAGGGCCAAAGCCTTCCCCTCAGAATCAGGAAGATATGAAACAACTTGAAAAGCTTGACAGAGAAGGGCCAAAACATACCTGGTCATATTGGTCTGGTAATTCACAGCCCTAAATGCCAGAGTAGCAGCAGTGTACAATTTCTTATCTAATCCTTCCATAGTTCTGATGTCCTTGTCAGAGGGAAGCAGCTTAGCAGAATGTAAAAGCTTGGAGGGCTTATCAGAAGAAACAGAAATATCAGAAGGATCAGCAGAAGGACACTTACAAAAAAATCTACAATCAGGCACCTTATAAAACTTTTTTTAGGAGTAATGGGGTGGGAATCAAGAGTCTGAGAAGCTGAGGAAAAGGTGTCTAACAAAACTTCTAGAACAAGTTTAGGAGACTCCATTTGAAGGAGGTCATAATACATTTTGTGAACATCAGAAACCTGGGCACAGTCTCATTTGAAAACTCCATCATACAGGAAAGAGTATCCCCACAGGAAATCTTCTCAAAAGGAGAATCTGGACTAATAAGAGTGTCTCTTCCTCAGAACCATAGTCCAAAGGGTAAGGAATCTGGGAGAAATAGGCCAAAGATTCTTCATCACAACATACTTCCTCATCAGAAGAATCCTGCTCAATGGGCCTCTTAAGGGCAGTAGAAGTCCAGGGGTGGGGGTGTTTAAGAACAGAAACTCCCTAAGGGGGCTTCAAAGCTATAAGAGCATTAAACAGACCCTGTGTGAAAATCCTGCCATTCATGTTGAGGATCTTTAGGAGCAGGGAAAATATGCTTAGTCTTCTGCTTCTTTTTCAAATGGATGTCAGCCCTAAATATCTTAGGTGGTTCAGACCTTTGCTGACAATCAACATAGTGGGAATCTCCTCTCTAACAAGAATCTGTGGAACACCCCAGGCCATTCAGATATAATCAGCCATGTCTCCCCTGAACATCCAAAACAAACGTCTGCAGAGCCTCAGAGAACATTTGAAAAGTCTGGTCCATGTCAGCCTTTGAAGCAGTTCTGACAGAAGAAACTGACTGGAAAACCGGGTGATCCTCCAGGCTTTCACCAGCCTTGAGAGACGTTCGGTGGAGGCAGTACAGCAAAAGAATATAACCAAACTTTCTTGGCCTTTTTCTTAATGGATGGCTGACCCTCAGACCAGGAAGATTCCGACATTGTTACTTGAGACAACAATTTAAGACGTTGGTTACTGTACAGCAATGCCAGGACCTGCTGCTTTAGATGCCCCATCCACTAAATTACAAAATCAGCCTCATGGTAACATTAGTGACAAACACACTTGCCAGTTGTGATTCCATGGACTTCCTAGTCTCTGTTGTCTGTGGCCTCCTAAGGCAATTTCAGTTGTTTGTCAGCTAGTTCTGTCTGGAACCTGGTGACATGAGAAATATAGTGCAATGCTCCAATGGAAAATGGTACTGAAGCATAAACACTCTTCCAAAAATAATCCACTCGTCTTGACTCACTACTACGTAGATGGACTGCTCTTCTTAGATAGCCCCCTCTTGGTGGCTGCTGCAACAACAGTAGAATCCACAAGAGGAGGTTTGCTCTCTAATTTCTCCATATCTTTTGGGTTTCTAATACCGCGATGGGAATGGACCCCATTCCACAAAGTATGATTAAAGTTCATGAAATTAGTACAGTTTCAATCCTAGATATCTGCCAGAACTGCTCTTCACAGCACCCACAATGTGCCCAGTAATGACAACTCCTGCAATTCGTACGGAGTTACATGTTATCAGTAACGTATCTAAATACAATTGTAGATTTTTTTTTTTTTTTTTTTTAGAAGACCCATTGCTCCTACCATTACTGGAACTGTCTGTGTATCTGTCGTCCACATTGCTCTCGTTTTTGCCTGCAAATCCTGATATTTTGACTTTTTGTCTCTCTCTACACAAAACATTGTAGTCACTGGGTGTATAGATTTCAGTGATCAATGCTACTTTTGAGTTCTTTTCATGAACCACTATATCTGGTTTTCTTGCAGCTATCTTTTGAACGGTTGGTAATGGGTGATCCCATGTGATGTAGACCATCATTTTCTATGATGCTTTATGGCTCGTTTTTCAGCTACTTCAGTATTACAATGTTTGCACAATCCCCAGTGCAATAATCTTGCCACATTATTATGATTTCAGTATACAGTCCTTCTGCCATTAGTATGTCACAACCAGCAACAAGGTGTGCAACTGTTTCCAATTCTGTTTTACAAAACCTACATTTACCTGTTTCTCCCACATGTTCAATGGACTTTGTAAACCAATGTGTACGTAGTCCACTATCTTGGGCCACCAATATTAACCTTTCATCTTTTGGTTTGAATTTATTCTCCTCAACCTGAGGCTGTCCCAGGAGTTTTCTGTACTTGCAACTATATTTATGCATTTTCCACATTTCTTGCCTTCTCATCTGATCCTTCACCTGACATTCCTTCTTTTGTTTTTTGACAAATTCAGTTGCTGCCTGATTTTTTTATCTACTTCTGGTTTGATTTTGATTCCCGCCAGATGCCGATATTCTTCTGCAAGACTAAGAAGGGAAGTCATTTTAGACGGTCCCTTCTTGGTGTATGCTGCAGTAACAGTAGAATCAAGAAGACGACCTTTGCCCTTGAGTGGTTGATCCTTATGAGGGACAAACATCTTGTCTGGTTTGCATGCTATCAGTTCCACCACAACAGGATCCCACTACACTCTGTGCAAAATAACATCAATAAGTTGATAAATGGGTGGGACCATCCAGAGGTAGCCGGACCAAGTTGCAAATGCTTCCAAAAACGCCTGTTCATGAGTAGTAGTAGTATCTGTGGGCAATGAAATGGTCAGTCCTACAAAAGTTAAAATAAAATAAAATAAAAAGGTGCTCACCCTGGCAATGAAAACATACAAAAATAGAGGGATCCAGGAAGGGAGTGGCTACTGCAGCAGTGATCCTTCAAACAGTTAGCTTACTGACACAATGTACTAAGTTAATCATTTCATTATTGCTGCAGTAGCCTTAGTTATAAGGATAGACTACCACAGCTTAAACTGACAGGGTGAAGGAAAGTTGATGGTCCAGGAGCCCCTGGAGAATGGTCCTAGTAAAGCCTGTCCTAGATCTGGAGAAGGAATTTAGTTTGTAGTGCTTTGGAAAGGTATGCATAGAGGACCAAGTTGCCTCTTGTAGAATACTTAAGAGTCCACCCCTTTCCAAAAAGACACAAAATGCAGCCAAGGCCCTGGTACAGTGAGACTTAACCATGCCTAGAATAACATGCCTTGTTGGAAGGGAGGTATAAAAAAAAGTAATAGCATGAGTCAATCATTTAGATATAGATTGCTTTGACAGAGGCTGCCCTTCCTTATTATGTTCACAAGAAATGAATAAGAGTTTCTGAGAAAAGAAGTTATGTACTCACCATAACGTTCCATCTGAGTAGGTAACTTCATTTGTCTGCAACCTGTGGGTATCGGATCCGAGCTGGCGAGCTCCAAGCTCCTCCCCCTACCCATAATGCCCTGCCATCTCCCTCTAACCCTCAGATCGAGTTTGCCAGAAAAAAAGGCAATAGGAAATTCTATAACCTAGAAATGGTTACAACACATTCCAGTGATATCAACTGAATGAAGATATATCCTGATTCTTGATAACGAACTAAGGGTTCGGGGGAAGGAGGGCGGGTCGGTTACAGACAAATGAAGTTACCTACTCAGATGGAACATTATGGTAAGTACATAACTTCTTTATCTGAAGTAGTTAACTTCATTTGCTCAGCAACCTGTGGGACAGAGTCCCCAGCTACCAGCAACTTGGGAGGCCCTTATGGAAGGATATTCCGGAGCACTGCGGAGCCAAACGATGCATGTCCTCTGGATATTAAATCCAATTTATAGTGTGTAATAAAGGTACGAGAGGAAGCCCAAGTAGCTGCTGAGCAAATGTCATCCAAAGAAACCCTTGACCAGAAAGCAGTAGATCGGGTAGAATGGGCTCGCACTCTCAGGGGCTCAGGCCGACCAGAACTTTTGTATGCTAGAAGAATGCACTGGGAAATCCATCTAGCTAAGGTTACTTTAGTGACTGGCTTCCCCAGACATGATTTTGCAAAGGAAACAAAAAGTTGATCACATTTTCGAAGATCTGCTGTTCTGTTTAAGTAAAAACGTAACTGTCTGTGAACATCCAGACAATGAAGTCTGTATTCTCCTTTGTTTTGGAAATTTCGAAAGAAGACAGGTAGACTGATGAACTGGTTGATGTTGGCTTCTAAAGCCACTTTGGGCAGAAAAGAGGGATTAGTCCTGAGGGAGACCCTGTCTTTATGAAAGATGATGTAGGGAGGTTTACTGCAAAGAGCATGAAGCTCCGATATCCTTCTAGCAGAAGTAATGGCAATCAGGAAGGCCGTCATCCAGGAAACATATTTTAAGTCGACTGAAGCCGCGGGTTCAAAAGGAGGCCCAGTCAAAGGTTGAAGAACTAGGGTAAGATCCCATGGGGCACTGCATCTTTAATAGGGGGTCTTAACAAAAAGGTTCCTTTCATGAATGTTTTGCATATCTTGGAGGACGCTAGAGGCCCTGAACTGTTTCCAACATGGTAGTGGGAAATAGCTGCCAACTGAACTTTAATAGTAGAAGCACTAGCTCCTTGATCAAAGGTATGCGAAAGAAAGTCTAGAACTGTTGGGATAGGAGCCGTGATGGGGTCTAAGTTCCTGTGCTCCGCCCAGACAGAGAAACGTTTCCATTTACTCTTGCAGATTTTCCTGGTAAACGGTTTATGGGCAGCCACTAGGATGGCCTTAACCGAAGAAGATATACCGGGAGTCCTAGCCATTAAGGGAACTGGATCAACCAAGCTGAGAGTTTGAGGTAGTCCAGATCGGGGGTCTTCAATCCTAAAGGATGAGAGATCAGATCCGGATTGGGATCTAAAATCCAGGGAGGATGTACCAGATGAGACCGCAGGTAAGGGAACCAGGTTTGATGAGGCAGGAATGGGGCTATGAGGATAACTCTGCTCCCCAACCGACGAGCTTTCTGCAAGAATTTTGTCATCAATGGAAGAGGAGGATAAGCATACAGAAGACCGGATGGCCAAGCATGAACTAGAGAGTCTCTGGGGGCTTCCCCTGCTGGGGGAATCAGAGCAAAGAACTCGCTGCACTTTGTGTTCGAAGGCGAGGTGAAGAGATCGCAGCAAGGTTGACCCCATTGAGGGAAGATTTGTTTCTCTACTGCTGGGTTCAGAGACCACTCGTAAGGTGAGAGGATCATTCGACTCAACCTGTCCGCCAAGATGTTTGACCGACCCGGGATGTGCGTTGCTATGAGAAAGTGGTTGGTGGACATCTCCCATTCCCATACTCTCATTGCCTCCCTGCAAAGTGGATAGGATCTGGTTCCCCCCTGTTTGTTTATGTACCAGACTACCGACATGTTGTCTGTTTGATGTGCAATAGTTCCAGGAGGGAGAAGAGGATGGAGAGCCTGCAACTCTAGAAGCACCGCCCTCATCTCCAGGACATTGATATGCAGTGATGTCTCTGTGAAATTCCACGTGCCTTGGACGGATCTGCCCATGCAATGCCCCCCCATCCGAGGAGAGATGCGTCCGTGGTCACCGTGACTTGGGGAGGGGGTATAACAAAGGGGCAGCCTTCTCGAAGATCTCTGGAGCGGAGCCACCAAAAAAGGGACTACCTGCAAATCCTGCTGAGGGGAATAGGTGTAGACAGGGGGTGAAAAAGAATGGACCATTGAACTTGTAATGTCCATTGAAGGATCCTCATCTTCAGGCGAGCGAAAGGCAACAGATTGATGGCCGCTGCCATGGATCCCAGGGCCCTCAGGACTAGTTCCGCTTGGGGAGCTGACAATTGTAAGAGGTCTAGAATGTGAAGGCTTAGACTGCGAACTCTGTCCCCTGTCAGAAAGACTCTGGATTGAGGAGTGTCTATCCTGGCCCCTATGAATTCCAAAATTTGAGTAAGTTGAAGGGAGGATTTCTGATGGTTTATTGTGATCCCTAGGTGGCGGGCTAGGTGTAAGAAGTAGTCCCTGCCTGAGCAGAGTTGATGCCTGGTGGGGGCGGTTAGGAGCCAGTCGTCCAGGTATGGAAAGACCTGTATTCCCTGAAGCCTCAGGTGGGCCCCTACAACTGCCATGACCTTGGTGAACACCCTGGAGGCTGTGGTGAGACCGAAGGGTAGGACCCTGAATTGATAATGGCTGGCTCCCAGCCGAAAGCGGAGGAACCTTCTGGATGGTCTATCCATCAGAATGTGATAGTACGCATCCTTGAGGTTTATCGAGGCACATCCAGTAGTACTCCTGCAAAAGTGGGAGAATGGATTGAATATTGACCATCCGGAATTTTTCTTTGGCGACTGACAGGTTTAGTGTTGACAGGTCGAGAATGGGTCGCAAGTCCCCCGTCTTTTTTGGCACCAAAAAGAACCTGGAGTAAAAGCCTGATCCGGATTGTTCGGGGGGGACGCGCTGGATAGCTCTTTTTCTTAGCAGCCCTCAAATTTCTGATGCTGCTGCCTCCCTCTGATCGGGTGGAACATTGGGGAGTTTTGTTGATCGGGGAGGGTGAGATAGGAAAGGAACTGAATAGCCTCTGTATATGATTCGGAGCACCCAGAGATCTGTCGTAACGGACTCCCATTTCACTAGGTATTCAGAAAAGTGCCCCCCCCCCCCCGACTGCCTCCAGAGGGGAGCAGTCGGGCAACCCCTCAGGGCTGCTGTGCGTGTCGATCCGAAAAAGGTTCTCTCGACCCAAAATTCTTCTGACCCCCTCTGCCCCTGGGCCGGCGTCCAACCTGTCCTCCTCTGCCTCTGAAGGACGAGGGATCCGGAGCGAAAAGGGATTGTTGAACTTTCCGGAACCACATCTTCCTCTGTCCTCTTTGGTTCCTGGAGTAGGACCTCTGAGGAGCCGAGAAGCAGATCCCGACGGCAGACAATGTCTTCCCGTCTTTCTCGCTCTGGAGGAGCATATCGCGGCCGGTTTTGTCAAAGAGCGTAGAACCGTCAAAAGGGGCGTTCGCGAAGGACACCTTGAAGGGTTCCGCAAAATCGCAGAGACGGAGCCAGGCCTGTCTACGTAGGACAACACCCGTTCCGCTAGCTCTAGCCGCTCCCTCCGTGGCATGGGAGAGAAGCCGCACAGATGTGTTGGTGAATAACTTGAGAGTGGCCATTCGAGCCGAGAAGGTCCGCTTGTCCTTGGCCGACATGGACTCTGGGGGTGACCCAGAGTACTCTTTAATCAGGTCCCGCTGGAGCCGAATCACATGTGCCATATAATTCAGTGACCTTACAGAGAAGGTCGCTGAAGAGAACATCCGCTTTCCCAAATGGTCCATCATCCGAGACTCCTTGTCTGGAGGATGCACCGAGGAACTCTCCTGTGCTAATTCCTTTTTAGTGGCAGCCGCCACCACCATGGCATCCACTGGGGCACCCTTGCTCCAAACTGTCCTGTCCATGTGAGGGCTGAGGATCCTGTCCGGTCTCTTGGGCATTGGCTCGACAGTGTCCGGCGACTTCCATGACCTGGTAGTTATGAGGTCTACCAGGGGGTCGGCGGGAGGGAACAACCAAGAGGTAGATGGGCCTGCGTCAAACGCCTCTAGAAACACAGACTCATCCGAGGAAGGTTTTTGGGCAGACCACCCCCCTCTAATGCATAACACTTCCATAATGTCTCTGAAGGAGACGTCTTCGGGGGGCGACCTTGGGGAACCTTCCCCTTCCTCTTAGTCTGTATCCTCCGTGAGGGACTCGGGTGAGTCCAAGTGCCTCCTCTTGAACTTCCGTTTGTGAGGGACCTCCTCGGGGGGGCTGTCCGAAGAGGCCTCACCAACAATGTCCTGTTCCTCTATGGGAACAATCTGGGACGTAGGCGCAGGCTGTCCCTGGGGTTGGATGATGGTAGAAAGGCCCGTCTGAGAGGGAATGGCGGGTGGATCCAAAGCAAGAGCCTGTGGCCTCGAATCCCTCAAAAGGA
Organism: Protopterus annectens; assembly: GCF_019279795.1. Lineage (NCBI taxonomy): Eukaryota > Metazoa > Chordata > Ceratodontiformes > Protopteridae > Protopterus > Protopterus annectens. The sequence goes on along the minus strand of NC_056739.1, from coordinate 381,029,936 downwards.
CCCTCTCACAACGTCGAAAGCCGAGGGGGAACTGCTTTCCCTTGGATCCGAAAGCATTCCCCTCGGATCCGACGCGCGGATCGGCGCCGAAGGTGACCCGACCGGATCCAAAAGGGTAGTGTGCCCTGACCTTAACGGAGCCGAAGGCCCGCTGACCCTTCCAGATCAGATGCTCAGCTCACGGCCCCGAGAGCTCAGATCTGAAACCGGATCCAAAAGACTCGGGGGTACAGTTGGCACCGAAGTAGGAAACACTGTCGGTGCCGACCCTACCCCGGCTCCGAAGCTAGTCGGATCAGACAGCTCCAAACCCCGAAAGCAGGTCGGAGAAGGAGCAATGGGGGCGAAAAAAGGTGTCGAGCTCCCCCCCAGCAGGGGGGGGGCAAGAGCACTCCCATCTGCATCTGGGCCTGGAGAAATCGACGCATCATCCGGTCCATATCTGCGTCCGATAAACTTCTGGTGGATGTAGATGAGGCCACCGAAGCCGGCCGGGAAGCCACCTGGATGACCTCGAGGGTGACTGGGTCTCCTCCTCCGGCTCCGGGGAGAAACGTGGAGAATGCAGCCGGGAGGGGGAAGGCCCGGAGACCTTAAGGGAAGAGGCAAGCTGGGATCACGAGCGGCAGGTGGGGCAGCCGCAGCTGGCGCCACCAAGGAGGACGAAGCAGAGTCCGGGGGCAAAAGGCCCGCCAGAATAAGCTTCGACCTCCTATCTTTCAAAGCCCTGGGGTTGAAGGCTGCACAAATAGTGCAGCCTGAGGAAAGGTGAACAACCCCAGGCACAGGACACACCGAGTGTGGCCATCCGCTGGGGACAGCTTATGGCCACACACTGTACATTTAGAGAAAATGGCTTTAGGGCCTTCAGCCATTGTAGAAGAAGAAAATGAAAAGTAGGCCCACAAGCACACACCTTCACACACGCAGAGGGGGGAGGGGAATAAATCTAACTTAACCAAAAGTTAAAAGAACTACCCAAAAAAGGCTAGAAAGAGAAAGGGAAGTTCACACACACAAAGTTATAGAAAATTTGACAGGAATTCAAAATTTAAATACTACACTTACAGTACTACGCTCGGAGCTCGTTCAGAGAAGCTTATGGAAGCCGCGGCAAATGACATCGGAGGGCTAGAGGGAGATGGCAGGGCATTATGGGTAGGGTGGAGGAGCTTGGAAAGCTGCCGTCTCGGATCCGAATCGGATCAGATACCCACAGGTTGCTGAGCAAGTGAAGTTAACTACTTCAGATGTTGTAATTCTTACAAGATGACATCGGAGTTGTCTATGGGCTTCCAGAGTACGTAGGATCCATTCTCCTTCATTTTTTAGGTTCTGCAAAGAAGATGGGGAGATGGATATCTTGGCTCAAAGTAAATTGGGATACCACTTTAGGCATAAATGAAGAATTAGTAAGCCGCTCCTATGGCATAGAGGAATAAAGCTCTGAATGTGATCCAGGTAATCCAAGTTCGATTAGCAGTTCAGGTGAATGACAGAAACAGCAGGGAGGGATGGATGTTACTATCCATACCAGGTGGGTGGGTGGGTGGACCTAAGAGCATCTACTGTGTCATTACCTGTTAGAGGCTGAGGAAGACACACTGGGAGGTACACCTCAACAGGGAAGCAAGGAGGAGATATGGCGGGAGCTGTTGCAGAGATTGGGTAATACTCTGCATGCCTCCATTGCACGCCCCCCCCCCTCCAAGCATACCATCAGGACCACAAAAGGGGGGGGGGCTGAATGGCAAGGTCATAAGGAAAAAGTACAGTTGTGTACCTACCATAAATGTAAATGTTCAAGTGTATTCACTGTTGCAGTCATTACTCTTGGGTTATCCTGCTGGCAGGCTACCCACAGTCGGCCTGAATTCCATAGTCTTGGTCCGGAGTCAGTTGCTGTTGCCTCTTCCCTGACGTCAGTGCGCCAGGGGTAAAAAAAGATGCAGCCGACGCCATTTTCTTCAATTTTTCTTGCCCCAGATGTCAAGTGCCCCCAAAAGGGTAGGCTAAATAAATTATGCCAATAAACATACATGCACTAAAGTAAACATTTCCTTCATCTACAAGCAAATACACCACATAGGTTGTATAGAATAGAGAAGTACAGATAAGTCCCAGCAAAAGAAAGGGGATGGTGGGAGGTTAACCTGGACTGCAACAGTGAATACACTCGAACATCTAAATTTATGGTAGGTACACAACTGTACTCTGTTCATTGTGTTTCACTGTTGCAGTCATTACTCTTCGGTTGAATCCCAAAGCTGAGGATGGGTGGTTGGGCTAAATAGGATTAGGAGAGGCTATGAGGCCCTGCAGAACTGCAGTGGCAAAGCCTCCTCTGGATTTAGAGTAGAGAGGTAAGTGGTAGTGCTTTGTAAAAGTGTGCACTGAACTCAAAGTTGCAGCCTCTAAGATGTCTTTGGTTGGTACTCCTCTGAGGAAGGCCGCTGAAGTGGCTGCTGCTCTGGTTGAATGTGGCCTAATGCCCTTAGGCACTGATTTGCCATGCTGCGAGTAGCAGAAATGAATGCAATGGCCTATACATTTTGAAATAGTCTGTTTTGAGATAGTCTTTCCTTGTGATCCTGCAGCATATGCCACTAAAAGTTGCTAAGTCATTCTGAAAGCTTTAATTCTGACCAAGTAGAAGCGTAGCTGTCTGTATATGTCCAAAGAATGCAGAAACCTCTCACCCTTGTTCTGTGGGTTTGGATAAAAGGTAGGCAAGTGAATGGTTTGGTTAAGGGCCACACTGGACACCACCTTAGGCATAAATGCAGGGTTCGTCCTCAGAGAAACCCTGTCTGGATGGAAAATGATAAAAGGTTCCACAGCCATGAGTGCCTGTAACTCGTCTTGCAGAGGTTATTGCTAGGAGCAGAGCTGTTTTTCAGGATAAGAATTTTATATCAGCTGTTGAGGCTGGCTCAAAAGGAGGCAGTGTGGGTTTTTCCAAGACATAACTGAGGTCCCATGCAGGTATTGGTGCTCTTTTTGGAGGTCTTATGTTTTTGGCCCCTCTGAGGTACTGCCTTATTAAAGGATGAGAAAATATAGGTGGCTCCGTATTGTAATGGGCTGAAATGGCAGAGGCATGAATCTTAATTGATGAAAAGGATAGGCCTTTGTCCAGCATCTCAGTTAAGTATTGTAAAATCTGAGAAATATTTGGTACAAACATGTCCAATTCCTTGTTCCTGGTTCCAAGCACAGAATCTCTTCCATTTTTCTGCATAAGATTTTCTGGTACTGGGCCTCCTGGCCTCCAAAATAACATCCATTACAGCTTTGGAGAGAGGAGTGTTCTGAATGGCTACATTATCCGCCATGCTTCCCAGATTTAAGATCCTGAGTTGGCTGTGCAGGATCTGATTGTTTTGTTGGGTCAGTAAGTGAGAAATCTGAGGCAATGTCCAGGCTGGACCTTGAGACAAGTTCTTTAGGATTGGATACCAGTGCTGGCGTGGTCAGTCTGGGGCAATCAGTATAATTTTTGGCTTCTCTTGTCTGACCTTTAGGAGTACCTTGGGGAGGAGAGGCAGTGGAGGAAAGGAATATACTGTTAGGTTTTTCCAGCCGAAGGATAGGGCATCCACTTTCCATGCTTGCTTGTGTTAAGTCCTTGTGCAGAATCTCTGTAGTTGTCAGTTGTCAGGGGAGGCAAACAGATCTAGGTCTGGGCATCCCCATTTCCTTGTTATCATGCTAAAGACTTGTGGATCCAGTTTCCACTCATGGGGATCCATGAGGTTTCTGCTTAGTTCGTCTGCCAGAGTATTTATTTTTCCTGGCAGGAATTGTGCTTGCAGGTTAACTTGGTAAGTCAATGCTGTGTCCCACAAAGTCATGGCTTGTCTGCAGAGGAGGTAGGAATGTGTACCTCCCTGCTTGTTTATGTACCACATGACTGAAGTATTGTCCGTCTTTATCAGTAGTTGTCCTGGATGAAGTAGATCCTTGAAAGCTGTCAGGGCATTCTGAACAGCTAGCATCTCTTTTTGATTGATATGAAGATGCATCTGGCTTGCGGGCCATGTGGGCCCCGAAGGCATAATCTGATGCATCCGTTGTTACTGTCTGCCTGGCTGTGGGTAAAGTGAATGGTTGCCCCTTGTTGTGGTGACAGGCCTGTGGCCCACCATCGAAACTCCTGTTGCAGGCAGGGAATGAGGGTAATTAATGTTTCCAGGCTGTGGCAATGTTGAGTCTAAACACTTTTTAGATACCATTGTAGTTTTCTCATATGCAGTCTGGCATATGGAAATAGCAGAATGCAGGATGCCATGAAGCCCAAAGCCTGCAGAATTTTTCTTGCAGATAACTGGGTCTTTGTTGCCAACATTTTGAAGTAAGAAGTAAGTTGCCTTTGTTTGTCTGGTGTGAGATAAGCCATCTGGGCAGTTGTATTTAAACATGCACCCAGGAATATTATCTCTTGAGAGGGAACTAGTTTTGATTTCTTTTCGTTTACTGTGTACCCTAGGCAAATTAGTAATCTTTCTACAAACGCCAGATGCTTTAGTGGAATGTCTTTGCTCTTTGCTTGAATAAGGCAGTCGCCCAAGTAAGGATATATTTGAATTCCTCTTTGTCTGCAAAATGCAATTACTGGTGCCAGGCATTTTGTGAAGACGCTGGGTGCAGTAGATAAGCCAAAGGGCAGTGCAGAGAATTGGCAGTGCATTGAGCCAGTTATGAATCTGAGGTATCTTCTGCAAGACTGTCTGATTGGGACATGCAGGTATGCCTCTTTTAGGTCCAAAGTTACGAGCCAAGCCTTCTTGCCCAGCATGGGCAGTAGCTGCTGCAGAGTCAACATTTTGAATTTTGGAACGTCCAGAAATGTGTTTAGAATAGACAGGTCCAGTATTGGTCTCCAGGCTTTGTCCTTTCTGGGCACCAAGAAAAGAGTAAAATCCTTGTCCCTGCTCTTGTTGTGGTACTCGCTGAATGGCCCTCATGTCCATGAGGGATGAAACTTGCTTTTGTGCCTCTGCCCATTGATTGTGTGGCAGGTCTAGCATACCTTTTGCCCTTGGCAGGGTGTGAAAGTGGAAGCTGTAGCTCTGAGACACTATGTTCAAGACCCATTTGTCCTGGGTGATCATGTGCCAATTTTGTGAAAAAAGTGCTAGTTTTCCCCCTAAGGGGGGCTGCCAAAAGATAAGTGCTTGGTTCTGGCAGAGAAAAGTCATTGGGACTGTTTCCTGTAAGGCTGTGATTTGTCTTCTCCGCTTTTGGAGGTAGAAGAACCCCATTGTTTAGACCTGTATGAACCTTGAGGCTAGGATCTGCCTCTGGGGTGTCTGTATCTGCCTCTTTGTGGTCTGTCTGACAGTGGAAAGGACCAATTCTTTGTAGGCCAGTTCCTGCTAAATCTGGGTGGCTGCACCTGTAAGAAATCCTTAACTGTCTGCATAGATTTTGCTTTGTCCTCCATTTTCTTCAATACCTCTTCTGCTTTAACACCAAAGTATCATGCTGTAATGGAGCATCTAATAACTTTGCTTTAACATGATCAGGCAGATTCTGTTCCTTTAACCAAGCATGTCACCTAATGACAGAACCCGTAACAGTGGCCCTGCAAGAGGCCTCCAGAGAATCAAAACCACAATGCAAAGTATGCTTTCCCACTTGTTCAGTTGCATGCAATAAATCCTGCATTTCTTTGTTTTTTGCACATTCAGCATTTGTTAACATTTTCTGTTTAAGCAGTGACAATAAGTGTTGCTGATATTTAAGCATATGAAATTGACAATTTATAGCCCTCACAGCCAAGGTAGCAGAGGTGTAAACCTTTTTCCCCATCTGTCCAATGCCCTTGAATCCCTATCAGAGGGGATAGGGTTTTTTTGCAGTGGAAGCCTTGACCCCTTTGGGACCCTGAGAAATAGTTTCTGGGTCAGCAGCTAGGGTTTTTATAAAGAAATGTATGTGAATCTGGAACCCTGTAGTATCTGTCTGGCTTAACAGATGCAGGGGGTAAAGAGTCAGGGGACAGGCTGGACTCTGAAAATACATCATCTACAATGTCTAAAATAGGAGGGATAGAAAGAGGCCTGTGCTGAGGTAGTAAAAGAAAATCTCTAAGCCTTTTCTTAGATTCTGAGTAGTCTTGGCTCTCCCAGTGGAAGTGCTCCCTCATGGTATGCAGGGTTTCCCCAAAATAAAAATCCTCAGGAGGGGAGGCTGAAGGGATAGATTCTTCATCATCGGAATCCTCATAGGGAGGGAGAGGGTATTCTTGGTCAGAAGAAGAGCCAGAGGAAATGGAAACCTGATCTGAAGATTCATATACTGTCTCTTGCCTAGGCCTCTTCTCAGGAGGGGGATGGGAACCCATGATCACAGTAATTAGCTCTTCGGCCATTTTGAGTACCTGTTTTCTAGGCATGGAGGCCTGTCCATGGGCTTTCTGCACGTGTTTCTTTGTCTTTAGTGGTGCTTTAGTCTTTGCCTTTGGAGCTGTAGTCGGTTTTATATATAACTGTGTAGGCCTGAAAACAACCTCAGAAGCCGATGCCTGCTCAGTGGCTCCGGACCCATCTGAGGGGATATTTTCCAAGTGTCCAATACCTTGAGTTTCCAGAGGCCTAGTCTGCTCCACGTGGGAGTCAGAAGCGGCCTGCGGCTCTGAGGTAGCGGGCATCAGGGGCTGCGAAAGCGCCTCACTGAGAACCGGCGACTGGCTTAGAAGAAGCCTAATCAGTTTTGGACCTCAGATGCCTGTCCTTTTCCTTGCATTTCTTGTGAATTGCGGTAGTCGGATGGCTATCCGACGACATTGTGTAATAAATCTTCGGCCAAAGTAATGAAATGCAAAATCGTACCGACGCTTAATAGTGCGTTGGTTAAATCTAGCACAAAATCTGCAATTAGCTACGTTGTGATCAGGGCCTAGGCAAGGAATACAATAAGAATGGAAGTCCTTATGAGGTATTTGCTTCCCCCAAGAAATACAATTATTAACTTTTTCTGACATCGGTCTGGAGCAAGAAAAACGTTTCCCCAACAGGGTACTTAGCTTTAAATGAAGACTTCGGATCTGAAATTCGAACACGAAAATCTCAGGAGTCAGCCGACCGACACTTGCGAACTGCTTCTGCTTCTGGCACCGCGCGACAAGAAAGACTAAAGAAAATGGCGTTGGCTGCATCTTTTATACCCCTGGTGCAATGACGTCAGAGAAGAGGCAACAGCAACTGACGCTGGACCAAGACTTTGGAATTCAGGCCGACTGCGGGTAGCCTGTCAGCAGGATAACCCAAGAGTAATGACTGCAACAGTGAAACATGATGAACATCAATCTCCACTCTGGACAGAAAGCACAGATGTACCAAGCTCCTGGATGCCTAGCTCCATGACTAGCCCCAGCAATTCCAGAATGAAAGTTGGGGGGATGCAAGAAGATAGTGTCTGACCTGACATAAGCAAATACCACGGGTGCTGGGCTGGTATCAAGATGGACAGACAGGAGCATCAAAAAACAATAATTAAATAAATAAATGAAGCATCAGTTATTAAGGAAACCCTATCTTTGTAGAAAATGAGTTAAGATTGACCCTCTATGAGAAGATGCAACTCACACACACTCTTCTTGCAAAGGTCCGAGCAATAAACTCTTTTCCATATTAAGAACCTCAAATCAGACTGATGAGCTGACTCAAATGGGGCAAGTATTAATTTTTCCAAAACAAAGTTAAGATCGGAAGGAGGAGCCATCTATGTTCCAGGAAGCTTGGTGTGCAACACCTGTTTCACAAGCATTTTTATATGGGATTGTATTGAAAGATGGGAGACCCATGGCAAACAAGCTGAAATGGCCAAAAAGCATACCTTGACGGAGAAGTAAGAAAGTCCAGGGGATAGTAACTCATGCAAATATTGTAGAGCCAGAAAAACACTAGCCTTAGAAGTGTTCTGGTTCTTGTCTTAGCATAAATTAGAAAATATTTTCCATTTGTTAATACAGAATTTCCTAGTAGAAGGTTTTCTCATCTCCTGTAATACCTGCTGCACATCCTCAGAATATAGGTGTTTAAATGGTATCAAGACTCTTATCATCCAGGCAGTTAGAAGCAGTTTGAGTCGGAATGTATATCCTACCACCACCACCACCCCATCTTGTATAAGTAAGGTCCAATCTATGAGGAGGCTCGTGCTAATTGCCACTGGTCATTTTGTGAATGGATTTCCAAAAGTTGCCTGGGTCAGAAGGGAAGTCACCACAATGACCTTTGGAGAGTCCTTCTGAATCTTCAGAATGACAATGGATAAGGGGCCATTGTGGAAGTGGTGGAAAAATCTAGTGTCAGTGGTGGAACAGGTGGCACACTTGTTTTTGGTGTAGAAGGCTGTGGTTTCTACTCCCACATCAGGGAAATGGATTGCTGACACTGCAGTGCAATATAAGGGAGAGTACTAAACTCATGAGGGTATCAACCTTCAGATAAGAAGTTAAACCGAGACCTCATCTGCCTGAGTTGGTGGGCAGCTCAGGGTGATGTTAAAGATCCCACTGCATCTATCGAAAAGATTAAGGGAAGATCCTCGATGCCCTTGCCAAACTTCCCCTAATAGTATATATACCACCTCTGGTCTCCCCTGAAAAGATACAAGCCTAAGGGAACTAGCCTGGTCAACAAAGGAAAAATAAAGTAAATAAAATCTACACAAAATCTATCCAGCTATTGGTTTCAAACCATGCTGATAAGTGTACTGAGGGCAATGGATTTAACAAACACCCATATCAAGAGAAGACATTTCAGATATCCAGATATTTTTAAATAACTTGACACAGGCAGATAAGCAGGGTCAGTGTACAACTGATGTGGCATAAAAATACAGAGTTAAAGTTGCCTGTGAGAATATGGGAGCCTCTGTACCTATCTTGCACATAATGAAACAGTTGTCTGGCTGCTAGAACTCCCATGGCTGGGAGTAAGAATACAGAAATCAGTGTCAGCACTCTCCTACTTTGCTGGCTTATACTACCTGCTACTTCAACTCTAGTAAACTAAAACCATCTAGAATATGTCCCAAGCACAAGCCTTTACTGACTAATATGGCCACTCCCCATCTGTTAAGCTGGCACACGGAGAAAGAGCCACCTAGTTATATACTCATGAGATCAGTTTGGCATGTTCAGTATCACAGAATTGCATCTCCTGCAATGTCAAAATAAAGGGATCACTGATTCTGATCTAAGTGGATATCTGGACTCATTTGATAGTGTAAACATAAATGGCAGACATTCTCCCAAGTAACTTCATTCAGACACGCACAAAAACATCTAACCCCTATCCTCAGGCCTGACCAAACCATCACTCTCTAGCATACTACCTTAAAAGGGTCCTTTTGAGAGGTTGTGAAATCTGTACTTAACTTTAGGTAAGCCTTGCAATGTTACAGCAACAGTTAAAAAATCACGACATGAAAGTTACTGTATGCCTTTAGCTATAAATATTCTAATTCAGTTGAACACAGAGACTAGTAGACACCATAAGTATAGGAAACCATAACCATGTACAAGAAATTAGGAAAACTTCCAAGATTGTGGGAAAGAGAATATATTCCCCAATTCCCCTCCGCTACTAAGAAACCGGATGAGAATAGTCACAATACTGTAGTTTTCCTAAACAGCATCTAAATTAGCGAGCACTACAGTACAATGTTTCTTGAGACAATGACTCATCCAGCACACTTACTATAGGAAGATGTGCTCACCTTCTTCAGAATGATGCAAGTGCATAAAGTAATATCAGCAAAATGATACAAATAATTATTAATCAATCCAAATCTGTCAAGTCGCATCCAACTTCTACAACAGCCTTAAGAACACAGCTTCACCATCCTCAGAGTTTACTAAGCATGTAGAAAACAGAACTGAATTGTCCAGTCCCCTCCCCCTCCATCTCTCTCACACACACATACCCTACGGATAACTTGAGTTACTAAATGCCTACTTTATTTCTTTGGGGTATGTGAGAAAACCAGAATAGCTAGTAAACACCATGTGAACAGAGGGAGGACATGCAGACTCCAAAAAGAAGAAAAAAGTACAGTTTTGTACCTACCATAAATGTAGATGCCCAATAGGTATGCATCTGCAGTCCTAACATATGGGTTGTCCTGCCTCAGGCAGCCCTTCGGTCGGCCGGATTCCAAAGTCTGGGTCTGGCCTCGGCTGATGTCGCACTTCACCCGACGTCATAGCTGCTGTTTATTGGGTATAAAGGCATCAGCCTACGCCATTTTCCTCAGTGTTTCTTGCCCCAGATGCCAGGTGCCCTCTGGTAAGGCTAAATTTGGATAAATGCAAATAATTCCAAACAGTAGAGAGCAAACAATATAAGAATATATATATATATATATATATATATATATATATATATATACATATATACAAACAAATACACCATAATAGATTCCCCAGCTAGCTAAAAGAGGGTAAATACCCTAGGAAAACCACAGAGGGGAAGGAGGGTGGGTAATCCTGACTGCAGATGCATACCCATCGGACATCTACATTTATGGTAGGTACAAAACTGTACTATGTCCTTCAAGGATGCATCTGCAGTCATAACATATGGGTAGAATACCATAGCCAAACTGGGGGAGGAGGCACTAAGATAAAGATGGTGTAGTTAAGATCCCTTGCAAAACAGCAGTTGCAAAACCTGCTTGGGATCTAGAATATAAGGGAAGATTATAATGCTTGGCAAATGTATGCACGGAGCTCCAAGTAGCAGCTTCTAAAATGTCTTTGGTAGCCACTCCTCGTAGGAAAGCTCTAGTGGTGGCTGTAGCTCTTGTGGAATGAGGTCTGATATTTTCAGGAGTTGTCTTTCCATGAAAAGAGTAGCAAAATCAATGCAATTTCCTATCCATTTTGAGATTGTCTGTTTTGAAATTGCTTTTCCTTGCATTCCTGTTGCATATGCTACCAGAAGCTGGTCAGTTTTCTGCTGGTCTTAGTTCTGTCCAGATAGTAGCGTAATTGTCTGTGCACATCCAAGGTATGTAGTAGTCTTTCCCCCCTGTTCTGTGGGTTGGGGAAGAATGTAGGTAAATGAATCGCTTGGTTCAATGATACTCTGGAGACCACTTTTGGCATAAAGGTAGGGTTAGTTCTCAGAGAGACTCTGTCCTGATGGAAGATAAGGAAGGGTTGTACTGCCATTAATGCCTGTAACTCAGATACCCTTCTTGCTGAAGTGATTGCTAGCAGGAAAGCAGTTTTCCAAGACAAGAACTGTAATTCTGCTGTTGCTGCTGGTTCAAAAGGAGGAAGTGTTAACTTTTCCAGCACAAAGTTGAGATCCCATGTAGGCAAAGGTGGTTTCCTTGGAGGTTTTACATTTTTGATTCCTCTCAAGAACTGCCGGAGTAGAGGATGAGAGAAGACAGGAGGATTCATGTTGTATTCTGCTGAAATTGCTGATGCATGAATCTTAATGGAGGAGTAAGACAGGCCATTGTGGAACAGTTCTGCTAAATATTCCAGGATGTGTGCTATGTTTGCCAATGAGACATTTTCTCCCTTTGCTGCACTCCAAATGAGGTATCTTTTCCACTTGGCTGAATAAGTCTTCCTTGTGGAAGGTCTGCGTGCCTCCAGGATAATGTCCTTAACCCTCTGGGATAAACCTGGGTTATTTTGTTTTATGCAATATTCCAAGCAGCTAGCTGCAGTGTTTTCAAGTTTGGATGTAGGATCTTGTTGTCCTGTGTTAGAAGTAAGGGACATAGAGGTAGAGGCCATGCGTGTGTCCGAGACATGCTTCTCAGTAGCGGGTACCAATGTTGCCTCGGCCAGTCTGGAGCTATCAGGATTACCCTTGGCTGATCCTCTCTGATCTTCAGTAGAACTTTGTACATCAAGGGAAGAGGTGGAAATGCATATGCTGTCAGGTTTTTCCAGCTGAAGGAAAGGGAGTCCACCCTCCAAGCAAGTGGGTGGTATGCTCTTGTGCAGAATTTCTTCAATTGGTGGTTGTGTGGGGAGGCGAACAGGTCTATGTCTGGTAGTCCCCATTTCTTTGTTATGGCTTTGAAGATATCTGGATGCAGCATCCATTCGTGAGCATCCGTGGTAGTTCTGCTTAAGGTGTCTGCTAGAGAATTTTCTTTTCCTGGTACAAATCTGGCCTGAAGTTGAATGTTGAGATTCACGGCCACATTCCACAGGTCCATTGCCATCCGGCATAGAGGATATGAATGTGTACCTCCCTGTTTGTTGATGTACCACATGACTGTGGTATTGTCGGTCCTTATCAGCAGATGACCCCGTTGAAGGAGTGGTCTGAATGCCTGGATCGCATTTTTCACTGCCAGCATCTCCTTTAGATTTATGTGTAGATTCAGCTGGTCTTGAGTCCATAGGCCTTGAATACACTTGTCCACCATGTGTGCCCCCCATCCTAGGTCTGAGGCGTCCGTGGTGATGGTCTGGCTTGGATGAGGTTTGTGGAAAGGCAAGCCTCTGTTCCACTGACAGGCCTGAGCCCACCGCAGGAATTCTTGCTTCAGGCATGGAATTATTGGAATCTGGGCTTCTAGACTGTGCTTGTGTTGAGACCATACATTCCTTACGTACCATTGTAGCTTTCTCATATGTAGCTTGGCATGTGGAACCAATATTATGCATGATGCCATGTAGCCCAGGGCTTGCAGGACTTTCCTTGCAGTAAGCCGAGTTTGTGTTGTTAATGTCATGAAGTAGGTTGGTAGTTGCTTTTGTTTTTCTTCTGTGAGAAAAGCCAACTGAGTTGATGTATCCAGTTCTGCACCCAAGAATGTTATCCTTTGGGATGGTACTAGTCTTGACTTTTGCATGTTGACTGTGTATCCCAAGGCTTGCAACAGTTGTATGACATTTTCCAAATCTTTTGTTAATTTTGCCTTGTTGTCCGCTTGTATTAGGCAGTCGTCCAGGTATGGGTAAATTTGAATTCCCTGAAGCCTGCAATGAGCAATTACTGATGCCAGGCATTTCGTGAATACTCTGGGCAGTAGATAAGCCAAAAGGCAATGCTGAGAATTGATAATGCTCTGATCCTGCAAGAAATCTGAGGTGTCTTCTGCAATCTGGTCATATAGGGACGTGCAGGTATGCCTCCTTGAGATCTAGAGTCACCAGCCAAGACTCCTTGCCCAGCATGGGAAGAAGCTGCTGGAGGGTCAGCATTTTGAATTTTGGAACAATGAGGTATGTGTTCAGTGCGGACAAGTCTAGAATAGGTCTCCATTGATTTTCTTTTCTTGGTACAAGGAAAAGCCTGGAGTAAAATCCTTGGCCTTGTTCCATAGGTGGTACCTCTTCTATAGCTCTCATCCTTAGTAAGTTGCTGACTTGTCTTAGAGCGTCTGTTTTTTGGCTTAGTGGTAGGTTTGGCATTCCTCTCTTTTTTGGTAGAGTGTGGAAGTGAAACCTGTAGCCCTTGTCTATTGTTTGTAAAGTCCATTTGTCTCCTGTAATGTAATGCCAGTTGTCAGAGAATAAGGCTAGCTTTCCGCCCAAGGGTGCTTCCAGTTGTTCCCTGGTAGGCGGAACTAGAGCCAAGTCATTGTGTCTGCCCTGTGGAAGTGGTTGTAGTTGAATCTGTGGCAGTATTTCTCTGGTTGGTAGGTTGCCACGGACGCCCCTGTAGGCACCCCTAGATTGACCTCTGCCTCTGGGCGCCTATTTCTGCCTCTCTGGGCTCTGGAGTTGTCTGGAAAGGACCAATTCTTCGAAGGCCAATTTCAGCTAAACCTCGGAGGTTGGACCTGTAAGAAATCCTTGACTGTTTGGACAGATTTTGCTTTTTCTTCCACCTTCTTTAGAACCTCCTGTGCAGGGGAGCCAAACAAACTTTGTTTCTCCATGGGAGCATCTAGAAGTTTTGACTTAACATGGTCTGGTAAGGATTGTTCTTTTAACCAGGCATGCCTTTGAATCACTGTTCCAGTCATAGCTGATCTAAAGGAAGCCTCCAGTGCATCATAGCCACATTTTAAGGAATGGTTACTGACCTGCTGAGAGTTATGTACCAAATCCTGAAGGGACTTGCGATCTAAAGGTTCAGGAGAAGACAGTTTTTTGTTTAACTGGTCTAACAAAAATTCCTGGTACTGAATCATGTGAAATTGTCAGTTCAAGGCCCTGGCCGAAAGAGTAGCAGAAGTATAAACCTTTTTACCCCATCTCTAATGCTCTAGATTCCCTTTCAGAGGGAAGAGGGTTTTTGGCAGAGGCAGCTGCCACACCTTTAGGGCCCTGTGAAATGGTTTCAGGGTCTGCAACAGGAGCCTTATACAAATGGTAATGTGTGTCCGGGACCCTGTAATATCTGTCTGGTTTGGCAGGGGCCGGAGGAAGAGAATCAGGGGCAGTACAGACATCATTATATGCATCATCAACAACTGTTAGTACTGGCAGAATGGCTAAAGGCCTGTGCTGTGGTAAGTGTAAAAAGGTCCTAAGCCTTTTCCTTGAATCTGAAAAATCCTGGCCCTGCCATTGGAAGTGTTCCCTCATAGCATGCAAAGTTTCCCCAAAGGAAAATTCTTCAGGAGGAAAAGCAGAAGGAATGGAGTCTTCTGCATCAGAATCCTCATAAGGAGAATATGGGCCTTCGTGAGGGTCTGAAATGTCCGAGTCATCCGAGGAGTAATCTGTAGAGACAGGTTCTGGGGGTTCAGTCCTAGGCCTCTTGTCTGGAGGGGGCTGAGAGGCCCTGTCTGGGTGAGGTTGGGATCCCCTGATCAAAGAAATGAAATCCTCAGCCAGGCTGAGCATTTGGGAACTAGAGGTAGGCCTATGTGAAGGTGTTTTAGCAGGTAAGGCCTTAGAAGATTTAGCTGCTTTAGCCCTGGCAAAAGCCTTGATAGACATAGAAGCAAGGGGTCTAGCAGCCCCACGTGCAGGGGTAGATATGTCTAAAGGAATAGTGTCTGACAAATCCTGGGTGCCTGCTTCTGTAGCAGTAAATTCAGTAGCAGATTCAGCCATGCTCTGTGAGGCCTCGGCTAACGGAGGCATGCTTTCGGCCGAAGGAAGAACCGGGGCATCGGTTTCAGCCGAAACTGAGACACTCGCGGTTGGCCTAACCGTGGTTTCAGCCGAAACCGCGGGCCGCGAGTGTCGGTCCTTTTCCTTGCGTTTTTTAGCTAATTGAGTAGTCGGAGTCTCCGACGGCATTTTGTATGCAAAAGCGGGTCCAAAAAACTCCTCTGCAAACTCCGACCGACGTCTAAGTGTCCGTCGGTTGAAGGAAGCACAGGCTAGACAAGCTGATACGTCGTGGTCTGGGCCTACGCAAGGAAGGCAGTAAGAGTGGAAATCCTTATGAGGTATTTGTTTCCCACAAGTTAAACAATTATTTACTTTGTCTGACATCGGCTGAGGCAAGAAAGAGTCCCCAACGGGGTACTTAGCTTTTTAGAAGTTTTCGGTAGTAGAAATCTCTGGATCTGACCGACCGGCACTTGCGAACAGCTTCTGCTTCGGGCACCGCGCGGCAAGAAAGACTGAGGAAAATGGCATCGACTGATGCCTTTATACCCAATAAACAGCAGCTATGACGTCGGGTGAAGTGCGACATCAGCCGAGGCCAGACCCAGACTTTGGAATCCGGCCGACCGAAGGGCTGCCTGAGGCAGGACAACCCATATGTTAGGACTGCAGATGCATCCTTGAAGGACATCATGGAAAGAATTGACCCAGAGAACCTCTTGCTATGAGGCGACAGTGCTGCCCAACACTCCAATGCTCTGTCCAAATAAAACTGTACTCGTCCTTTAATATGACAATTAACACAAAACCCCAAAGAAACTTTACTCCGTAATAAATTAACATTCAAGTGCAGGCAGTTTATTCAACACTCCCACAGACCACAGTTTTAAAATAGATGATAGTTTTGTAATAAATGTTCATGTGTACATATGCTGCAATCAGAAGACGTATCATTATCCTGACAATCTAAAGTTAAGATAAAGCAAAACTACACTATAAGGCACTTAGTGAACATTTTGAAAATCTAGCTGCACAAATGATGTCAAATACTGACCATGTCTGCAATTTGTGAAGCAGTTTAAACAAGCTGAAATTTATTATCCGGAGCACTTCTGGGCTACCATATTGTAGGCAATGGCTCTAAAGCAAGTTGAACTTAAATTTCTCACTTTCAGTCAGAATGACTATAAAAACTGCTGTACTACCCACAAGCTCCAAATGTGGTCTGAAGCACCACTGAAAAAATGCTGCAGAACAAGAAGTCTTCTGAAATACCTTGACTGTTTTCATTATAAAAATATGAGATCTTCCATTTGTTGCATATCATATAACCACAAGACATCTGCATTAACCTCCATTTCATTGAAAAACTAGGTTTAACATAGACAGAATTCTTTCAGCCAATAGAACTTGCTCTACAAAGAAATGACCAAAAGGTGTGGAAAAGCCCCTGTCCCCTAATAGACAACATAGAGAAAGCTTTGCTCCTTTTCACACTCCCTTTCTTCCAACATAATCAATATATGTTACTGCTCATTACAAACGTGAATGTATACGAGAGAAATAGAAATATCAAACACATTAAAATCATTATTCATCACTGCAGTGCATGAACAGCACAAAATAAAAGGAAGGAAACTACTGTTCAGACAGCTGCTCTCCACTGCAGCATTGGGAAAAGATGTAACAGGAGAAAAATGTACAGCAGCAGCATGCGGGCTTGGTGCATGCACACAGTGCTGACAAGCCACGTTTATAAAGCAGCCTCTACTGTGTATGCACGAGGGAATGCACCTAATTAAGTAGTGAGAACAGGGCCTCACACAATGCAGTATTGCACATTAGCCACTGAGAAAATGGATATTGTTTTACTAAGAAAAATCTCTAATGGCTGCCAGGATGACAGCTTTATCTTTCCACCATTAGGTTTAAGGACAGGATGCAAATGAACTAATTAGCACAATCTTATCAGGAGGTAGGCAAACAAAAATACATACACATATAAATATAGAACACCTATTCCCAATGTACTATTAATCATGGTATTCGATGTATGTAACACACATTCTGCACATGGAATAAGATCATGGCACAGACGTATATTCCTACAGTTGCATTCACAGCACCAATATGTACATCAGGCATCACTGTATGACCCTTCACAGTACTAAGCTTCTAAAACGTTCTGAAATTGTTATAAAACAGAACATTTTCTATTAACTATCACATTGTTAAACTGTGTGTGCAAAACAGAGTAATGCTGCAGTTCTGTAGCAGTCAGTTATGCATCAACTCTAATCTATAACAGATACTGTACACTGAAGACTGAATGTGCTGCAGAATTTTGCATTTCAGGTTTCTGACGGATGTGAGATTTAATTATTAATCACTCCAAAGCTGTCAAGTTGCATCCAACTTTCCCCAGTAGTACTGTGATGATGTGAGGTAGTGCCAGCTGTAACAGTAAAAGTAGGGCAACACATGTAAGACGTATGCCAGCACAGCTAGCTGGAGTTTTGTAAAAAATTATATGTCATTTGAATATCAAACCGATTTGTACAGATGCGCATGTTAAAAACTTATTTGTAAAGTTGCTTGTGTTAAAATGTATCAACAGTGGGTCCTGCTGGACAGAAAAGAAATACACATGTATGTCAGACTGTACTGTTGTAACTGATAAAATGTATATATTTTAACAGAGTACACTGGAAGGGAAGGGGTTACGCTCGGCCCAGATAACCCAAGAAAAACAGCCTGAAATGAACTGACTTGGTTTAAGCCATAAAGATTTTATCTCATAGGTCTGTACACTGCCAGAAAATAGCTGGTTAGCTTCTGCAGGAAAGGTGGAAGTGTTAGAATTGTTTTACAATTTCCAGATGTTGTAATAAACCTTAGCTAAAGTTCTATGCGTGTATTGTGAAACATCAGTGCCAGATCTTGGCTCAGTTTCTAATGAGAGGGTAGTGTGGGAACCAGTCAGATGACCAGATGTGATGTCATTCTGTAGCTAGCACTGAAATTGTACTTGAATACTAGTGAGAGATGTGAGGTGTGCACTCTGTTTTGGAACTGACAAGAGACACTCATCCACTTTCATGTTGCCTTGCTTAAGTAAGTAACTAGGGAACAGTAATTCTTCAGTCAGTTAGAAAAATATAGTGAGATTAGCTAAAATGTAGTTTTTTCTGTACCTGTCTGTGGTGTCTTTTTATATTTCCTGTGATTGAAACCCTGGTGTTTACTATAAATAGATATTATGTATTGTCATATTCCCTTTTTTATTATTATTAAAAATATCTAAACCATTCATTATGGCTGGCCTTTTAGAAAATATTTAACCTTTGAGTGTACTTGAATTTATTTAGTGACACCGTGGCTCCATGTTCCTGAAAGTCTTGCTGCTTAGTTAAATGCTAGCATCTATGTATTCATTTTAATAAGTGTAACTGGGTACCTTGGTAACAGCCTTAAAGTAGCTGGCTTCTGGTGTTCTGGCGGCAGCAGGTCTACCTGACAGTCTGGGTGGAGGTGGCAGAGTGGGAAAGCTGTGCCAACCTTTCCCAGGTGTGCGTGTGTGTGTGTGTTTTTTTGTGTGTATGAGAGAGAAAAATCAAATCTCAAAAGTGTGTGTGTGACA
Source organism: Protopterus annectens (assembly GCF_019279795.1). Classification (NCBI taxonomy): domain Eukaryota; kingdom Metazoa; phylum Chordata; order Ceratodontiformes; family Protopteridae; genus Protopterus; species Protopterus annectens. The sequence goes on along the minus strand of NC_056739.1, from coordinate 381,011,292 downwards.
GGTAGTTTGAACAGGGACACTGAGAGCACTGATTTCACAGAGAGGGTGGTGGAGGACTTGGTTTGGAATACTTGGCTAAAGACTCAGCTCTTCAGTGGGAAGTCTTATTTGGAGGTCTATGTCAGACAAACGAAAATGCAATCTCTCGAATGCTCATATGAGCGAATAATCATAACATCGAAATTTGTATTACACCCCCCGCTAAATATATATTTCTACTCTGAGGCCGCACTATAGTGAGGAAACGACAAATATCCCACTCTCCACTGTACTGCGATCCCAAAATACCACTTCCGATGTTATGATTATTTGCTCATTTGAGCATTCGAGAGATTGCGTTTTCGTTTATCTAAAGTAGACCCTTATTTGGGGCCTGGAGAGAAATCCCAGGCTCAAGAATGAAATGTGCATTCTCTGTGTGCTCTTAAGGAAAACTGTACTTGGTATGGAGGGTTGCATCTGAAAATACTGTGTGTGTATTTTCTTTCACCGTTAATGCTCCGCACTGGTGTCAGTGGTGAGGAATGAGGTTCCTTGATCACTGGCCCAGAGGAGAGACTTCACAAGTATAATAAAGAATACCTCAAGATGATAAAATTCTGCATTAAACTGAAAACATCAGTACAATAAAATAAATGTAATATTGCAATGCACATAAACAGTTTAAGGGTTGAAACTGTACTTATCAGGAAAAGTATACAGTATATGGCATGAAGTACAGCTAGTCAGCCATACATTCAAATAATTAACATACAAAAAGGCATGATAAGGAGAGCTAACCCATAGAGTAGGGCATTTATTATGTTTCCAAATGCTGACAGCATTAAAATAACCCTAAATAATATAGTAAATACCCCAATTTCACTGTCAGAAGCCAGATTCAGTGCTCTGGCAAACAGGGAGGTATCAATGTCACAATCCTGCTGCTACTCCAAAAGGTACGCTCCTGTAAGTGTTTGCTTTTTGAAAGGACACTGTATAAAGTTCCCTGAGCTAGGGAAGCTGGCATAAAGGTTAACGTGTTCACCTTGCAGACACAAGGTACAGGGTTTGATTCTCACCTGTAAAGGGAAACTGGACAGGCTTAAAATGGCCTGCAAGAGCAACTAGCCTAGTAGTTACCTACAGAAGTCCAATGTTCCTCAAAGTATTGATTTGCAACACCATGCCTGGTCAACTGTGCTGGAAACAAGCTGCTGAATGATGTTATAAGATTCAGGAAGAGAACTGCTTCAAGAACTCCATACAAACCATAAGCAAGCACAACAGTACACTGTGAGCCACTGCTTGATTTCCTCATGCTATGTTCTGTGCCTAGAATTCAGACTGCCCTTTGGAATGAAAGCTTATGAATTTTACAGTCTTTTTTTCACCCAATGTAGTCATTCAGCACTTTACCAGCTTCTCTAAATGACTTGATGCTCTTAAAACTAGTTACAGACGTCAATGTATTGTTTGAGTGTTAGAAAAATCCTATATAGTGAAACATCTACAACAATGTTTCTTTGCTAGTTTATGCTACTGGGTCAATGGACTGTATATTCTACTACACTTAGTCAAAGATGTGTGAAAATGAAAAATGCAGCTCTATACAAGACATGTAACACCACAACCAACACCCAAATATGACTTTAATAAGCGAAATGTCAACCTGGGAGATTACCTTTGGTACATGTGGATTAAACTCTACTGCTCTGTGTATAGCTTCTACAGCATTCATTTCTGCTGTGGTAAGCCCTCGACGAGATGCCATTTCTGGAGAGAATCTAGAAAAGAAAAATTTTGTAGTGATGTAGTCAAAACTTACACCCAAAACTAGCTGAATCTGAGTGTTCAACATTTAAAAAAAAATGTAATTTCAAGTCTTCATTAAAATACATGGCATTGAATGGTGCCCATTAATATGGTATACTGAGTACCCTGTAAATTTCTTAAGGGCGGCATAATGCCCAATGAAATATAGCTACAAAGGTCCTTCTGTATGAATTATCGCAATATCAAAAATTTTAAGCACAGAGGGGAGGCATTAAAGTTCAAACTTGAATACTGCTTACCTGTCAACAGCAATAAACCATTCCATAAACACAAACATCTTACAGACTCAAGTCAATTAAATAGTCACTTCATCTCTTTCTTCCCTAACATAACATCACAGTTTCCAGACAAAGGGAAAATGGTTTCACGTGACTGCTGATGCAACCCTTTAAACTTTTCTACTTCCCCCTCCTCACCTCAAAATTCGTTCACCTTCCAGTAGTTTATTTCCTCAATTTGTCCAATGAAGAATTCCCCTTCCTCAACAGACCTCCCCCTTTATCAAGGCTGTACATGAAAATGTGTGTGCAGATTGCTCCAGCAACATGGAATGTACTTCCTCCAAAACAGACTTGGAGAGTACTACTTTCAGGGAACAACTTCTTGGAAATCCATAAAAGGAGTATAAATGTACCGACCTAAATAATGGCTAAATAGTGTACCTGCCTAGACAGCGTTTGATCATCAAATAGCACCACCAAAACTGCACTACCTTGCTGAATCTCTATAAATTGTGTATGTTGTTTTAATCTGCCAGTAACACCCTATAGAACCGTCTACCAGCACATTACTACAAACAGCTTGTAAGAAAAAGTTTGCTAAATTCAGTCTGAAATTAGGTGCACCAGAGACTAGTATTTACACTATCTGCTGACAACTGTACAATAAAATTGCCTTCATGGCGTGGGTTGTGGCTTGAAATGGGCTTCAGGATCAACCTACCAAGCTAAACAATTAAATACATACATATATAAAGATATCTTTACCAATGAAGGCAACACGAAAAGAACTACTGTTGTCAGGCCTCAGCACTTAATAAAAGCCTTCTCTATCCATGCAAGCTAGGGATTACTTCTCAAAAACATCGCTGAATTAGACGGAAACAAGAAAGGTGCAAAATCAGCCAGCACCTTTAAGTGTAACTGAGACAAGACTGTTTTAATGCTCTCACCAGTAGAGTGGGAAATACAAGGTGGATAGTGAGGGTCAGAACCATGTGCAGATGTCTCCTGGATTTACTAAGGATTTAGTGGTAAGCCTGAAGCACCAGTTGTCATTTTCTGTAATTGTCTTTGAATGCTTCCAGTTACATTTTAAACTTAGATGTCAAAGATGTATACGTACTCTTAAGTGCCTTCTAGACTATGTTGTTTACTGCAAAATGGAAAACAGGAAAAACTGTGCAATTAAAACAAGTTGCAACTATATCACATCTTTATATTTATCAAATAATGTACATGCTATGTGACATATTCATGATAAAGTACAGTGATGTAACAAAAGTAAACCAATATGATGTATGCTGCACAAATGCATAATATGAACCACTAACGAACACAGGTGATCAGTTTCCTGATCTGATCTTTTTCAGCTGTCTGACCTCCGTAAGGATGCATGGTTACAGCCTCACATCGTTGTCAGACAGCCTGCTACAAAGAGACTGCTTCATGAATAAATTCAAGTTTGATTTTTAGGGTGTCCTTGAAGTGGTATAAAGATTTCAGTAACAGATGCTTTTACGGAGCCTAAACCAAGCTATGTAAAAAGCTCACATACAAAAAAAATACAAATAAAAGCATTTTTTACCAAAATAGTAAAATGCACTTACAACTAAAAAAAATATAAAGTAAACAAAGAAGTATACCAACACATTACGGGATTAACAATTTACAATATAATAAAATATATTAAAACCGAAGCCTGCACCTAGTACAGAGCTTCCAACATACAAAGACCACTATACCCAATATATGTGCAGACCCAGGGAGATATGCAATGACCCTATTATTCACAAATCTACAGTTATGTGAGCGTGTTCACACAACACTTATGTATTATGATCATCAAAAGAATCCTCACTGTAAGATTTATAACATGTATGGAATACTATTAAGCAGAATTCACACAGCTCCAAAAATCAGGTGGATGGTGTGCAGTATGTCCTGCCATAAATCCTTAGTAAACTGTGCTCCACTTTTAAAGTAAACGCTTTGTAATTTCAAAAAATGAGTGAGGGGTAGTCAAAGTAGAAGCCTTAGAAAAAGCATGGACAGGTAGATCTTAAAACAAGGTTGCAGTAGAAGCTGTGGCCTTGCTGGGCTGAGCTGTAACCACAGTCAAAGTTTTTTGCACTGAAAGATAATGCAGTTGGCCAGCCAGTTGAAAAAAAAGAGATACATTTGGGTAAATGGACATCAGTGTTTAAAATTCAAAAATAAAAAAGTTAACACAGTCTTAGTTTTTGCACTTTCATTACAGTACACAAGCTTTCTGCGCTCAGCCTAAATGAGCAGAAAAAAAAAGACGACCAATTACTTTTTAACTTTATTCTTACAACATAGTTTTTTTTTACATCAGATTCTAGGAAAAACTTAGGTGAAGACATCTGAGCAGCCTTTTTAAATCATAAGCATTTACCCTTCCTTTCTACCCAATACCCTCTTAATATGTTTTTTGTTATTTTGAACAAAGTTTAAGTCCACTATTTTTCATTAAAATTTAATTATGTACATTCATTTAAAATGTAAGTAACTTTACCAATCTGCTCACAAGCAATTGGGAGCACCTACCACTTCCTTATTAGTTATCCAACAATGGGTCCAAATATTCTTCTGCACTGTAGTAAAAGGTGTTATTCATGAATGGCAAGATAACTGCTTTAATGTACCCTTTCTCAAAATAAAACAAAAATAATCTTACCTAAGACACCACTGGGGTAATTATTTGGCTAGTATAGTAATTGTACTAGCCAAATAATTACCTAGAACCTTCCCATCAACTGGAAATGTTAAGCCTCGCTGCCTACCCTTAATTAAGTGTGACTACCCTACTACTGCTCCTAATCCCAATGCAACACAATAGAGTGATAATATTCACCCTTTCTTTTGCAGTACCACTATGCAGACAAATTATACTACCATGTCAGAGGTTTTTTTTTTTTTAAATCAGTAAAGTGATTTCCATATGTAATGGTTCTATAAAAGGTGTCTGGTGTACACTTTCATTGAACTCTGATTCATGTTAGTAGTGCTTCTTTATTTACAAAAATATTCTCACTGCCAGTGTCAGACATTTTGCATTATATGCTTAGGTTTCCAGTGTGGGAATTATGTTGAATGTTCAGTATGCACAGTACATTAACAAATTTGAATACTTTGAGTTGTTAGAAATAAAAATCGTGTATATTTTACAAGAAATTCTTTTAACTGGCAAATATCACAGGTAACATGGCACAGACTGAAGGAACTATAGTTGCAT